>NC_062558.1:106623119-106931641 GCF_016906955.1 Phacochoerus africanus
ATAACATGCCTAAGATTAAATATAATTTCTTTAAGGCCTTCATGGAGAAATTATAACACATCAAAGCACAGTTACAGAAAGACTCAGTAAATGTGCAGATACAACTCTTTATGGATAGGAATTTTAAAATTAAAAAACAAGTCAGTATTTCCCAAATTAACTTGTATTCCTTACATTGATAGCTAATTAAAAATCTCATTATGACTTTTCGTAGAGTGCTGATAGGATGTTTTTTGTTGTCTTTTTGTCCTGATAGGGCTGCACCTGCTGCATATGTAGGTTCCCAGGCTAGGGATCTAATCAGACCTGAAGCTTCTGGCCTCTACCAGAGCCACAGCAACACCAGATCTGAGCTGCATCTGCAACCTACACCACAGCTCATGGCGAGGCTAGAGATGGAACCCCTAACCTCCATTCCTAGTTCTTAGTCTGATTTGTTTCCACTGCACCATGAAGGGAACTCCTGATAGGCTGTTTTTAAAATTCGTTACAGGGCCAAGAGCCAAGACAATTTTGAAGAACAAAATATTCTATATCAGGTATTAAGACGTAATTAAAAAGCCATAATTAAGACTATTGAATTAGCATATGATAAGATAAATTGACTAATGGTATGGTGAATCCAGAAAGTCACCCAAACTTCCATGGAAAATCAATAAACAATAAGTGTCATTTTGAACGAGAGAGGGGAAATTCCTATTATTCAGTATAGTCATACCTTGAAGATATTGCAGGCTTGGTTCCATACCACTGCAATAAGTGAGTCACACATTTTTTGTTTTTTTCAGTGCTTATAGAAGTTATGCATACACTATAATGTAGCCCTTATGAAACGAATGAAATAATAGCATTGTTTAAAAAGACAACATACACACCTTAATTCAAAAATACTTTATTTTTAAAAAATGCTAACCATCACTTGAGCCTTCAGCAAGTAGTAATCTTTTTGCTGGTTGAGGGTTTGAAATATTGTCAGCATTACCAAAATGTGACACAGCAAAGTGAAGTACCCGAATGCTATTGGAAAAATGGTGCTGATGGGCTTGCTTGACACGAGGTGGCAACAAACTTTCAACTTGTAAAAAAATGTAATGTCTGCGAAACGCATTAAACAAAGCATGCCAAATAATTTGTATGGACAATAGGTCCTCATACCATACTCAAGAATAAATTCTAGGTGAATTAATCTAATAGTCAAAACCTCAGTATTAAAAGGAAAACTTTTAGTAATTCCTGTTGTGGAACCTGACTAGTATCCATGAGAATCTGGGTTCGATTCCTGGCCTGGCTCAGTGGGTCGGGGATCTGGCATTGCTCTGAGCTGTGGTGTAGGTCGAAGACATGGCGGCTCAGATCCCTTATCGCTGTGGCTGTTGCAAATGCTAGCAGCTGTAGCTCTGATTCCATCCCTAGCCTGGGAACTTCCATATGCCATGAGTGCAGCCCTAAAAAAAAAAAGAGCAAAAATAAATAAATAAATAGAAAACTTTTAACTTAAACGATCGGGAAATATATGTATGATTTTAGGATAAGAAGAGAATTCTTAAACAGTATATAAAACTCATAAACTAAATGAATAGATTAATAGATTTTATTAAAGACTTCCGTAAAAACAAACAATACTGTAAGCAGTTAAGAGAAACTTATATTCACACATATTTGCAGCACATAGCAAAAGGACACAGGAAACAGTTGTCATATTTAGGTAATTAATATCAACAAGAAAACTGGACAATTTAAGAGCAGAGGAGTACTAGGACAGAAAGAAACAGCTGGTGAACATAAAAAAATGCTTCACTCTCCCTCGAAATCAGAGAATGCAAATTAAGACCAGTTACGATTTCATTTTAGTAGCTATCCTATTGACAAAAATGTAAAAGATTGCATATTAGCAATGGGAGTGTGTACAAAGATTAATTTTCGTAATGCCTTGCTTTCCCACTTTTAAACTAATCATGATTTACTTTTTTTTGTCTTTTTTGTTGTTGTTGTTGTTGTTGTTGTTGCTATTTCTTGGGCCGCACCCACGGCATATGGAGGTTCCCAGGCTAGGGGTCGAATTGGAGCTGTAGCCACCCGCCTACACCAGAGCCACAGCAACGCTGGATCCGAGCCGCGTCTGCAACCTACACCACAGCTCACGGCAACGCCGGAACGTTAACCCACTGAGCAAGGGCAGGGACCGAACCCGCAACCTCATGGTTCCTAGTCGGATTCGTTAACCACTGCGCCACAACGGGAACTCCATGATTTACTTTTTTAAAACACTCTGAGAACATAATTCATATGGATATTCTGTTTATTGTTCCACATCTCTACATCTTAAATTCAGCAGAAGTGATGTTGATTAGCAAACTGATGTTTGGTATGTTTGTTCCCTGGAGGCCAGTTCTAGTTGTAATAAGAGGAACATACTTTCTTGCTAAAGTGGCCCCCATTTCTGTGGATTGGAAAACTTTGGACAGATGACTCACTTCTCACAAAAACATATTGGACATCTCTTTTAAGATTTCTTTTTAAGTTATTCCTTTTTTTAAAAAAAAGCACTTGTTTATATATCTCTCTCTAGATCAAATGAATGTCTCATGACCAATTAAAGAGAAGATGGGGATTTTTGAGATACTAGGAAATTCTGAATTTTCCAGTCCTGATTGTTTGTTTTAAATTGGAGCTAAAGAATGTCTTCAAAAGGTTCTTGTTTACATCCTGTGATTTACCTGTTCTGGTTTTAAAATCCAGATTTTTGACACAAATGCTCCCTGCTTCGTCTTTATAAAAAGGTGTTCTCAAACCAGAACTTGTCTTCCATCACAGGGTCAAGCTGCCATGAAAAAGATACTACTTCATTAGCTTTGTTGTTCAGTGAGTCATTCTTCTGTATTACGTGGCAGTTCCTGGATATGTTGAGAGGTGTAGTGAAAGTAGAACTTGAACATTTCTAAGCAAACATGTTTGATGGAATCTTTCACTAATGTCTAAGCAATTGTACATGATATTTTGCTCTTAGAAGTTTGGGGTGATTCCTTATTTAAAGGCTGAAATGTGCTAATATTTCTCTTCAAAATGTTGAATAAGTGTGTCTTGTTTTAATTTCAGTGCTCTATTTCAGAGGATTATTTTGGTTTTGAGCTTTTTTAAGTTAATGCTACTTAAGTTTTTATTACTCTATTTGCTGTATCAGTCAGTGCATTGTCACAAATAACATACTATGTTTATTAATCTTTTACCATTGATTATGGTTATAAAAGTCAGGCCTAAGGAATCATATTTATGAGAAAAATTAAGTATTATCTTTTGGTCTTTCTCCGGAATCTGCTAATTTTATAATTTGGCTTACCACTGCTGCTGCCTTCAGAGAAGAGGTAACATGCCAAAATCTAGTGAAGCTTGTCTTTCCATTACACACGTTTTACATCCCTAATTTTGGTAATGATTGTAACTCTGCACAGGTTTGATTAAAAATTAAAATGGTTTTTAAAGTGAATTGTAAAAACAAATGTTTCTCAGGATTTTATTTTTGGCTTAGATGTGGTAAACTAAGCTTAAAGTTACCACATGCTGTCATGCCATTCTCTTGTGCATATCTAGGACATGGGTTCAACAACAATGCCAAGCAAATGGTGGCCAGACACAATAAAAATGCTGTCTCTTTAGGTGTTACTTGATACTAATATAATCTGAAAGTATGAACATTTTTGGCCTCCCTGCAGCATATGGAGTTCCTGGGCAAGGGATCAGATCTGAGCTGCAGTTGTGATCTGTGCCACAGGTACAGCAATGCCGGATCCTTTGCCTACTGTGCCCAGCCAGGGATCAAACCTACATCCCAGTGCCCCAGAGATACCACCAGTCCCACTGGGCCACAGAGGGAACTTTGAAAGTATGAACATTTAATTATAGGCAAATGTACTTGATTATGTAGTAGTTGGTCACTCACATGATCTAGAATGTACTTGTTATTATATATTCTGTTTGGGTCTGATTGAAATGAGTACACATTTGAAAACTCAACTTGCTGAGCTATGTTTACAGGTTCCAGCAGAGAAATGCAGCCCCAAAAGATAAATTAACTTGTCCACAATTTTTCCTGATATCCCTTTTAAATTGTTTGTGTCCTGTAGTCAGATGTAAATATAGATTGGTCCCATGTCATGTCTCTGGGTCCTTTTTATTTCTTAATTCTTACTACTTTTTTTTTTTGGTCTTTTTTTGTCTTTTAGGGCCGTACCAGAGGCATATGGAGGTTCCCAGGCTAGGGGTAAAATGGAACCGTAGCCAGTGGCCTATGCCAAAGGCACAGCAATGCAGGATCTGAGCTGCATCTGTGACCTACAGCATAGCTCAAGGCAGCACAGGATCCTTAACCCACTGAGCGAGGCCAGGGATTGAACCCGAGTCCTCATGGATGCTAGTTGGGTTCACTAACCACTGAGGCACTCTAAGTCTTACTACTCTTTAGATTACTCTATATCCTCACTGTTTGCTTAAATGTTACCACATGAAAAGGTCTTTCATAGTGGGGGGGGGCAGCATTATGTGAGCTGTTCCTCTTCTCTAAAGTATTTTAGAACATTTATAAAATAATTATGTACGCTCGCCTCTTCATTCTCAGCACACAGCACGACCACCCACACAATTACAGTGGTCAGATGAAGATTTCATTTCTTCTTAGTTAAATAAATGTTATTTAAAGAAATATAAAAATAGCGTAGTTCTAAAAAATATGGCAAATTTCACGTGTACTTTTTATTAGATAAGTTATATAGAGTGTAGAAATCTTTTTTTTTTTTTTGCGTTATAGGACCACACCCGCGGCATACAGAGGTTCCCAGGCCAAGGGTCGAATCGGAGCTACCGCTGCCGGCCTATGACACAAGAACAGCCATGCAGGATCTGAGCCATGTCTGAGATCTACACTGCAGCTCACTGCAATACCAGATCCTTAACCCACTGAGTGAAGCCAGGGACCGAACCCACAACCTCATGGTTCCTAGTCAGATTCATTTCCCCTGTGCCACGACGGGAACTCCTAGAGTGTAGAAATCTTAAGTGCTCAATTGGTGTATCTACTGTATAACTACCCTCCAGATTAAGATGAGGTGTTTCTTCTCAGAAGGCTCTCTGTCCTCCTAATTAATAACCCTAGCCAAGGTAAACACTCTTCTAATTTTCATCACTACTGACTAGTTCTACATAGGAAAATCTATGACAGACAGGTATGTGAATTAATGAAGTTTGGGAAATATTAACAAAAAAACATTTCTCTCAGTACCAGTGAATACCTTTTGTGAGAACAGATCAATTATATAGTTACTTTTCCCTTTTTCCTCTTACTCTGTATAATTTATTACTGGATTTTTGAATAAAGGTCTTAGCTGTTGCCATCACCACGAATACTAAGTGTATTTCTTTGGATACTTGACAGATATGCAATGAATCCCATCTTAATTTTTTGTAAAAATGAGATCTCTGACATGAATACCTTGTGCTGGGGAACCAGGCATAGACTGGAGGCTTTCCTCTACCCTATTTAGCTCATCACCAAGGTCATACCTGCTGTGTTCCTACTTTTGTCTCTACCTTCCATTGAATTCTCTTTATACCAGTACTAGGGTGTATGACGAACAGTGTGAGAATATTATACTACTTGGCACAAGACAGGTTTAATCTTTTCATGGGAGTCAATGGAAGTTCAAGGCCTGAGTAGACCTGAAGGTAAGGCACCAGCAATGCCAGAGGCAATCCTAAAAATTAATTGATCAAATCATTACTGTTTGGACTTGTGATTCAGTCATATTTCTCAGACACTTGAGTGGTTGGCTCCTTGGCACTTAGGTCTCAGCTGGCATTTCACTTCAGAATGAATATCTGCCATTCTCTCATCCACCACCCCCCAAAGGACTACACTCTTTCCAGCCTGCCAGCCTCTCATCATCTCTATGTGATCTGGCACTTTATCTGTTTTGTTCACTATATCAGAGAGCTTGTTGGAAACATGAAGCATGAATAAAGTGAGAAGAATCCAGTGAACACACTGAAGAAAGAAATACCGTTTCTTAGAATTAAAGAAAGATGAAAGAACTCAGAATTGGATTAGTTTATCAAGCGCTAAACAGAAAAGGAAAACTATACTCCTGGATTCATTAGAGACAAAATAACATCAAAGGCAAAGCGAGTTTCTAAAACCAGACCTCCCACAAAGGAACAAAGATCAGGTAGACAGCAGAAGCATCTCAACAGTAAAATAAGACTAAATTTTTCCATGTGTTGAAGGGGAAAAAAATCCCAACCTAGAATGCAACTATACTATTTAAATGTGAGGTAACATCAAAGATATTCCAAGGCATACCAGTTTTGCCGTGCAGAAAGAAGTAAAGTGACTGATCCAGCCCTGTGAAACAGTATCGTGTAGAATCCACAATTTCGACATGGACTTTTAGTACCTCTGAGGATCACCCTAATTCAGTACTTCAAAATGCAGGCTATTCTTAATAAGCAGCAGTGCTTTTGACAAAGCAAAACGATAACAGCCTAGAACTAGAGAGAGATGTAGATGAATTTCAAGCCTGCATCTAATGTCACTGAATAAGGCAGCCTACACCTTCAGAATTAGATGTGATGTTCTAATCTAATTTGCAGCTTACGAACCACTTCCCTTAGGAGAGTCCTAGGATCTCCCTAGTTTTGATGTACATTTCTCTGAAAAAACAGAAGCATGCCTTTTTTTGGTTATCAGAGAAAGGTACTTTTGTGATTCCCTCATGCCATTGTAAACCTAGTTCTGTAATACAGTATAGCGGTTAAGTCCTGGCTCTGGCAATTATAAACTCATGTAAAATGAGGGAAACCATAGTAACTCCTACCTTAAAGGATGTTGTAGGGTTTAAAGTAGGATCTTGCACAAAAGGAAAAGATTAAATTGGATTATAACTTCAAAGATATTATGGACAAATGAAACAATATATATAAACTACTTCATGCAGTGTTTGACAGTTAATTTTCAATAAATGACAGGTACCATCATCACCACCATCACTACTACATTTTATATCAAGAGGAATTTAGTGAACTACCAAAGAAATGGTGCTTAAGTAGAAGAGTCAAATACAAGCCATAGCAGAATCTTTCTGCTGTGCTATAATGTCTCACAAAATACTAATTAGGAGTTCCTGCTGTAACTCAGTGGGTTATAAACCTGACTAGCATCTATGAGGATGCAGGTTTGATCCCTGGCCTCGCTCAGTCGGTTAAGGATCCGGCATTACTGTGAGCTGTGGTGTAGGCCACAGATGTAGCTTGGATCCTGAGTTGCTGTGGCTGTGGCTGTGGCTGCAGCTCTGACCCCTAGCCTGGGAACTTCTATATTCTTCAGGTGTGGCCCTAGAAAGGAAAAAACAAAAACAAAAAACGAATTAGAAATCTCCATTCCTTGGCAAAAGGTATTATCTGTTTGCTTCTCTGAAGGGAAAAAGGATCCTCTTTTTGCCCTAGTTATACTCTTTTCATTTCTAATATAAACATATAGCTGCAATTCTTTTTTTAAGTTTTCAAACTTTTCATTTGCATATTAAAAAATTGTGCATTCCATACTTTAAAAATCATTTTAACTAAAACAAAATGGCAGTCTGATTAAACTGTATTTTACAGCCCTCAGAACATCATGGACCAGCTTGCTTTCTCGCTAGATTTCACTGTCGTCCCACCTAGATTCCTCCTTCACCAACAAGCAAGTTCTTCTTCTCTACCAGCCAGACAGGCAGATGTGAGAGGAAGGTGCGGATTTTGTGTCAGTAGTTTTCCATTCTTTGATGTGAAAAGGGGCAGCATGATCATTTACACTTGATCCAATCTCTCTGCATCTTACAAAGGTAAACAGCTAAAAGTAAAACATGAAAGCAATGCTTGTGGAATTTACACAACATACTGGCGTGAGCGCCTCATTATCACTTTCCTGCTTGCTTCTCCTGTTCAATTGTTTCTTTTGAAGGCAGTGGATTTTTCTCTTGTGTTTCTGTCTTCGTCAGTTTCGACTTATGGAATTTCTCAATCTCAGCCATATTAACTTTGTCAAACATGGTTGCAAAGGAAGCCCATCGAAGCATGAGGAGGTAGAATTCAGTTCATGCAGTGGCTGCTGCTGACTGCCACTGTAGCTGCAATTCTGAAGCATTTTCCTGAACTGCAGAACTCAAAAAGAAGTTTGACTCGAGCACATTAGGTGAGGAGAACAATTACCTTAGTCCAGACTGAGTAGATCTTCTTAAAAGCTTTTAAAGAAAGTGGAAATTGCCCCAGGGAAGGTGTAAAGTGTTATGAGCTCAACTCTTGACTATTTACAACACGACAACATAAGCAACCAACCTGGATATGTTAATAAGCATTCACAGGCACTTTAAAAAAAAGAACATGTTTATTTTCCTGAAGCATCTCTAACATATGGCCATTTTCCCCTACATTATTTCTATTTACTGTACTCACTGTTGCAAATTTATCATTGTGCATAAATGTCATTAAATTCTGCTCATTCTCCAAAAAAAAAAGCTTTTGACAGTTGATCTGGAAATTTGGGGGTGGGGGAGATAAAACAATCTTTTTGGTTTAGCATGTAAGAAAATATCAGATTTGAAATGATGAGATCTGGATTTTTGTGTCTGTTCTGTTCAATGTTGGATCAGACAACCTATATAAATCTATTTCCTCATACCAGTGGGGCTGATATTCCCTGCCCAGCATAGTTTACAGGTTTATGTTGCAGTCCAAACAGGTTAGAGCATGAGAAAAAGCACTCCAAATTATTCAGTGCATAGCTTCAGGGGATGACCAGACCATCTTTAATTACAGCCAGAGTCCAGGTGAAGGAAAGGAGGCCATTCTGTGTATGCCAACGAAGGCTCCATCAGGAAGTCAAACTTGTGTTTGGGGAGTATAGTTACAATGGAAAAATTTTATTTTATTTTATTTTTTGGCTTTTTAGGGCCGCGCCCATGGCACATGCAGGTTCCCAGGCTAGGAGAATGAAGACTGAAACAATTTTTGAAATAATACTATGATATTATTTACCTTTTTCTCTCTCATTCTCTCACAAGTATACAGTGGAGTTTTCCAAAGGCTACACACTATGTGATGACATTGCTCTGAGGACGAATGGAATGGGTGCTTGCTTATTCTTGCAAAAATTTTCAGTTTTACTTTCTAACATGGTAATGTTGACCAATACAGACCTCATAACAAAAGTTATTTGGGGGCCTTAGTAATTTTCAGGACAGTTGAGGAGTCCAGAGATCAAAATGTTTGAAAACTGCTAGTGTGTAGGATATGCTGCCTCTGTGGTGCTCCATGCTGTTACTTGCTCTTTACTCACTACTACATTTTATATATATTTTTTTTATTTTTTGTCTTTTCTAGGGCTGCTCTCACGGCATATGGAGGTTCCCAGGCTAGGGTCTAATCAGAGCTGTAACCACCAGCCTACGCCAGAGCCACAGAAACACGGGATCCGAGCCATGTCTGCAACCTACACCACAGCTCACGGCAACGCCAGATCCTTAACCCACTGAGCAAGGCCAGGGACCAAACCCGCAACCTCACGGTTCCTAGTCAGATTCGTTAACCACTGTGCCACGAAGGGAACTCCATCACTACTACATTTTAAAGATCTGCCCGAACTGCTGTCCACACATTTAGTTCTTCTATATTTATCCACCACTTTTTTTTTTTTTGCTTTTTTTTAGGGTCGTACCCATGGTATGTGGAAGTTCCCAGGAATTGGAGCTATAGCTGCTGGCCTATACCACAGCCACAGCAATGCTGGATCCTCAACCCACTGAGTGAGGCCAGGGATTGAACCTGCAACCTCATGGTTTCTAGTTGGATTCATTTCCACTGTGCCATGACGGAAACTCCACCACATTTACTTATTCCCTTATAGTTCTGTACAAGATTTTCCTCTGGTATAATTTCACTAAATACTCCCAGATGGTGTTTCAGAATGGCTATATGTTTATACCCCCACCATATTCTTAGCAATCCTTTTTTTTTTTTTTCTTTTTAGGGCCACACCTGCGGCATATGGAGGTTTCCAGGCTAGGGGTCTAATCGGAGCTGTAGCCACCGGCCTACACCAGAGCCACAGCAATGCCAGATCCGAGGCGTGTCTGTGACCTACACCACAGCTCATGGCAACACAGGATCCTTAACCCACTGAATGAGGCCAGGGATAGAACCTGCAATCTCATGGTTCCTAGTCAGATTCGTTTCCAATATGCCATGGTGGGAACTCCTCTTACCAATACTTTATTCACCTTTCTAATTTTTGCCATTCCGAGTGTCATAAAGTATTATTTTCTTGCTTAAATTTTTCACTTTTTCCATTTTATATATTTTTTTCATTTTCTCTATTTTTCTTTCTGTTAGTCTTATTAGACTTCTGCCTATCATGTTAACCTTTCCAAGAGTCAGCTTCTAGTTTTGTTAAATCTCTTTCTCTTTCCCATATAATATTGATTCTTGCTTTCATCTTGTTCTGCTTTGTTCTGCGGCATGCGCAAGTTCCGGGGCCAGGGATCAAATAGGTGCCACAGCAGCAACCCAGGCCATTGCAGTGACTATGGCCAGATCCTTACCCTGCTATGCTACAAGAAAACTCCTCAGATTCTATCTTTTGATTGATGGGAGGAGATTGAGAAACTCTTTCAGAAGTTAGCAGGCAAGAGTAAAGAAATAGGATACACAAAAAAAGTTTAAGAGGTATCATAGATGTTATTAAAAGTACTAACACCTGGATAGTGGTCCCAGGAGTAAAGAGAAAACAGGATAAAATATTTGAAAAAAGGATGAAGATAACTTCCCAATAATTTAAGGATGATAATCTCAGAATATAAGGGCTCAGAGAGTGCAAAAGAAGAGATAAGAAAAAACTCCAAACCGGGCATGTTATGGTGAAATTTAAGCATAGCAAAGCTGAAGAGAGAATTCTAAAAATTTCCAGAGAAAAAGCACAGATCACCTACAAAGGAATAAGAATCAGGTTAATATCAGACTTTTAAAAACTTGGTTTAGGGAGTTCCCACTGTGGCTCAGTGGCTTAAGAACCCAACTAGTATCCATGTGGATGTGGGTTCAATTAATCAAGTAGGCAAAAAAATAAGCAGAGATATCTGAAATTGAATAAAAATATAAGCTTGAACCTTTAGGTATTAAGTCTACAACCAATAATTAGAGAAGACATTTTCTTTGCAAGTCTGTGCATTCCACGGATACCAGGTTCCCAAAGATCTCCAACCTCAAGTTTTAGTAGAGGGTCCTCTGGCCAGCTGGTCCCTCCCCCTCCTCCTGAAACTCAAAGTTACATTCCTGTACAAGACTGATGCCTGGGACTTGGTCTTTTCAACGTCTTCTTAGTAAATGGCACAGCCCAGAGAAAGTAGAACTAACTGGCTCATCGAACATTTGGGTCAAACTCAACCCTTCTGCAGTGGCTCATGTACTCAGAAGGTGGAGACATCATTCAAGTTTTCCTTTCTTGGGCATGACAGGCAAGGATGGATTTAGGCCCAAAGACCTCAAGATACTTCCTGGGGCTTAGGCTGTACCCCAAAGTTATGCTGTGGTTCTCAAGGCAGAGAGGTCCCCTCCCCAGCAGCCTCGTCTTCCTGAAGTCACAGGAATAATGTTTTGCCTGTGGGACTAAGACCACCACTTCTTCCAGTCCTTGATTAGTGTACCTTTTAAGGGTACAACTTACATGAGTTTTGACAAACTTATACACCTACAAACTACCTATATTATATACTTATATAACTACAAATATATATGGCTGTATAGCTACCAACACAATGCAGATACAGATCATTTTACTACCCAGAATAGTTTCCTTGTGTCACACACAATCTTCACCCCACCTCCAGCCCCAGAAACGACTGATCTGCTATTTTTGCCACTATAAGCAGTGATTCTCAACCAGGAATGATTTTGCCCTCCAGGGGACATTTGGCAAGATCTGTAGGCATATTTGGTAGGCACAGCTGTGGGGTGGGTTACTGGGGAATCTGATATGTGGAGGCCAGGGAATCTGTTAAACATCCCACAAACACGGGAGAGCCCCTCAAAACAAAGAACTATTGGGTCCAACTCTTTGGTTAGAGTCACAGAAGGATGTGAACACCTGGAGCTTAGAGGTCATGGGGCCACACTCAAGTCTGTTGACTGTATGGCCCCGTTCCCCATCTCCTTTCCTTTGTTAGAAATGTTAGATCTTTTGAATAGATCCCACATATATCTTACTCTCTACTTTAGTCTTTCCATCATGTTTTTCTGTGTGCTCATTTGATATTTTCTGCTGTCTTTGAGTTTACTAGTTGTGTCATCTTCTGTGTCCAGGGTGTTGTTAAAACCCATCTAATGAGCTCCTAATTTCAGATATTCATTGTTCAGTTCTAGAATTCTTATTTCTTTTTACTATTACCCATTGAAATTCTCCATGTTTTAATTCACTTCACTCTACTAAAAAATATAATCATGTGGGGCTAAGCTCTTTTGTACAACCAGAGATAGAGGTGGATTGGGTTGGGGCTGGGTTGCAGTTTTGGTAACTCATTTCAGCTCTATTTCTTTCCTAAGGGCGTGGCTCAAAACAGCTCTTGATTTACAAACTGTGACAAATCTGGCTTCGTCCTTCAGAGTTTCTGATCTTGGTTCTGGAGTCTCAGGCTCCCCTGCAGCTTCAGAATTGGGCAAATGCCTTGAGATGGAGATGCTATGTGTTTGCTGGAAGCCTCTTCTTTTAGAGAAACATTGTTTTCTAAACGCTTTGAAATTATGGGAAATTTCACTCTGCATTTTATTTTTTTATATTTTATTTTTATTTTGTCTTTTTGTCTTTTCTAGGGCCACTTCTGGGAGCGGCATATGGAGATTCCCAGGCTAGGGGTCTAATCGGAGCCACAGCCACCAGCCTGTGCCAGAGCCACAGTAACTCGGGATCTGAGCTGCGTCTGCAACTTACACCACAGTTTACGGCAATGCTGGATCCTCAACCCACTGAGCAAGGCCAGAGATCGAACCGATACTTCATGGTTCCTAGTTGGATTCATTAACCACTGTGCCACGACGGGAACTCCCACTCTGCATTTTAGAGGCCACCAGTCTATCTCCTCACCTTTTCATTTGCAGCCCTAGCAATGTCCTGTGGAGAAAACTGGACACACCTTTGGGGTCTGTCAAGCTTCCAATCTGTCATGTGAGTTTTAGCAACTCCCAAAAGACTGACTGGTTTTCCTTTCCCCTCATAGAGTTTCTCTGTGTGGGTTGAGCTTGATCTTCAGTCTGTACTCAAAGTAGCAAAAGTTCGGGGTGGGGGAGGGCACGGGAAACAATGGCTAATGCTGTTCAACTAACCTCCAAAGGACTTCTCTGGAATTCAAATTCATGTAGTTCTCATTATCTCATTGTTTTCTGGCATCTTAAAGAAAAAACAACAAAACAATGACATGTGCTTTATCTGGCTTTTTCTGGTTACAGCAGTAGGAGCATTGAGCTTCTACAACCTACTACATCCTACTCAAAAGTGGGGATCTGGGTCCCATAATTTTTTTTTTTAAATTTCTCAATGCAGAGATACTTTCACCATAATGAATCTTAGCTATTGGCTATGCCGAATCTTTCTGAGGTTTTCTAGTGCATCAGTGAAGCTGGAAGCAGTCCTGGGGACTTTCATCACTATTCCCAGGACACGTGGTATAAAAGCATAGCCTCCACCCCTTGTGTATTGCAGAGCAGTGGTTTCTCATGAATGATCCTTTTCTTCCTACCCAAGGCCCTGGACTGACAGTGAACTTCTTCACCTTTCTTTTTTTTTTTTTTTTTTTTTTTGGTGGGGGGTCTTTTGAGGGCCATACTCGCGGCATATGGAGGTTTCCAGGCTAGGGGTTGAATCAGAGCTACAGCTGTTGGCCTACACCACAGCTACAGCAATGCCAGATCCAAGCGGCGTCTTTGACCTACACCACAGCTTACAGCAATGCTGGATCCTTTACCCACTGAGCGAGGCCAGGAATCGAACTGACACTTCATGTTTCCTAGTCGGATTTGTTTCCACTGTGCTATGATGGGAACTCCAAGCTTCTTCACTTTTCTATCTTGGTGGATGGAATTCTTTTAATCCTTTCTATAATAGAGTGAAGTGGTCTTGTTGCTTCATCCAGGTTTTAGGTAGTTGTTTCAAAACTTAATGTCCTGGAGTGGCTCAGTGGTAACAAACTCAACCAGTATCCATGAGAACACGGATTTGATTCCTGGCCTCACTCAGGGGGTTGAGGATAAGGCATTGCCATGAGCTGTGGTGTAGGTCACAGACATGGCTCAGATCCCACATTGCTGTGGCTGTGGCAAAGGCTGGCAGCCACGGCTCTGATTTGACCTCTAATGGGAACTTCCACATGCTGGGTGAGGCCCTAAAAAGACAAAAGACAAAACAAACAAAAAACCCTTAATGTCCCATTTTGAAGCTATAATTCTGTTTTGTCCTTGGGTTTCTGAATCAATTCTGTATACCCTGCTTCATCTTTTGGGTTCTGGCACCTGAGTATTTGCCTTTCTTTCCTTTGAGTTTGTATAAAAATATTTTTTATAATATTTTATGCAGTATGTATATACATTTATGGTTGGTGGGGAGCCATTTATATCAGCTTTGTCTACCATGTTTCTTTGGGTTTATCTTAATAATCTTCCTTTTTTTTTTTTTTTGTCTTTTTGCCTTTTCTAGGGCTGCTCCCGCAGCATATGGAGGTTCCCAGGCTAGGGGTCTAATCAGAGCTGTAGCTGCCAACCTACACCAGAGCCACAGCAATGCAGGATCTAAGCTGCGTCTGCAACCTACACCACAGCTCACGACAAAGCCAGATCCTTAACCCACTGAGCAAGACCAGGGATCGAACCCCCAACCTCATGGTTCCTAGTCAGATTCATTAACCACTGCGCCACAAGGGGAACTCCTATCTTAATATTCTTATATTCTGATTGAAGTTGAATATTTAGCAAATTTATATCTTTTCTTGTTTGTAATCCAATGATCACATGCAAAGCTATACAATTTATATACTGATAAATATTGGGCACTTATTGAGATTCATTTGCAAATTGCTGGGATTTTAGTTTTGGAATCTTTTCACACCTATATTTAGAAATATTTTGAACAGTATTGTCAAATGATGGGTGCATTTTTTGTTGTTAGACTTAAAAATGAATTCTGATTTTACTGCATTGGGATCAGTGCATGTTGTTTGAGTAATATCTGTTTTTGGTGCTTGACATATTCTTTGTGGCCTAGTAAGTAGTTAATTTTGAGAGAACTTTATTAACAGTTATGTCCTGGAGCAAATGTGAAGGTCAGCTGTTCCAAAAGCTTTCAAGTTTGGCTCAGCTGTTCCATTTCTTGACTTTCTATGTTCTACAAATTCTCCTTAACTGTCCCATTCTATTTGTATCAAATCTAGTTTCCTATCAACCAAAGAAAGTCATTAGGGCAAGCCCAGAATCATGGGAGGGGGACATTGTAAAGTTACATGGCAAAGGTGTGGGTACAGAGGGCAATGAGAAATTTATGCAAACTACCATTGAGAATTATTTCTCACTCTCTCAAATGCAGGGAAGAAGTATAAAAGCAGTTGGAGATAGCTGAAATAGTTTTTGGAAGCACTGTGATATTTAGTTTTTGTCCAGTCTTCAAAGTGTAGTTCAAATAACTTTCCGTTAATTTTTCTTGATTCTCACAATGGGGTATTTTTACCCCTTTCAGATTTCTACAGATCTTTCTACCTTTTTTAGAATACTCATTATTGTCTTATAACTCTTATTCTTAAAGTCCTTTAAAGTCTGGTGTTTGCAAAGAGCCAATTTTATCATTCAAAAATGTCTATTTCTATGAAGTTACAGAAGAGGTAAAACTAATTTGCGGTGCTAGAAACCAGAGCAGTGGTTGCTTCTGAGAATGGGGATGGACTGGAAAGTGGGTGCGGGAAATTTCCAGGGGGATGGAGTTATTCTATATCTTGATAGGGTGTGGTTACTCAGGTATTGGTGTTTTCAAAACTGCCTATTGTACTCTCAGCTTTTATCAGAAGGCCCCAGTGTCCCCCAGATGAGCAAGACGTTAAAGGCCATTTACAGAAGGAAGGGTGTTTTATTGTGAAAATAAACCTTTTCTCATACCCATTCTGCCCTAGAAGAACTTTATGTTTATACTTACCCTTTCAAGGTATGGCTGGGCTTTATGTTTTGCATTATAATTTCAACATTAATCTTGATAAAGATGATTTGGTGACAAATAATAAAGTATTTAAGACTGGTAAGTACACATGCAGAAACTCTCCAGTCTTTAAAAAATCCAACCATTCTTTCCAAATAACATTTCTTCCCTTCTTTCTAAGCTATTGCAGGTCCTGTGTTGAAAGTGTCAAAACATCAGATACTTTTAAAAAAGAAAAGGATGAAAAAGAAAAATCACTTATAATTTTGCCACCTAGTGAGAACTTTTAAATTTGGGGGCTAATTCCCACACTTTTTGTGTGAACATGTAGGTGTTTACATGTTTTCTTTAAAATGGAAGTTCTCTATGGTTTTTGTTTTGTTTGTTTTTTGCTTTTTTTGTTTTTTAGGGCTGCATTTGTGGCATATGGAAGTTCCCAGGCTAGGGGTCAAATTGCAGCTGCAGCTACTGGCCAGAGCCACAGCAATGCCAGATCTGAGCTACATCTGCAAACTACACCACTGCCAAGGCCAGCTCAGCAGGATGGGGCTGAATAACGGGTGCTACGGAACTTAAGGAAAAAAATAACAACAACAACAAGACAAAAATATCAAGACATAGAGAGGAGAGAGTAAAGGTGGGAACACGGGGGACTCAAGATCTCAGGGACCAAGAGCCCCGCCTCCAGAAACCACACAGCTTTTGTTGTGTTTCTTAAATGAGATCATGTGAGGAGTGGCTACTGGTAGATAATCAAGGAAAATTAGAGAAACATGTCTCTCAACAATCAAGGAAGAAGATTAGGGAAACATGTCTCACAACACACCACAGCTCATGACAATGCCAGATCCTTAACCCACTGAGTGAGGCCAGGGATGGAACCTGCATCTTCATGGATACTAGTTGGGTTCCCATGTCACATTTTGCTTCACAGAGAAGCTGTGCCTCCAGGAGTGGGCACCCATGGTTCTGCTTTTCAGAGAAGGAAAAAGGCACCTTTCTTTCATGGAATCCTGGCTGCACTGACCACAGGAAGCAAAAAGGAGCACATGCATGGGAGGATCTTCTTGTCCATGGTGTGTTTTTAGCCAGCTTTCAAATACTTAAGTTCTTTGTCAGGGAAATATGAAACAGTTTTCAGTCGCATGCTATTATAACCACCCAAAAGGCAAAGTTTATTTGTCTACACCAGAAAATTGTGTATTATCCTACTTCAGAAAAATTTTGTCAGAAGTCAGCTTATCGACATAGAAAAAAATGCTGTTGTGGCCGTCCAATGATAATGTTAGCTACCATGTATGCAGAGTGCTCCTACATGCCAGGCACTATGTGTTAAAGAACTTGATCCACACTAAATCTTTCAATGTAAATTGTTATAAGGCCATCTGTTAGGGATAACATGCAACCAATCTGTTAGGCTTTAAGTCCCCTTCAAGGAGATTAAACCCAAAGCCTCTGAACAAGACAAGAATTACTGGACCCTTATCATCACCACACCTGCCTCATTGGATATTCCTTCCCCCACTTTGAGCAACCAGGCCTAGCAGGCATAACATCAAGGGACTCTGGGGAATTTCCCTATAACCTGTCCCCCATACAGATGAGGTATCCTGCCCGAGACCAGTCAGAAGGTCCCACATACGCCCCACACAGAGACCAATCAACACTCAGCCCTTATGCAGGTGCAGTGGGCTGGGGTGGGGAAAATCAGGACCCCACTTAAGTCCACAGCATGGGGATATAAAGAAAAACCCAATTGTAAAGCAGGGCCAGTCCCTCCTCTCAGGGCAGCTGCTTTCTCTGAAAGTGTATTTTTCGCTTTAAATAAATCTACTGCACGTTTCCGGTCCGGCGAAACTGATTTTGAACTCATTTTGAACTGATTTTTGAACTCATTTGCAGTCTCCAAGGCAACCCTCAGTGGCAATGCTTTTGTTCGTATTCACACTTAGTGCCCCAGCAAGAGCTGTAACTCTCCACCTGTGATGCTGTCCCTTTTAAGGGGTTTCCCTTCAGTTCAGACCCATCACCTGGATTCCAGGGTAATGCTCCCACCCAGAGATCTTGCCTGCATCTCTTAGGACCCCCACCTCAATTCTTTGTTGCACTGTAGGCAGGGACTGAGGGAATAAGGCAGAGCCCTAACAAACCTAGTATGCTTTTTTTTTTCCATTTAAAAATTAAAGCAAATAACAACAGAACTATTCTTAATAGCTGCTTTTTTTTTTTTTTTTTTTTTAAGGGCCACACCAGCAGCATATGGAGGTTCCCAAGCTAGGGGTCAAATCAGAGCTATAGCCTCTGGCCTACACCACAGCCATAGCAACGTGGGATCCGAGCCTTGTCTGTGACCTACACCATGGTTCATGGCAACGGTGGATCCTTAACCCACTGAGCAAGGCCAGGCTAAGTCATCACGGATGCTAGTCACATTCTTTTCCACTGAGCCACAATGAGAACTCCCTAATAGCTTCTTTTTATGTATTTTTGAGAGAGATAATAGAGGTTGGTGTCATCTTTTGCCAGATCTCTACTGTTACAAAATACTACCTGATTTTTTTTTCCTATTTTGTTCTCTATGAATATGTCCTAAGCTGTTCTTGCTTTAAAATAAATTGCTTTGGAGTTTGCATTACCTATTAACTCTGTTTAGAACCCCAGGTAACTCTCTGCACCCACTGTCCTCTCTCAGCCCTATGACCTTGATTACTGTGCCTGAAAGGATTTCTCTGGGCCTGAGCTGGGATTGGACCAAGGCCAACGAATGGCTCCACTGGTCAGTGTGGCTTCTGAAGTGTTCTTCAGCTCTTTCATTTTTCACTTGACAAGAAAGAGAAATTTTTTTTTTCTTAGTGATTCCAGTCTTTCTCTCAAGAAAAAAATATGTATATAAAAATTCTGCTGCAAACTTAGAATTCTTTCAATTGAGAAGGAACTTTATTTAGGGATTAGCTAGCTCAAAGACTTCCTGTTATTGACAGCAGTGGCTTAGTAAAGACAAACTTTTAAAAAATTAATTATAACCATCTCATTCCACAAACTCTTCTTTGCCACAAGTAAGTGCCATGAAATCCAAGGGGAACCTCTCAATGTGCAAGCTGGAGGACAATCTCAACATTTCATCTTAAATTTGTACTAAAAATGGTTATATGTGGCAGTATACTAAAAGACCACAAGGTGTCATGATTTCTCCAATTAAAACTGACCTGGGTTCTAAATATTTCAGGCAGTCTTTCTACTTTACAAGGCAAGATTTCAATTTTATTTATTTTGCTTGTGGAAAAATGGAAGAAACAACAATTCACTAACTATTGTATCTGTAATAGCAAGGGAAATTTCTAAGTTACTTCATTATATTTTAAAGTAGACTCGGAGTTGCTGCGTGGCCCAGCAGGTTAAGAATCTGGCATTCTTCCTGCAGTGGCTTGGGTTGCTGCTGTGGTGAGGATTTGATCCTTGACCTGGGAACTTCTATACGCCTTAGGCGCATCCCCAAAAATAAATAATAGAAAAAGTTACAACTTCAGAAAATTTGTAAAACATGAAATCAAGTTCTTTATGAGCAAAATTAAAAGGACACGCATATTTACATTCTCAGGGTTATATTGTATATAAAACCTAGTAAATTTTTTTCCCATACAAATATAAGATACAATTTTTTTTTTTTTTTTTTGCTTTTTAGGGCTGTACCTGTGGCATATGGAAGTTCCCAGGCTAGGGTCTAATTGGAGCTACAGCTGCCGGCCTATGCCACAGCCACAGCAACGCCAGATCCACATCTGCCAACTACACCACAGCTTACAGCAATGCTGGATCCTTAACTCACTGGGCAAGGCCAGGGATTGAACCCACAATCTCATGGATTCATTTCTGCTGCACCACAACAGGAACTCCCAAGATAAATATTTATATCTATAAATAGTTTCCAAGGATATTGCTGAGTACATACCAAATTATTTTACACTATATATGGATCATATGATTTTTTGTTGTTGTTGTTGTTGTTGTCTTTTTTGTTGTTGTTGTTGTTGTTGCTATTTCTTGGGCCGCTCCCGAGGCATATGGAGGTTCTCAGGCTAGGGGTCGAATCGGAGCTGTAGCCACTGGCCTACGCCTGAGCCACAGCAACGCGGGATCCGAGCCTCGTCTGCAACCTACACCACAGCTCACGGCAACGCCGGATGGTTAACCCACTGAGCAAGGGCAGGGATCGAACCCGCAACCTCATGGTTCCTAGTCGGATTCGTTAACCACTGCGCCACAACAGGAACTCTGATTTTGTTGTTGTTGTTGTTGTTGTTTTGCCATTTCTTGGGCCGTTCCTGTGGCATATGGAGGTTCCCAGGCTAAGGGTCTAATCAGAGCTGTAGCTGCTGGCCTACGCCAGAGCCACAGCAATGCGGGATCCGAGCCACATCTGTGACCTACACCACAGCTCACGGCAACGCCGGATCCTTAACCCACTGAGCAAGGCCAGGGATCAAACCCGCAACCTCATGGTTCCTAGTCGGATTCGTTAACCACTGCACCACGACGGGAACTCCGGATCATACGATTTTTAAGTAATTTTCTATTATTGGATAAGTGTTGGATATATAGGAATGTTTCCTATAAAGATCTTTTTAAGTCTCTGATTTGCTTCTTGGGATACATTTCTATAAATCTGAAGGTGTGAACATTTTCTAGGCTTTTGATAAATACTGTCTAGGAATAATTTACCCATTTTAACAACACTTACTCATTTACCTAGCACTTTATATTTACTTAATTAATATTGTTAAATCTTCAGTTGTAAGTATTTTTAAGCCTTTTGATGCATATCATCTAGAAATGATTTGTGTATGTGTCTATATATTTATACCTCCACACAATTAAAACAGCACTTACCTACTGTAACCAAGTAGTGTTCATATGTATTCATTTAGCCAATCATTCATTTATTTATTAATTCAATTCATTTGCATGTGGGTGAGTGTGTGTGTGTGCATTTTGTTGTCATATAAATGTATTTCTTATTGAAATTGTTAGTAAAAAAAGTGTTTAAAACCCTGAACATGTGATTATTGAGTACCAAAATTCCTACTGGACCTCAGTTTCACAATGTTCCTCTGTTCAGGGACCCTAGAGAACAGTAAGTCTCCCATTTCATTTTTTTGATAAAGTCAGAGAGGAAAGCAATTTTTCCAAAGATGACAGGGCAGAGAAGCCAGACTCAGAACCTAGAACTCTTGGCTTTTTATAGTGCATTCTTTCTTTTTCTTTTCTTTCTTTGTCTTTTTTTAGTGCCACACTTTCAGCACATGGAGGTTCCAGGCTAGGGGTCTAATTTGAGATGTAGCTGCCGGCCAACGCCACAGCCACAGCAACACCGATCCTTGACCTGCTGCTGAGCGAGGCCAGGGATCGAACCTGCAACCTCATGGTTCCTAGTTGGATTCATTTCTGCTGCGCCACAATGGAACTCCTATATTGCATTCTTTCTATTTTACCATCCTAAATAAATGAACCAGGTATCTACCAAACATGTCTCTGATTAGGTTAGTGACCAAGGCAGGAATTAGGGCAGTAAAGGAAATGAATGAAGATATTGGAAATATCTGTTAGTAGAAGGTGAAACTCTCCCATTTCATCATTGAACAGAAATGAAAGGGGCCCTTCTGCTTCAGGATGAGTAATGGGAATAGTTCTGGGCAATAGTTTTATCCTGATTTGAAGACACTACTCATATTGGAAGCTTCCCAGGATGACTGGTGGGACGTTCCTAATGGTGGATCCAGGTAGCAGTTGGGAACCTGAGACTTGGTGGTGGTCAGACCATGTGCAGTTTCTCTTGGCTGACACTAAGGATCTGTAACACAGCTCCCTTGATGACTCTGGAAGCTGCTTTGCCCTGAATGTTTGTGTTTCTGGATGGGACTCAGGATCAGCACAGTGTGGTCTATTGCTTGTAGGATGGAACTGGCCTGGGCCTCAGACTCAGGACACTTTGCCTAAATGCTTGAGACTGCAGTTGTGCTCTCTGCTCCCAAACCCTTCCACATGCCAGTCCTGGGGATATGCCTGACTCTGTGTCTGCCTTGCTACTGAGCAGAGCTGCCTCCAGTCCTTGTCCTCCAGTCCCAAGGCCCCATACCCAAGATCTTGGGGCAAGATACCACTGAGCACATGATCATATGAAGCCTAGAGATACCAGTTTGAAGAGGGAGTGATTCTGGGATAGGTCCATCTGTTTTTTTTTTTTTTTTTTTGTCTTTTTGACTTTTCTAGGGCCACGCCTGCGGCATACGGAGGTTCCCAGGCTAGGGGTCCAATCAGAGCTGTAGCTGTCAGCCTACACCAGAGCTACAGCAATGCAGGATCTGAGCTGTGTCTGTGACCTACACCACAGCTCATGGCAAGGCCGGATCCTTAACCCACTGAGCAAGGCCAGGTATTGAACCCGCAACCTCATGTTTCCTAGTCGGATTTGTTAACAACTTAGCCACAATGGGAACACCAGGTCCATCTTTCTGATAAAGAGTTGGAGGGTCCCAGTGGCCACTAGGTCTCCTGATGAGTTAGGGCAGAGGCAAGGAGCAATAGCCTGAGGCTGCCTCCCTCTTCATTGAGCATCGACACTCACACTGAGCATTACAATTTCTCTGAGTATCTATAATTAGTAGAGCCCCTTCAGAGCTCCACACAGCCAGAGGGCACTAGACGTGGATGGGCCCAGTCTTACTAACTCCCCCTTCATATATGGCCCTCTCCACTCAAACATCACACATTAGCCATTTAAAAATTCAACTACAGGAGTTCCTTTGTGGTGCAGTGGGTTAAGGATCTGGCATTGTTATTGCAGTGCCTCAAGTTGCTGCCTCAAGTTGATCCCTGGCCCAGGAACTTCCACGTATGGCCGAAAAAACTCCCCCCAAACAAAAAATACTCGTCTCTATTGGAGCCAACAGAAATTACAAAAAAAAATAAAGAACTTAAAAAAATTCAACTATAATTTATTGAGACCATGAAATAATTTCCATCCCTCTTAACAATGATGAATAAACATTAACAGAGAAAAGTATTTTTTAATTTCAAGCATTTTGGTGGCTCAAACTTCTCACAGTATTGTATTGTTTAAAGGAAAATAACTGTCTCATCAAAGAAATATCTTCTGCTTCTAATTTCTAGATTTCTAATTTAAAATTTCTAAATTTTTAATTTCTAATGTAAGTGGAATAACTTAAATGGAATCAATTCTGAAATATTAGTGTCACGATGAAAGAAAGTAAAACTCTTTGCCAAAAATGAGCTTTGTATTCTAAAAAAATACACATATAGTTCCACACTATTTTGAGGAAAAAAAGAAACTCGGTGACAAAAACTGTTCCCAGTGTATTAGGGATTTTACAACTAGTATCACAAGTAACACACTTCAATTTTTGGAATGGAGGTGTCTAAGGAAAAAAGCCAGGCCATGATGGACAAAAAGATGGACAAACACCCCTTGGTGGGATCTGATCCAGAGGGGTGTATGCACACAGGCTTCCTGGAATGGTGGGGAATATCCTCCTGCCAGGAGCTGCACCCTTAGACTCCCAGGGACATGGGTAGGGGAAGAGAGCCACAGGGGGAGGTCCGTCTGGCACTCAAGGGTCTGAGGAGAGGGAAGCCCATGCACAGAGACTGGGGAGCAAATGGTCCCTGCCAAATGCTCCTTGGGGAGCATCAGATGTCTGAGGAGCCACTTCTAGAAGCTCAAGTTTAGTCACAGGGTTTCTCTTTGTCTCAGAGCCACATCCTCTTCTCTGTAGATGATGAACTTTCATTCACTTCCCTCCCAAACTCTCAGGAAGTTTCAGTTCCAGGGATATATATATTCTGCCTCTGGGAAGAAGAAAGTTTTCTTGCCCACTTTACTTGGAGATCTTTGAATTGTTTTCAGTAGGTCCTGAGCTCATTACTTTCATGGTTCATCAGGTCATATGCTTCAGAACTTCTCATCTCTTGCTGCCAAGTCATGAGAGATAATTCTGAGACATTCTTCTTGTTTCTGTTGCTAAAGCTCAACAATGCAGTCATTTCACTTCCTCCCATCTCAGGATGTTGATATGACCATTTGATTGAGGCTTCTTCAGTTTGGACATCTTCCTGATGACCTGTCTGGTGGGCTTTTTCATCTCTCCTTTAACCGTGTTTGTGTAGGATGTATTGTTCTTGCTACTCTGTTTGAATGTGCATTTGACTTTGGAGCATTCCTCTAGGTCCTCCTGGATCCTTCTGCTGGGTGGTCCCAATCCTCTGATTCCAGGTTATCACCTGTGTCCACTTCCTCCAGCATCCCGCAGAGACATGACTAGACTCTACACTCGGGCCCTAGAGCTCAAAGGGAACACCCTAAGCCTTTTTTCAATCACCCACAGTAGTTTTAACTGTGGTTTGGTTTCTTCCACATTTTTGATAGAATGAGTTTTATCACCCAAAGGCTGGACTTTTTTTTGTTTTGTTTTTATCTGTCTTGGTATTTTTAGGGCCTCACCTGGTGGCATATAGAGGTTCCCAGGCTAGGGCCCTAATCAGAGCTACAGCTGCTGGCCTCCACTAGAGCCAAAGCAATGCCAGATCCAGCTGCGTCTGCAACCTACAACACAGCTCACTGCAATGCCGGATCCTTAACCCACTGAGCGAGGCCATGAATCAAACCCATCACTTTACGGTTCCTAGTCGGATTTGTTTCTGCTGTGCTATGACAAGAACTGGTATTTTTTGGTGTTGTTGTTGTTTTTGTTTTGTTTTTTTGTTTTATTTGTTTTTTTTAGGAGCATAGATGAACTGCTCCTGGTCTGAATACTGAGGAGTTTCTTTTCCCCTCCATGTTTTACCACGGTGCTTATGATCTTCCTCACCACAGGACACTAGACACTTCTGCATTTGTATCTTCTTCCCTCACAGGACAAAACTGGACAAGAGTGCTACATTTTGCTACAGCTATTGCTAAACTGCTACTGGCAGATTCCTTGTCTCCCTGTAGAGGAAGTCTCTCTTTGACTGCCTGAAAAATTCTGCCTAAAATTAAGGGAGCTATGAACATCTGAACAATCACAACACACTCTACCAACTCCCATTGATATTTAGGGATAGCTAGACCAGATGTCTCACTGTCAGTGGATTCTTCCAGGAAACTCTTCAGAACCTGGAGCAGTTGCTACAAGTATACATCCTTGCCAGGACATCGTTCCTCTATAGGAGCCTTTGATACAGAGGATGGACAGGGGCCTCTTACCTTGACCAGCTGGACCACACCACACTGTGGGGAAATTAAGCTAGGTTCTGCCCAGCATCACTCCTGTGGCAGATAACTGGGGCAGACCATGCATGCAGAGAGTTGAGTGAGCAACACCAAAGGGAGAAAAAACTCACACACCATGAGTTGGCATTTTCTTTCCTCTACTTCAACTCCTCTCTCTGTGGCCCCAGACAGCCCATCCAGTCCTCTAGGCATTCTGTACTCTCAGCCTGGAAAGGTTTTCCCTCACAACTGCCCATGTGGGTTCATGCCCCTTCCTTTAACAACTATACTCACTTGCAGGGCCCGACTGGGATCATGCTCCATGCATGTTTGTGAGAGGAATAAATGCATGAGCATTTGAATGAATGTGGAAGGAGAAAGTGAACATTTGCCATCCCTGGAGATTCACACCTCATGTTCTAACTCATCAGGCAGTTAAAACTCTGGCTGATATAATTTGAAATGTTGAACAAATGTTAATAACAAATGACTACATAACATTAATTCACCATTTTGGACTATAAAAGATCCTCAACCTTTCAAAAAAAAAAAAAAAGACAAAAAGACCAAAAAAAAAATTTATCAACCTTCAAAAAAATTAAATATTGTAATGGAGATTATCCATTTCAGGATAATTAAAAACAGTATGAAGGAAATAAAACAGCTGCTTGGAAATTTCAGAACTCTCCTAAATAATCTTTTAGAATCTTTCAAATAAAGAATACTACAGAGATCCCTCATGGCTTAGTGGGTTAAGGATCTGATATTGCCACTGCTGTGGCTCTGGTTACAGCTGTGGCTTGGGTGGCCTGGGAACTTCCACATGCCTCAGATGTGGCCAAAAAAAAAAAAAAAAGACCAAAACACAATACAGAACAATACTTTTCAATACTACAAACAGATATAGCATCAATATATGGAAGAGACATATTATTGTTTAATGAAGAAAATTCATACCATTTAATATTTGAGAACACTTAGGAAAAGCATGTGAAAATGAATCAAACAATTAATAATATACCTTAAAAAGTTAGAATTGAGGAGTTCCCATCATGGTGCAGTGGAAACGAATTTGACTAGGAACCAATCCCTGGTCTCGCTCAGCAAGTCAAGGGTCTGGCGTGGCCATGAGCTGTGGTGTAGGTCACAGAGGTGGTCAGATCTGGTGTTGCTGTGGCTGTGGTGTAGGTCAGTGGCTATAACTCCGATTAGACCCCTAGCCTGGGAACCTCCATATGCCATGGGCGTGTCCCTAAAAAGACAAAAAAAAAAAGTTAAAATTGAAAAGGAAGTGTAAAGAAGGCAAAGCAATAAAAATGAGATTGTGCATAAAAAGTGTTTTAGAGCGCTAAAAATCATAATGCTTGATACAAAAATATAAGAACTTATAGAGTGGCTATTTTTCTTCCCCCTGAGGATATCCAGTGGACTCTGAGGAAGCTTCACTCAAGTACAGCTTAAAACCTTACTGCAACTGAAAAATTGGCAAAAGACCTGAATAGACATTGCTCCAAAGAAGATATACAGATGACCAAGCCCCTTAAAAAATGCTCCACATCACTGATTATTAGAGAAATGCAAATCAAAACTACCCCGAGATACCACCTCATACCAGTCAGAATGGCCAATATTAATAAGTCCACAAATAACAAATGCTAGAGGGAGTGTGGAGAAAAGGGAACCCTCCTGCACTATTGGTGGGAATGCAATCTGGTATAACCACTATGGAAACCATATGGAGGTACCTTAGAAAACTATACATAGAACTACCATACAACCCAGCAATCCCACTCTTGGGCATGTATCTGGACAAAACCTTCCTTGAAAAAGACACATGCACCTGCATATTCATTGCAGCACTATTCACAATAGCCAAGACATGGAAACAACCCAAATGTCCTTCCACAGATGATTGGATTAGGAAGATGAGGTATATATACACAATGGAATACTACTCAGCCATAAAAAAGAACAAAATAATGCCATTTGCAGCAACATGGATGGAACTAGAGACTCTCATCCTGAGTGAAGTCAGTCAGAAAGAGAAAGACAAATACCATATGATATCACTTATACCTGGAATCTAATATACAGCACAAATGAACGTTTTCACACAAAAGAAACTCATGGACTTGGAGAGTAGACTTGCGGTTGCCAAGGGTGGGGATGGACTGGGAACTCGGGGTTAATAGATGCAGATTATTGCCTTTGGAATGGATAAGCAATGAGATCCTATTGTGTAGCACAGGAAACTATGTCTAGTCATTTATGATGGAGCATGATAATGTGAGAAAAAAGAATCTATACATGTATGTGTAACTGGGTCACCATGCTATACAGTAGAAACTTGACAGAACAGTGTAAACAAGCTATAATTTTTAAAAAAGTAATTATATAAAAAGAAAACAAAAAAACCTTACTGGAAGTACATGCTTCTGTACCAGTTACCATAACAAAGGGAACCAGACTCACAGATATACAGAACAAACTAGTGGTAGGAGAGTAAGAGGTGCAACCTATTATGTAGAGAATAAGCTACAAGGATATACTGTACAACATAGGCAGTATAGCCAATATTTTATAATAACTATAAATGGTGTATAACCTTTAAAAATTGTGAATCACCATAATGTACATTTGTAACTTATATAACACTGTTCATCAACAGAAAAACCAAATATGATAATATCTTTACAGAAGATGTCTTTGTACAAGATTACTATTAGTGATCTAGCAATGTATCAGTGACATTCCAATGACATTTAGGTCCTCATGACCACTAAATGTTGTTTCCTTTCTTTTTAATAATTGTGCCCACAGCATGTGGAAGTTCTCATGCCAGGGATCAAACCCATACCACAGCAGTGACCCACATGAGAGCAGGGACAATGCTGGATCCTCAACCACTAGACCACCAGGGAACACCTAAATGTTGTTTCCTGTTCAGGTTTCCAGGTTGTGATGGTTCTAGGCTATGAGTCTGTTGAATGAAGTCCCTGCCTCCCATGCTCCACTGAATCCACACCTGCTCTTCTGTCTGAAATCTCCCCTCTTCCTGGGCCTCCTTCATTCCATTATTTCTGACGATGACAGGTCAAAGAAAGCAACAGAAACAGCAGGATCTGGAAGTAGCTGGGACCTGGGGGAAATGATGGGTTCTCAAGCCCTTCCCCCTACATTCTCTGAGATGGGCTCTTCACATTGTTACCTGAGCAAGTTTCACCTCTTTTATGTCTTCTCCTGAGAATCCATGACTCTTTCAGCCTTGGAGTCAAGTAAGGAGCATCTATTGAGTGTGAACCTTGTTATTCTGTGGACATTCAGCAGGGTGTGTATTCAGAGAAGCTAATATGTTGGGGTGGTGGTTTTGTTTTCCTCAAACTGATCTTGAGACAGCAGTGGTGCAAGCCATGGTAGACCACAGTGGACCTTAGAAGATATTAGTTCAAATCCCTGTTTTGTCACTTCTGAGCTATATGACACTGGATGCATCTCCTGTTCTTTCTGAATTTCCCTATATGAAAAGTAAAATTTAAAAATTTCTTCCAGCTTTTTTCTTGAGGGGAGGATGAGAGTTTAATGTTAAAATTGTGTATCAATTTAGTTCATTACTTGATACATGTTTGAACTTTCAAGATATATGAATTATATTACCTAGTTTATGTTTAGGAAGGTACAATGTTAGTATATTACACTAAAATATTTTAAAAGGCTTATTTTCAAGGACAAAGTATATTAATGTTTGATAAAGCATTGAAGGATAAGCATTTTTTAATATAGAAGGATTGCCATCAAAGTCATAAATTCTCAACTGGTTGTTAATCTGAGAATCCAGATTGTTGAGCAGTTTATTTCACTCATTTTCAATCACCTGGGGTGTTTACCTGGGCTCAACCCCAGACCTGTTAAAACAGAATGTTTTGGGTAGGTCACTGGAACAAGGGTAAGAGCAAAGAACAGCACATTTTAATCTTCATCACGGGGCCAAAGTCCCTTCGAAAGACATTAAAGTAGACCTAGCTGATTGTTCACTTTATGAGTCAAAGAGTCACAAGTTAATAGCAGGGACTGTTATAAAAAAGCTTTAGATTTCAGGCTCACAGTTGTCTAAGTAAGAAGAGAGGGCATCATGGATGGGGCTGTGGTCCTGGTACTCTGTTTCTCCCGTCTGCTTTTCGTCTCACTCGGGAAACAGAACTCTGGGAGGGGGAAGTTCCCCCCTGGCCCTACTCCTCTCCCAATTCTTGGAAATATCCTACAGTTAGATGTTAAGGACATCAGCAAATCCTTAAGCAACGTAAGTATGTTCAATGTCCCTTTGGGTTGCATGAGGTAAGTCAACAACTACTTTTAAATAAAATATATGTATTAGAAGACATTAAAATAAGTTTTTTTTTTTTTGGTCTTTTTAGGGCTGTACCCGCGGCATATGGAGGTTCCCAGGCTAGGGGTCTAATCTGAGCTGTGTCTGTGACCTATGCCACAGCTCACAGCAATGCCGGATCCTTAACCTACTGGGCAAGGCCAGGGATCACACCTGCAACCCCATGGTGTGTAGTCAGATTTGTTTCCACTAGGCCACGACAGGAACTCCCAAAATATGTTATTTTAAAACAAAGCCTCCTGTGTCAGAACTAATTTTGGTCTGCTATTGTCAAGAATAGTGGGATAACATGGGAGAATCAAAATAATAAATAACATGACAAAAGACGAATGTTCCTTCCCGCTTTTTTTTTTTTTTTTTTTGCTTTTTGGGGCTATACCTATAGCATGTGGAAGTTCCCAGGCTAGGGGTAGAATAGGAGCTGCAGCTGCTAGCCTATACCACAGCCACAGCAATGTGGGATCTGAGCCAGGTCTGCACATTACACAATAGCTCACAGAAACACTGGAGCCTTAACCCACTGTGTGAGGCCAGGGATTGAACCAGCATTCTCATGGACACTAGTTGGGTTTGTAACCTCCTGAGCCACAATGGGAACTCCAGGTTTTTGTATGGTAGAATGAAAATAATAATGTGACAAAAGACAAGTGTTCCTTCCCTTCTTTCTTTCATCACCATTAGCTGAAGGTAAATGGCAAGGGAAATGTTTTGTGATTAGAGATTTCATTCAAGAAGTCATCTACCCTATAAACTGTGTGTTTTGTTCCAAACAGACATGAAAATTGGACTCCTGTGAGGAATTATTTTATGCCTGATGTTAAGGAAATAGTGTGGGATCAGGACAAGTATGAGCGAAGGAAAGAAAAAAGTAATTAGACACGGTTAGCTGGATGGTAACAAAATCCTTTTGGATTCTGCACAAAGCTACTGTGTGTGGCCAGGAATGCAAGAAATTGTTCTTCCATGAGATACTGCGTGACCTGGCACTGCCTCTGTGATGCTTGCATTATGTTTTAGTAAGACCAGCGGATTTCAAACTGGGCAGGGCATGTGAATCAACTGGGGTGGTTTTTAAAAATATAGATTTCTAGCTCTTATCATTACTGAGTCAGAATCCCTGTGGGATGAGCTTTCGAGTGGTCCTGAAAGAGTCAGTATCCAAGGTAGTCATGGGAACAGATAAATTGCTCAAGCATCAGAGGTCAAGGACACAGTGTTGAAACTTGGTTCTTCTATTTATTACCTGTGAGACACTGGAAATAAATAGGAAATTCTTTGAACCTCAATCTCTTTACCCATAAGCCAGAGTAAAGAAACTTAGCTCAAAGTAGTGATATGATGATTAGTAATAATCTGAGTACCAATTGCCCAGGCCATGGCCTGGGACCTCAGAGGTTATTACTAATCACCATCATATGTATCTTTTAAAAATCTTGTATTGAAGTATAGTTGATTTACAATATTGCCTTAATTTCAGGTGCACAGCATAGTGATTCAGTTATTTCCAGAGCAGATTATAGTCTATTATAGATTATTACAAGATATTTTTAAATAAAAAAAGGGTGAAGGCTTATTATTTAAAGACAAATATCTGTATACACACACATACTCCTAAAGGCCTTCAGGGGGTTGAGAGAAAGGTTTAGAAGATATAGATATTTTTCTGAAATTCCACAGGTAGTTCTTAATACAAATTACAAGTTGTAAGAGAAATATGTTGAAGATACCAAAAAATTTAAAGTAATGACATGTATGAAGGGCTACTGGCAGGAACAATATGGCTGTGTCTTTTGTATTTAGCTACTGGTACTTATTTACTAAGAAACAATAGGTTCAGCACCTGATCTCAACATATACAGATTCAGGAGTTCCTGTCATGGCTCAGTGGTTAATGAACCCGACTAGCATCCATGAGGATGTGGGTTCGATCCCTGCCCTCACTCAGTGTGTTAAGAATCTAGCATTGCCATGAGCTGCGGTGTAGGTTGTAGACATGGCTTGGATCTGGCATTGCTGTGGCTGTGGCGTAGGCCAGTGGCTATGGCTCTGATTTGACCCCTAGCCTGGGAATCTCCATATGCTACCAATGCGGCCCTAAAAGACAAAAAGACAACAAAACAAAACAAACAAAAGAAAGAACCCCCAAACATAAACAGATTCAGTCTGATATAATATGATACTTTTTTGAATCTGTTAGCAGTACCATCTTCACAGAATACACGCTTCCTGGATTTCCTGCTGTGGCAGAGTGGGTTAAGAACCCAACTGCAGGAGCTCAGGTCACTGCAAAGGTTTGGGTTTGACTCCTGGCCTGGTGTGGGGGGTTAAGGATCCTCAGCTGAGGCATAGGTAGCAGCTGTGGCTTGGATTCATTCCCTGGCCTGGGAACTTCCATATGCCCCAGATACAGCCATAAAGTTAAATAAACCAATGAAAGAATACGTGCTACCAAAATGTTTGTTAGCACACTTTAAAATCACTCTGCTGGAATTCCCATCATGGCATAGTGGAAACAAATCCGACTAGGAACCATGAAGTTGCAGCTTCGATCTCCGGCCTCGCTCAGTGGGTTAAGGATCTGGTGTTGCTGTGATCTATGGAGTAGGTCACAGACGTGGCTCAGATCCTGTGTTACTGCGGCTGTGTCGTAGGCTGGTGGCTACAGGTCCCTAGCCTGGGAACCTCCAAATGCCTCAGGTGTGGCCCTAAAAAGACAAAAAGACAACAAAAAATTTAAAAAAAAAATCACTCTTCCATCATGAAACATCAGTTTTGAAATTATAGCCATTCATGACTTACTTATTGCAGATAGATCAGATAACTATTATTCTATTCTAGCTTTTTGAATTTGTAAGGGGAAAAAAGAAAACATATAATGTAACTTTCTCTAGTATATCAAACACATTTCAAATTGAAAATGCTACCTGACATGGTAACGCACTTGCTAGTACCACAAACCTTTGTACAAAGAAAAACAGAGGCAAGAGAGGTATGGAAAGAGAAAATCTTTTGTTGGTCCTCAAACTGAGTGAAGTTCTGAAACGTAGAGATGATCTCTGACATCATAATGGACACCTGTTTGTTCTTACTATGTAAATGAAGTTGCCAATCGAAAATAATATTACAGTGTGTCAACAAATAAATTCTTCCTAACTTTACCTGCATATGGAAATTTCCAGGTTAGGGGTTGAATCAGAGATGTGTCTACCCCACAGCCCCACCAATGTCAGACTCTAGCTGCCGTATCTGTGACCTATACCACAGCTCAGGGAAATGCTGGATCCCTAACCCATTGAGCGAGGTCAAGGATTGAACCCAAGTCCTCATGGATACTAGTCAGGTTCATTACCACTGAGCCACAATAGGAACTACTAAACTATAGCTTTGTTAACAATTAAATTTACTTTGGAATATAGCAATATAGCTTATACTGTATGAAAGTTTTATGACTTTTTTTGCAAATAGATTTTTGTACATAAGTATTACTATATCTCTATTTCTGCATATGAAGATAGCGACTTGCTCCAAGTAATCCAGGTAGTAAATGGCTAGAATCTGAACTCTAAAGCCATGCTTTGCTGCCTGTCAGACTTTCTAGAACAAACCTCATTGTAAACCATTTTATGTGTGTGTTTGTGTTTCATGTGATCTTCGGGGAAAAGATGGGTGTTATTATCTTGATTTTTCAGATGTTGGAAACAGTTCTGGAGGAGCAACTTGCCTAATGAATATAGAGCTTAATTTCACTAAATCCCCCTTTTTTTAAGGGCCTCACCCACAGCAGCATGTGGAAGTTCCTAGGGTAGGGTTCGAATTGGAGCTACTGTTGTGACCTACACCACAGCCACATGGGATCTGAGGTGCATCTTCGAACTTCACCAGCGCTCACAGAAATGCCAGATCACCCATCCAGTGAGCAAGGCTGGGGATCAAACCTGCATCCTCATGGATACTAGTTGGAATTCATTTCTGATGCGCCACAATTAGAACACCCAACTAAGTCTTGTTTCTAAATCCTTTGAATTTGACCCCCAATTTTTTATTCCTTTTATCTTTTGATACACTCATGTGATTATCTTCTAATTTATCTTGTTGGTTACCTAATTTTTCATTTTATCTCAAGATGCGATCTGCTTGGGTACATAATTTGACACTTAAAACTGAAAGCTCATAAAGTTATAAAACATTGCTACATTTTTTACTATGTAAAAAAAAAAACCATGGCTGCGAGTAATTTTAATTATTCAGAAACAAAGGCAAGGGACTGGAACACTGAATTAGAAACTTTCTGAAAAGTCAACTTAGTCATTTTTGTTCTTTTTTTGAAAAGAAACTCTTTCTCCTCTAATTTCTAATGCCAACTATGGCTTCCTTTAACTTTTCTCCTTTTTAGGAGTTCCCGTCGTGGCGCAGTGGTTAATGAATTCGACAAGGAACCATGAGGTTGTGGGTTTGATCCCTGCCCTTGCTCGGTGGTTAACGATCTGGCGTTGCCGTGAGCTGTGGTGTAGGTTGCAGACGCGGCTCGGATTCCCAGTTGCTGTGGCTCTGGCGTAGGCCGGTGGACTGCAGCTCCGATTGGACCCCTAGCCTGGGAACCTCCATATGCCGCGGGAGCGGCCCAAAAAATGGCAAAAAAACAAACAAAAAACCAAAACTTTTCTCCTTTTTACAGGAGATCTGTATTAGCTTCATGAACAAACAACAGAAAGCCAGTGAGATATACATGTTATAAAAGTACTCCTAATTTCTTAGACTACCTATTTTTCATTGTTCCTCCTCATCTACAAAAGAGCAAGACAGGCAGGATAGCAGAGACAACATTTAGTTTTTCATGAAGAATAATTATTGAAAGAGATTTACCCTGGAAATCTTGCTTTTCTATGACAGTCCTTAATGTCTAAGTATCAGGAAATAAAATATCCCGCTATTACACAAACATAAGCAGCCTATATAAATAATGAAATTACTCACACTGTGAGGCCTAGAGTATATTCCATTCTCTGCTGTTTGATTTGCCTAAGCGAAGATATGTTTGTATGTCTTGAAAATGAATGATGTTAAATCTGAGCCACCAGAAGGATTTTTCAACCAAGCTTAAGACATTTTAGAAACCCCTTGTTCCTATTTTAAGTAATGAAAGTCCATTCTTAAGAATATGTTGTCCAATAACTAAAACACTCTGAGGAATTGTTACTTGTCCTGTGATTTATACTGACTTTGCCTTCTGTCATCAATTGACAACCTGGGGAATGGCATTTGCTTTGCTGCTTGCATCTAGGAAGCCTGTTCCAGGGTCAAGAACTAATTTGGAAAACGAAGCTTGTTTCAACAACTCTGTTAATTCTTGATCAGATGTGAGCTCCAGTGTCTCTATGCTGCTATGATAAAGGGCTCATGTAGACCTTTTAGCTGAGTCCAGTCCTTCTTGTCCATGAACAAGCTTGGTTTTTTTTGTTTTTTGTTTTTTTTTTTGTCTTTTGTGTTGTTGTGTTGTTGTTGCTATTTATTGGGCCGCTCCCGCGGCATGTGGAGGTTCCCAGGATAGGGGTTGAGTCAGAGCTGTAGCCACCGGCCTACACCAGGGCCACAGCAACGCGGGATCCGAGCCGCGTCTGCAACCTACACCACAGCTCACGGCAACGCCGGATCGTTAACCCACTGAGCAAGGGCAGAGACCGAACCCGCAACCTCATGGTTCCTAGTCGGATTCGTTAACCCTGCGCCACGACGGGAACTCCCATGAACAAGCTTTGTTCTGTAGCCAAGTCCTTTCTGAGGGCCCTGCTTTTCTGGTGATCAGATCCACCCAGTTGGGTCTGGCATCCATAACCCTGGAGCAGGTAACAGAAATCATAGGTTTTGGAGCACCTGGTATAAAAACTTGGCCAAACTCATTCTTCCTGGATCTTAAGTTGAGTCGGCCAACTCTGCGCCTCAGAAGTGAGCCCATGAAGAAGTGGCCGCCCGCCGCTAGGAAGTCCACCAGGTGCTGCTTCTGGTACTAGGCCAAAACGTCCAGCACCCTGAAGCTGCCCCAGATACGTCCTGTTAGCGAACAGCTCCCAGAGCCTAGCCGCCAGGGTCTGGAGCCCTCTGCGCAGGCGCGTGCGTTGCTTTGCACACACTCTACTTGCAGCGCCCTGAGAGTACTGGGCGGTACCGCTGCTCTCTTCATCCGGAGGCGCAGTGGCACCTCCCACCAGCGTGATGACGTTGTGGTTCGCTACTGGGAGGGAAACAGGCCCAAGGCGCCAGCCGGTAGATTGTGTGAAGCAAGATGGTGTCAAAGCCTCTGGGGAATGTAGCCCGCCGTGCCCTGGTCAGAGAGCCCTGGGTGCTCTGTCTTGGCACCCCTCTTGGGGGAAGAACTCCTTGAGCGGACTCCAAGTGGCCTGCACTGCCAGCAACCCCTGAATGGCGGAGCGGGCCTCACGCAGCCCCAGAGGGTAAGAGTCCTGACCTGCTTGGGATAGCAAACCACCACACAGGGAAATGCACTCCAATATGGGCACCAGCATCTCGGTGGAGGTCTGTTACACGATAGTGAATATAAGTATTTATGCTATGATGTAAATTCTTGTTGCTTGTCTTTTACATGTAGTAGTTTGCATCTGTTAATCCCATACCTCTAATTTCCCCCCCCCCCCCGCGCTTTGGTAAGGATAAATTTTTTGAGTCTGTTTCTTTTTCTTTTCTTCTTCCTTTATTTTTTTTGGGGGGAGGCGGGGGCTCTGCCCACCACTTGGGGAAGTTTTCAGGCCAGGGATGGAACTGTGCCTCAGCAGCAACTCGAGCTGCTGCTGCAGTGACAGTGCTGGATCCTTAACCCGTTGTACCACAAGAGAACTCTTTTTAATTTAATTTTCATTGGTGTCATATTTTAGATTCCACATATAAGTGATATTATACGGTATTTGTCTTTCTGTTTAACTTACGTGGTATGATAATCTCTAGGTCCATCCATGTTGCTGCATAGGGCATTATTTCATTCTTTTTATTGCTGATTAATATTCCATTGTACACATGTCCCACGTCTTCTTCATTCACTCATTCGATGATGGACATTTAGGTTGTTTCCATGTCTTGTTTATTGTAAATATCGCTGCTATAAACATACAGATACATGTATTTTTTTTTTTTTTAAGGCCCACACCTGTGGCATATGGAGGTTCCCGGATTAGAGGTTGAATTGGAGCTTCAGCTGCAGGTCTGCGCTTCAGCCACAGCAATGCCAAATCTGAGCTGCACCTGTGGCCTGTGCTGCAGTTTGCGGCAATGCTGGATCCTTAACCCACTGAGCGAGGTATCAAATCCACATCCTCATGGACACCATATCAGGTTATTAACCCGCTGAACCCCAACAGGAACTCCGTATCTTTTCACCTGAGAGTTTTCTCCTGATATATGCCTAGGAATGGGTCTGCTGTATCATATCATATGGCATCTCTATTTTTATGTTTTTGAGGAACCTCCATACTGTTTTCTATAGAGGCTGCACCAATTTACATTCCCTCCAACAGTGCAGGAGGGTTCTCTTTTCCACACCCCTCCAGTGTTTGTTACTTGAAGGCTTTTTTATTTTTTTGGCTGTGCCACTGAATACATGAATTTATGGGCCAGGGATTGAACCCGTGCTACAGCAGTGACCCAAGCCACATCAGTGACAAGGCCAGGTCTTTAACTGCTAGGCCACCAGGGAACTCCCTGTAGACTTTTTATTGATGACCATTCTGACCAGTGTGAGGTGGTACCTCACTGTAGTTTTTTTTTTTTTTTTCTTATTGTAGTTTTGACTTGCTTTTCTACAATAATATGCCTATGCTGATTGTCTGTTGATGGACACTTGGGTTGCTTCTATGGCTTGGCTATTGTAAATAGTGCTGCTATTAACACTGGGGTGCAGGTATCTTTTCAAATTACAGTTTTTGTTTTTTTCTGGATATGTACCCTAGAGTGGGATGGCCGGATCATATGGTAGTCCTATTTTTAATTTTTAAAGGCATCTCTATACAGTTTTGTATAGTGGCTGTAGAAATTCACATTCTCATCAACAGTGTAGGAGGGTCCCCTTTCCTCCATACCCTCTCCAGCATTTATTGTTTGTAGACTTTTTGTTGATAGGCATTCTCACTGGTGTTAGGGGGTACCTCATACTGGTTTTGACTTGCATTTCTCTAACAGCAATGTTGAATGTCTTTTCTTGTGCTTGTTGGCCATTTGTATGTCTTTTTTGAAAAAGAAATGTATATTTAGGTCTTCTGCTTTATTATGTTGAGGTATGTTCCCTCTCTACCCACTTGGGTCAGAGTTTTTTTTTTTTTTTTAATCATGAATGGCTGTTGCTTTATCACCATGTTTATTATAAAAGATCCAGAAGTGCTTGAAGTTATGTATGGCGGAATAAAAACATCAACAATACGATGCTGATAGCAATCTTAACTGATGAGTAAAAGAGATGAAATTATGACTTCTTTTGCTAATATTTGCATTTTCTTTCCATTTCCCAGCTCTCAAAAGTCTATGGCCCTGTATTCACAGTGTATTTTGACTTGAAGCCTGCCGTTGTGTTGCATGGCTATGAAGCAATGAAAGAAGCCCTAACTGATGTGGGAGAGGAGTTTTCTGGAAGGGGCCATTTCCCAATGGCTGAGAGAGTCAATAAAGGACATGGTAGGTGTGCATATTCAGTATTAGTAATGGGGGTGGGGAGGTTGAAAAATTTTGAAGAGTCCCCTAGAACAGCTTGGTCCTTCTGTGAGGAGGCCAAGTGTCAGCTCTGTCCTCCCTGCCTGGGACCTCCCTCCTAGTTTCACTTTCCCATCCTGGTAGGAATCATCTTCAGCAATGGAAAGATATGGAAGGAGACCCGGCGCTTTTCCATCATGACCCTGCAGAATTTCGGGATGGGGAAGCATTGAGGAAAGCATTCAAGGGGAAGCCCTCTGCCTTGTGGAGGAGTTGAGAAAAACCAATGGTGGGTGAGGCTGTGATCTGTAACTCTGACATTAACAGACTCCTCTCTCTCTCTCCTGTGATGTCCTTGGAGACATTTTGGGGCAGCCACATCTTCCTTATGGGCTGTGGTTGTTGGCCCTCGTGTGGAGGAGGGGGTGTGTGAAACAGAGCCAAGTGAGCTTTTGTGTATCTATGCTTCTTGTGTTTGTACCCTTATGATGGTGCACAGAGTGTGGATTAAAAGGTAATTTAATGAAGAAGGTTTTAAGTCTCATTTTTTTTTTTTTTTTTTTTTTTTTAGTATAGAGGACAGTTTTTTTTTCCATAGTGTAAATGTGGGTTATCTATTCCAGAATATTTCACCAGGGAATACTTGTCAAGTGGACAGGGTGGGAATGCCCTCGCCATGTCCTTATGGAGTGTGAAACAAATGACATGTGCTTTAACTTAGTTGGCCTCTATTTGTTTGTTCAGCCTCACTTAATGTGTCTGAGGTTTTCTTCTGAGACCCATTGCTTGCTAGTAATGATTGTTTTCTATGGTTTTAATTGCTTAGGCGTTCATTAGGGCAGATCTCATCAGTTGTGATTTCCATGTAAACAACTGTTTTAAAATTATCAGCTGGAATCAAATATCCAGCAGAAATGAACATCTCCACAGAAAAGAAAATCATGGACTTGGAGAAGAGACTTGTGGCTGCCTGATGGGAGAGGGAGGGAGTGGGAGGGATCGGGAGCTTGGGCTTATCAGACACAACTTAGAATAGATTTACAAGGAGATCCTACTGAGTAGCATTGAGAACTATGTCTAGATACTCATATTGCAACAGAAGAAAGGGTGGGGAAAAAAAAATGTATACATGTAATGATAACTTGATCCCCTTGGTGTACAGTGGGGAAATAAAAAAAAAAGAAAAAAAATAAATTAATCTTTTCAGGAATATGTAGATATATGTACTAAAAAAAATTATCAGCTTGAGTTATTTAATGTTGCATCCTATGTGCAGCATTGTTTTATTTATTTTTAAGAAATGGATGCAATAGCATAATCCTGAACATTACACAAATACCAGGTTATATAATAATTTAAATAGATTTAAACTATTATTAGTAATTCATGATCCTGCCTTCCCTATTAGTTGCTTCTGTTTCCAGCGTTTCTTTTGTGTGAGTGTGTGTTTTTAGGGCCTTAGGTGCAGCACCTGGAAGTTCCCAGGCTAGGGGTCAGATTGGAGCTACAGCTGCCGGCCTGCACCACAGCCACAGAAATGCCAGATCTGAGCCATGTCTGCAACCTACACTGCAGCTCATGGCAATGCTGGATCCTTAACCCAATAAATGGGGCCAAGGATTGAACCCACATCCTCATGGATACTAGTTGGGTTCATTTTCTGCTGAGCCACAATGGGAACTCACTGTTTTCAGCATTCTTTATCTACCCCTTTATTGGTATAATAACTTTGTTTTTGCTTTTTAGGGCCACACCTGCTGGATATGGAGGTTCATAGGCTAGGGGTCGAATTAGAGCTGTAGCTGCTGGCCTACACCACAGCCACAGCAATGCCAGATCCGAACCACATCTTTTACCTACTCCACAGCTCATGGCAATGCCAGATCCTCAACCCACTGAGGAAGGCCAGGAATCAAACCCACATCCTCATGGATATTAGTCAGGTTCGTTAATTGCTGAGCCATGAGGGGATCTCCTTATGATAATGTTTTTTATTTTCTCTGTTTTATGGTCCTTTGACATCTTTGGTGCCTTGTAGAACCAGGGAACAACTGTCTCTCCCAGGGTTAGTTAATTCTGGGATACAGCAAAACATCTTGTCTATACCATGGCTTTGATTTTTAAATCAACCCATCCAAAGCCCATAACCCCTCTTCCTCCCCTCCCCCCCACATTCTTTGTGAAACCATTACACACCAAACCAGTACTCCGCCTGCCCTCAATGAACCCAGGGACCACCAGGGTCCTATATCCTAGAGCCCTGTGAAATTAACCAAACTATCAATTCTAAACTTAGCCAGCCAACCTACTCTTCTTAGTTCATGTAGTCCACGAAAACCCCAGTAAAGGCTCTGGCCTGTGCTCTCTGCTTGTTTCTTCTGCCTCCTGGTCAACCTTGGTGCTTCCACCTGTGGCCCTGTGTGCTGTGTCCCCTCCTCTTGGGAAGTATGAGTAACAAACTATCTTTTCATTGGCAGTCACTTCCTGAATTTGGTTTCACATCTGAATAAAAATAAACCCCCAAGGACATTTTAACACAATTGGATTTGGGGTTAGAATGTTCATGGTAGTTTTTTTCACCCCCTAGTGGCAGCTGTACTGACCTATGAAGTGCTTGTCGTGATGAATCTGATTTTCAGTCTAGATTCTAAATTACCTGCTTCTTAATTCTCTCTCTCCAATGACATGAAAGGAAAGATAAACATCAGAATTTACCTGTCCCACACACAGAAAGAAATCTAACAGCCTTCTCAAATTATCCCCTACCTTCTAAAATAAGTTCTTGTAGAAGCTTAGTGACTGGACATGTTTCAGCTGAAAAGGAGCCTGGCGAGGAATGGTTAACTAAGTAGGATTCCTAGTATTAAAATCACTATCATTTCTTCTCAGGACTTTGATATGTCACGCTTAATTGCATTATGATGTGTTTTTTTGCATGTAAAATTTATAAGGAGTTCCTGATGTGGCGCAGTGAATTAAAAATCCAGCTGCAGTGTCTTGGGTTGCTGTGGAGGTGAAGGTTTGTTCCCAGCCCATGAACTTCCTTGTGCTGCCAGTGTGGCCATTACAAAAAAATATTAAGCAGTTATTTGACTATAGCAGTTTCATTTAAGTATTGACCAATAAAAAAGAAAGCTACTTTTGCTCTGCTTTAATTTTTTTTTATCCGTAAAGTGGTAGAATTGATCTATATTCAAAAGTTGAAGAACATAATATATTCTGTTGGTGGCTATATTTAACAGTATCCTAGAATTCCATCAGAGGGAAGCATCTATCCAAGTAAGTGAAATGTGAGGGCTTATTGGTTGTTAGGGTCCCTGTTTCTTGAAGCAGGACATTGCTTTCCCACCCCACCCCTCGCCATATTGCAATAAAGAAACAAAAGGACTCCAGTTATCAGTTTAACCTTCCTTGTTTGCCCTATGACTTAAGTTTGAAATGAAGAATTCTTATTTACTTTTATTTTAGGCAAACAAATCTTTGAAATCTTTTTTTCTTTTGGTCTTTTTAGGGCCACACCTGCAGCATATGGAGGTTCCCGGCTGCTGGCCTACACCATAGCCACAGCAACGCCAGATCTGAGCCACCTCTGCTACCTAAACCACAGCTCATGGCAACACCACAGCTCATGGCAACACTGGATCCTTAACCCACTGAGCAGGGCAGGGGTTGAACCCGAAACCTCATGCTTCCTAGTTGGATTCATTTCCGCTGTGCCATGAGGGAAACTCTGGCAAACAAATCTTGAAATTTGCGTTTGTGTTAGTTTTCTCTCATAAGAACATAAGTGGCTTTTTCTTGTTTTCATTGTTCTTTCAGATACTTGAAGCTTTCTCTCTTTAATCTCTTCCTTTCTTGATTCACTACATATAAAATGTTTCAAGATCCTAATTAGTTCTTCCTTCCTATATCAATGCTTAATTTTCTATGTGCTTACCAAACAGATATGATTCTTCACTGATAGTTAACCTGAATTATTGTTTTAAAAACTGACTCTTACTTTTTTTTTCTTCTCTTCAAAATAGCCAGCTCCTTGGGTCAAGGCAGTGATGTAGAGTATTTGGAAAGTAATTATTAAACAGTCTGGAATAGGATGGTCAATTCATGTTTAAGGGACAAGTGATGCATTGATTTTAAGGATGCTGAAATTTTTGCTCATGAGTGAATTTCTAGATAGACATTACTTTAGAGATTCTAAAAGTACCTATTATGCACAAAGAAGATTTTTTTTTAATGGTGTTTTAAATCTTTTTAAATCTTCAGCTTCACCCTGTGATCCCACTTTCCTCCTGGGCTGTGCTCCCTGCAGTGTGATCTGCTCCATCATTTTCCACAATCATTTTGATTATACAAATCAGAATTTTCTTACCTTGTTGGAAAAATTTAATGAAAACTTCAGGATTCTGAGCTCCCGTGGATGCAGGTGAAGTCAACATTCTCTTTTCCTGAATTGTTTGTGCTCTTCTCCTTGACATGTCCAGAATTCCATCTGGACCATGCTTGGAAGTGAATGTTTGGAAATGAGTTATTTTGTGTATTAGAATGTGGTAACTCTGGGAATCAGATTCTCCCTTTCCTGTGTGTGTGTTTTAACTTGGTATAGGTTTTGCTTTTTCTTTCTGCTTTATGTAGGCTATAACTACTTTTTATTGGCTGTGAGTGCAGAATACAAAAGTTACAGGGCCAATGAACAAACCCCAGCCACAGCAGTGACAACACTAAATCCTTAACTTCTGGGCTACCAGAGAAGTTCCTGTTTATTTATTGACTTTTCTAAACTATTTTGGCAAAGTCTCTCTTGCTCTCTCTCTCTCTCTTTTTTTTTTTTTGTAATGTGTTGTCTCTAAATCTCTTTTCCTTTACCTTATGTTCAGCTAGCATTTGGATAGAGATAGCATTAAATGTGAGGAGCCAAAAAAAAGACACATGAAGAGAGCAAGATGGACATGGAGAGAGAGAGAGAGAAAGGAGGAGAGACAGAAGGAAAAAGATAAAGGAAGAGAGGAAGAAGGGGAGTTCTCTTTGTGGCTTAGTGATAATGAAACCAACTGCTATGCATGAGGATGTGGATTCGATCCCTGGTCTCACTCAGTGAGTTAAGCTTCTGGTATTGCCTGGAGCTGTGCTGTTAAGGTCTTAGTCGCAGCTCAGATCCTGTGTGGCTGTGGTTGTGGCTGTGGCTGGCAGCTGCAGTTCCGATTCAACCCCTTGTCAGGGAGCTTCCATATGCTGCAGGTGCGGCCTTTAAATACAAGCAAACACAAAAGGAAGAAGGAAAGGGAGGGAGGGAGGGAAAGGAAGAGAAAGGAAGGAGGGAAGGAGCGAGGAAATGACTCTTCCAGATGAGCTCTGTGCTGGGGCACTCATTATAGCCTCAGCCAGGCTGTTTTGGACTCTCTCTTGGTCTTCCCCTAGTGCTTGTACTGAGCCTAGAGATCAGGCAGAGATGAAAGCATAGTGTCTCCTCAGGACTTTTCTTAGCCCGTGTCCTGCACTGGGCATGTGCTTAGCTTTCTAATTTCCTCAGTTCACGTGGGTGCTTTTGAATGTCCTAATTTCCCAAGGCCCTCCCTTTGCAGGGGCTGGGTTGGATGCTCTCTCCTATGCCTTAAGTGTAATTGTTTGCCCCCGGTGGTTGCAGGTTGTTATTCATCTTGCTAGGTTTGCGCGACATCCCTGCTGCATTTCCAACCCTGAGTTTTAAGTTAGTGGAAACAAAAGCAAGGGGCTGTGTCAGCCTTGCAGGTGGCCTCAGAGAGGTCAGAACACAGACACACAATTCTTTGTGAGTGAGGACTGTTTTGGTTTCTCTGGAACCAGGAACCAAGCTCCCATCCCTCAAGCCGCCTTTGTTGGGACCACTGCCAAGCTGAGGAGGGAGGTGGGACAAGTGGCAGAAAAAAGCCACAAATCTTTCTTGCCATTTAAAGTTGCCTGTTTCTCGCTTCAGCATTCCTGTGATAGCTGTAAACCTTTGTGTTTCTGACAAGTTCTGACAAGTTGATTGTGACAGTGTTTGCTTGATTTTCTGACATGTTTTATGGAGGAATTGACCTTTAGAGCTGTCTCCTACACCATTCTTGCTGATGTTATTCTGTGCAGTGAATGTTCAAACATCACAGTCGTGCCTTAGCATCAAACATAGCATAGTGTCATAGAGTGCATATTTGAGAAAGATGACAGAGCCTTTGTTTTACAGACAAGAAAAGAAATGCCTGAATATAAAGCTGGAATTCAAGCCTATTCACTCTCTGGCTGTGGTTTTTCCACTACTCCTCCAAGTCTAGCTTCCATAATCTTCTTTGATGATGGCCCAAAAGCATGGCCATAGCCCTCAGTGGTCAGCCAGACCCTTCCTGAAAGGCTTCCATTGCCCACAAGGCTTGTCCTCCAATGACCCTTAGTGATTTCTTCGTCACATTCCTTCGCATAAGTATCCAATTTAGGAGGAAGAATCGGTCTTTCAAGGAAGAGACTGTTTGTGAACACAGATGCTACCAGGGAACACTGACTAGGGCAGGGGTGTAGCTAGTTGGGAATGTGGCTGACAAGGTAATTGGGATTGGGATGACAGAACTGGTTTTAGGGTGTATGAGCCTTAACTAGACACCACAGATTTGCCCTGTGCTGAGCCAATGTACTCTACCGAAATAAAGTCACGTGATCTTGGAAAAGTCATTTACCTGCTCTGGTGCATAGGTCCTTTATTGATAAAATGCTGAGTTGGGTTTTGCGTCATATTTGCATCCCTCTGAGTTATAAAAATAGTGATTCTGTTTCTGAGGCTGCCTGATAATAGTAAAAATAGCAGGGAGTGGCTTTGTGTTCTGGATCAGGTTACCCAAACTTTCTCAACCTGTTTCCTTATGTATAAAATGTGAATCATAGTCATTCATCTCATTCTGTATTTCAAGGTTGTAGGGAAGAGTTAAATTTTTTTTTGTTTGTCTTGTTGCCATTTCTTGGGCCTCTTCCATGGCATTTGGAGGTTCCCAGGCTAGGGATCAAATCAGAGCCATAGCCGCAAGTCTGTGCCAGAGCAACAGCAACACAGGATCTGAGTCGCGTCTGCAAAGTACACCACAGCTCCCGGCAACGCTGGATTCTTAACCCACTGAGCAAGACCAGGGATTGAACCCGCAACCTCATGGTTCTTGGATTCGTTAACCACCGAGCCACGACGGCAACTCCGGGAAGAGTTAATATAAAAACTGAGAGAATTGACATGCAGATGTTTTAATATCATTTGGTTGATATATAAGTATAGGAAATAACTATCAACTTTCATCATCTAGTCAGAATGTCCCCCTTAAATATCTCTATCAGCATAGAGAATTACTTTAAAAAAAAGTTTTTTAGGGCCACACCTGCAGCATATGGAAGGTCCCAGGGCTAGGTTTTGAATCAGATCTACAGCTGTTGGCCTATGCCACAGCCAGAGCAGCAGTGGATCTGAGCCACGTCTACAACCTACACAACAGTTTTGTGGCAAGATAGGATCCTTAATTCACCGAGCGAGGCCAGGGATAAAACACCCATACTTGTGGATACCAGTCTGGTTCTTACCCTGCTGAGCCACAATGGGAACTCCCAATAATTATATGTACAATGTAAAATGCTCCCCCTGAAGATAGAGACAATTTTTTGTTCATCTCAGTTTTTTTTTTTTTTTTTAATTTTCCCACTGTACAGCAAGGGGGTCAGGTTATCCTTACATGTATACATTACAATTACATTTTTTCCCCCACCCTTTCTTCTGTTGCAACATGAGTATCTAGACAAAGTTCTCAATGCTATTCAGCAGGATCTCCTTGTAAATCTATTCTAAGTTGTGTCTGATAAGCCCAAGCTCCCGATCCCTCCCACTCCCTCCCTCTCCCATCAGGCAGCCACAAGTCTCTTCTCCAAGTCCATGATTTTCTTTTCTGTGGAGATGTTCATTTGTGCTGGATATTAGATTCCAGTTATAAGTGATATCATATGGTATTTGTCTTTGTCTTTCTGGCTCATTTCACTCAGGATGAGATTCTCTCGTTCCATCCATGTTGCTGCAAATGGCATTATGTCATTCTTTTTTATGGCTGAGTAGTATTCTATTGTGAATATATACCACATCTTCCGAATCCAATCCTCTGTCGATGGACATTTGGGTTGTTTCCATGTCCTGGCTATTGTGAATAGTGCTGCAATGAACATGCAGGTGCACGTGTCTCTTTTAAGTTCATCTCAGTTTTTAGACAGGTTTGGCATATGGTATATATGTCTTCAAGATATATTTTTGATTGCTAAATATATTTTTTAATCTTTAAGGTCTGCAGTAATTTCCCTGCTCTGATTGACTATCTCCAAGGGAGTCATAACAAAGTGCTTAAAAATTCTGCATATGTAAAAAGCTATATTTTGGAGAAAGTAAAAGAACATCAAACATCCCTGGACATTAATGACCCTTGGGACTTCATTGATTGTTTCCTGATCAAGATGGAAGAGGTAAAATGTCAATGACAGATTGATTATCTGTTTGCCTAAATTTTTTGGTTCTTGGACTGGTTCTGTACTTATTAGGGATGTTTAAATGGTTAGGCAAGAAATTCTTGACTAGCACATTATGGGTTTTTTTAAAATTTATATTTTTAATTAAAGTATGGTTGATTTACATTGTTGTGCCAATTTCTGCTGTACAGAAACACACACACACACACATATATTTATACATTCTTTTCCTTGTATTATCTGCCATAATCTGACCAGCACTTCAGATGCTTATGTGTGCATGGATCTGAATTGAGCACCATGGGAGATTTAAAACTGACTTGTTGGAGTTTCCTCGTGGTCTAGTAGTTAAGGTCATGTTGTCACTGGGGTGACTCAGGTCGCTACTGTGGAATGGGTTCAGTCTCTGGCCTGGGAACTTCTATATGCCATGGGCATGGCCAAAAAAAAAAAATAAATGAAGTCAAATGGTTAAATAACTAGGATACTTGAACCCTATTTGTTAGATACTAATAGGCCATCTGAGGAGAAAGAGAATGTACATCTCAGGTGAGATGGAAATACAAACAAGTGAGAAATACAGAGTGTTGAGCCATAAAAGGAAGGTGGATGTGATCACTTCACACAGCATGTGGGGAGAATGAGAAGGAAGAGTTAACCCGGGTGGGCTTCCTGTCTGTCCTGAAGTTTGATGTAGAGCTTCAAATATTTGCAGTAAGTCATAGGGGAGGGAATTTTGGTTTCGTAGAATGGTGCAATGAGAGGTTCAGAGATGTGTTGTGGTAAGGAGAGTAGATGGGTGGGAGAGAAGCCTTATCTGGATGTAACCAGAAAGAAATTTGGACAGACACAGAGTTTGTTGGGAGAAGAGAATTGCAAACTCTTGAGTCGGGCTTGTAATATTATTTAAGATATGGCTCTAGTTTGCTCATTTCTGTCAGTTAAGATTGTATTTGTCCACCATTAAGAAAGATGACACAGGTTTAAAGAAATAGTACTTTTTCTGATCTCACATACAGAGAGTCTCATGTTGGGCAGTCTAGGGCTAGCTCGGAAGTATCCTGGACCCAAGTGCTTTCCATTCATCTTTGGCATACTTAAGTATACAGGCTTTACCTTCATGCTCAGAGACTCGTGTTCCAAGATAGTGTCTATACCACATGCACCTTCATGTCTGTGTTTTGAGTAAGAAGACAGAAGGGGAGAACCTGGCCCAGTAGGCCTTTGGTAGGAAGTATGTTGCTTGTCCATTGTAGCTGCAAAAGAGGCTTGGAATGATATTTCTAGGCAAGCAAGTTATAAGGAATAGGAAATGAAGATTGCATTAGTCACTCCACATGCTTTGTCATACCATGTAGTCATCTTGTTTTGGTTTTTATTTTATTGATTTTTATTTTTAGATTTTTTGGCCATGCGAACAGCCTGCAGAAGTTCCCAGGCCAGGGCTTGAATCTGCAGCACAGCAGTGACCTGAGCCACAGCAGTGACAAAACTGGACCCTTAACATGCTGATCCACTGGGAAACTCCCATAGTTTTGGTTGTGTTAGTACTGTACTCTCCAGTGTCCAGGTTTACTTAACTTTATAACAATGCATTATTTTGGATTGGTTGCAAGTATACATGCTGACAAAGTATCAGATAATCACATCCAATCATTCCTAGGAAAAACACAATCACCAGATGGTGTTTACTCTTGAAAACTTGATAGCCACTGTAGTTGACTTGTTTAGAGCTGGGACAGAGACAACGAGCACCTCTCTGAGATATGGGCTCCTCCTGCTGCTGAAGCACCCAGATGTCACAGGTATGACCAACAGGGTGGCAGGATGATTTCAGAAGAGAGGTTGGGAAGACATGGAGAGAGGCTTCCATGTTACTTCATTAGAGATGCTTTATTTTTGAAATTACTGTGCCATCAACTACAAGTCGTCCAAACATTAAGAAAAGGATAAAAAGAAGACAAGTTTGGGCAACAGGGAGGGATGACTGAAAACAGGGAATTCAGCATGAGCAGTAGCAAAGGCTCTAAATATATGGATTTCATAAATAAAAAATTCTGGATAAATGTCTGGACTTCATGAGAAGGGATTTGCAGCAGGCATGGCCAGCATAAATTGGATTGAATATTAGTTTTCTTGAGAAGAGTACACTTTGTGTCTTTGTCTTTTTTTTTTTTTGTCTTTTTAGGGCTGCACCCGAGGCATATGTAGGCTTCCAGGCTAGGGGTCTAATCAGAGCTGTAGCCGCCAGCCTATGCCACAGCCACAGCAGCACCAGATCTGAGCCAGGTCTCTGACCTATACCACAGCTCACGGCAATGCCAGTTCCTTAACCCACTGAGCGAGGCCAGGGATTGAACCCTCAACCTCATGGTTCTTAGTCGGATTTGTTAACCACTGAGCCATGACGGGAACTCCGAGAAGAGTCCACTTTGAATAGTTATGTTTTTTGCAGAAATCTTTCCTTATTCTGAACATGCAGCATTCTAATGCTATGGTAGGGCAGAGAACTATATTTGTTGAAGTACAGCAAAAATTCTAGAAATTTGGTGATAAAGCCTGAGAAAATTTCCACAGTCTGGGAGGTATTTTAAAAGATTAGACTTAGAAAAAAAAAAAAAACATGCTATTTATACAGAAGATATGCCTAAAGGAGTTTTATTCCTTTTTAAACAACTTTATTTTTTTTTCCAGTTTTATTGAAATATAATTACCAAATACAAATTTATATATTTAAGGTGTACAAAGTGATGATTTCATATATGGACAAGTTTTGAAATGATTTCCACAATCAAGCTTATTAATGACTAAGCAAACTTCAAGGATGTAATACGGTATTGTTAACATAGTTACCATGTTGTAATTAGATCCCAGAACTTGTTGATCTTATAACTGAAAGTTTGTATCCTTTGACTAACATTTTCCCATTTCCTCCCCCCCAAGGCTCTGACAACTACACCCTTCCCTCTTAGTTTCTATGAGTTTGACTTTTTTATTTTTTATTTTATTTTTGTCTTTTTGGGGTCGCATCCATAGCATATGGAGGTTCCCAGGCTAGGGGTTGAATCAGAGCTGCAGTCGCTGGCCTGCACCACAGCTACAGAAATGCCAGATCTGAGCCACATCTGTCACCTATATGACAGCTCACTGCAATGCTGGATCCTTAACCCACTGAGTGAGGCCAGGGATTGAACCTGCATTCTCATGGATACTAGGTAGATTCGTTTCTGTGAGCCATGACAGGAACTCCGAGTTTGACTTATTTAGATTCCACATATAAGTTAGATCATGCAGTTTTTGTCTGTTCAAGTCTGGCTTATTTTGCTTAGACATAATATCGTCCGGGTTCATTCATCTTGTTGCAAAAAGCAGAATTTTCATCTTTATTGGCTGCATAATATTCTCTATATACACCATCTTTTCCTTATCTCTTTATCCATTGACAGACACTTAGGTTGTTTCTGTATCTTGGTTGTTGTCAGTAGTGTTGCAGTGAACACGGGAATGAAAATACCTATTTATCTTTGAAGCATTTTATTATTTCTATTTGTATTAATCCTTATGCTCATATAGGTATGTATAGATTTATCTCAAAGCCTGCCTTGTGTGAAAGTCATTTGTACCTATAATTAGACAATTCAGTCTCTGTGTCTAGATGTACTTCTGAGCATGTGAGTGATGTTTATAATGATGTTGGGACACCTTTGTAGAGCTCCATGTATCCCTGAATTGGCATGCAAATATGATTTAGCTCTTTTTCCATCAGTCTTGTGTCTTATCAGCCAAAGTGCAGAAAGAGATTGACTCTGTGATTGAGAGACACCGAAGCCCCTGCATGCAGGACAGAAGCCACATGCCCTATACAGATGCTGTGGTGAGATCCAGAGATACATTAACCTGGTGCCCAACGGCCTGCCTCACGCAGTGACCAGGGACATTAAATTCAGAAACTACTTCATCCCCAAGGTAAGATTTTTTTCTAATGAACTCAATGCTCTTAAAGTTCCCATGTTCACAGTATGGTTTCAATTCAGTAGATGAGAGAATTGCAAAAATCATACATGTGGTGGGTTGATGGGTTTTGTGGTGTTTGTCTTATGTGGCTATGAGTTTTTATTTTTTATTCTTTTTTAAATTTTATTTTTTATTATTATAGTTGGTTTACAATGTTCTGTCAATTTTTGCTACATAGCAAAGTCACCCAGCCATAATATATACACACTATTTTCTCATATTTTCCTCCATCATGTTCTATCAGAAATGATTAGATATAGTTCCCTGTGCTGTACAGCAGGACCCCATGCTTATCCAATCTAGATTACTTTGTACGTAATAATCCCAAACCTGCCAGGTCGTCCCACTCCCTCGCCCTCCCCCTTGGCAGCCACAAATATGCTTTCCATGTCTGTGAGTCTGTTTCCGTTCTGTAAATAGGTTCATTTGTGCCATTTTTTATATTCCATGTTTAAATGATATCATATGGTATTGTCTTTCTCCCTCTGACTTTCTTCACTTAGTATGAGAGTCTCAGGTTCCATCCATGTTGCTGCAAATGGCATTATTTTGTTCTTTTTTATGGCTGAGTAGTATTCCATTGTATATACGTACCACATCTTCTTAATCCATTCATCTGTCGATGCTCATTTAGGTTGTTTCCATGTCTTGGCTATTGTGAATAGTACTGCAGTGACCATGTGGGTACATGTGTCTTTTTCAACAAAAGTTTTTTTGGGATACATTCCCAAGAGTGGGATTGCTGGATTATATGGTAGTTGTATATTTTGTTTTCTGAGGAACCTCCATACTGTTTTCCATAGTGGTTGTACCAGTTTACATTCCCACCAACAATGTAGGAGGGTTCCCTTTTCTCCATACCCTCTTCCGCATTTATTTGTTGTCTTATTCATGATAGCCATTCTGACTGGCGTAAGGTGGTATGTCATTGTAGTTTTGATTTGTATTTCTTTAATAATTAGTGATGTTGAGCATTTTTTCCTGTGGCTGTTGGGAAAATTGTCCATTTAGGTCTTCTGCTCCTTTTCCAATTGAGTTTGAGTTTTACTTTGCTGTTGACTGTGTGAGTTGTTTGTATACTTTGGAGATTAAGCCTTTGTAGGTACTTCATTTGCAATTATTTTATCCCATTCCTTAGGTTTTCTTTTCATTTTTTTAATGGTTTTCTTTGCTGTGCAAAAGCTTGTGAGTTTTATTAGGTCCTATTGGTTTATTTTATTTTTATTTCTAATGCTTTGTTTGGGAGACAGACCTAAGAAAACATTTGTAAGGTTGATGTCAGAGAAAGTTTTCCCTATGTTCTCTTCTAGGAATTTTTGTTTGTTTTGTTTTGTTGCTTTATAGGGGACATATGGAGATTCCCAGGATAGGGGTTGAATTGGAGCTACTGTTGCTGGCCTACACCAGAGCCATAGCAATGCCAGATCCAAGCCATGTTTGCGATGCACACCATAGCTCATGGCTCTTCTAGGAGTTTTATGGTAGTTTTATGGAATTTTATGGTGTTTTGTCTTATGTGTCAGTCTTTTTTGTTGTTGTTGTCTTTATGGTGCCACAGCAGCAGTGTATGGACATTCCCAGGCTACAGGTTGAACTGGAGCTTCAGCTGCCAGCCTACACCATAGCCATAGCAAAGAGAGATCTGAGTCGTGTCTGCAACCTTCATTGCAGCTCATGGCAATGAAAAATCCTTAACCCACTGAGAACCAGGGATCAAACCCTCACAGGTAATAGTCATGTTCGTTACTTCTGAGCCACAATGGTAACTCCATGTTTAAGTTTTTAAGCCATTTTGAGTTTGTTTTTGTGCATGGTGTGAGGGTGTTTTCTAGTTTCATTGATTTACTTGCAGCTGTCCAGTTTTTCCAGCATCACCGGCTGAAGAGACTGTTTTTTTCCTGTTTTATATTCTTGCTCCTTTGTTGAATATCCATTGACCCTATGTGTTTAGGTTTATTTCCGGGTTCTCTGTTCTGTTCCATTGATCTGTATGCCTGTTTTGTACCAGTACCATGCAGTCTTGATTACTGTAGCTTTGTAATACTGTCTGAAGTCTGGGAGAGGCTTGCTTGTTGTTTTTTTCTCCTCAGGATTGCTTTGGCAATTTTGGATCTTTTATGGTTCCATATACATTTTTGGATTATTTGTTCTAGTTCTGTGAAGAATTTCATGGGTAGTTTGATAGGGATTGCATTAAATCTGTAGATTTCTTTGGGTAGTATGACCATTTTAACAATATTAAATCTTCTAGTCCAGGAGCATGGACTATCTTTCCATTTCTATGAATCCTCTTCAATTACTTTGATTAATGATTTATACTTATCAGCATATAAGTCTTTCACTTCCTTGGTCAGATTTATTCCTAGGCATAGGCATTTAATTTTTTGGGTGGTGATTTTTTAGAAGTGTTGTGTTTTTGTATTCCTTTTCTAGTATTTATTTCACTATTAGTATACAGAAATGCAACTGATTTTTGAATTTTAATATTATATCCTGCTGCTTATTGAATTCATTGATCAGGTCAAGTAGTTTTTTTTTTTTTATTACTCAAATGAATTTATCACATCTGTAGTTGCATAATGATCATAACAATCCAATTTCACAGGATTTCCATCCCACAGCCCAAGCACATCCCCCCACCCCCCAAACTGTCTCCTCCAGAGACCATAATTTTTTCAATGTCTGTGAGTCAACATCTGTTATGCAAAGAAGTTCAGTCTGTCCTTTTTTTCAGATTCCACATGTCAGTGAAAGCATTTGATGTTGGTGTCTCATTGTATAGCTGACTTCTCTTAGCATCATAATTGCTAGGTCCATCCATGTTGCTAAAAATGCTGGTATTTCATTCCTTTTAATGGCCGAGTAATATTCCATTGTGTATATGTGCCACATCTTCTTGATCCACTCCTCTGTTGATGGACATTTAGGTTGTTGCCATGTCTTGGCTATTGCAAATAGTGCTGAAGTGAATATCAGAGTACATGTGTCTTTGTGAGTCATGGTTTTCTCTGGACAGATGCGCAGGAGTGGGATTCCTGGATCAAATGGTAGTTCTATTTTGAGTTTTCTGAGGACTTTCTATACTGTTTTCCACAGTGGTGGCACCAATTTACAATCCCACCCACAGTGTACTAGGGTTCCTTTTTCTCCACACCCTCTCCAACATTTATTGTTTGTAGACTTTTTGATGATAGCCATTCTGGCTGGTGTAAGGTGGTACCTCATCGTGGTTTTGATTTGCATTTCTCTAACAATGAGTGATGTTGAACATCTTCTCATGTGTTTTTTGGCCATCTGTTTGTCTTCTTTGGAGAACTGTCTGTTTAGATCTTCTGCCCATTTTTTGATGGGGTTGTTTGTTTTTTTTTGGTATGGAGCTGAAGAAGGTGTTTATAAATTTTGGAGATGAATCCCTTGTGAGTTGTTTGATTTTCAAAGATTTTCTCCCATTTTGTTTTGTTTAGTCTTTCCTTTGCTGTGCAGAAACTTTGATGTTTGATTAGGTCCCATTTGTTTGTTTTTATTGTCAATACTCTAAGAGGTGGATCTGAGGAGATGTTGCTGTCGTTTATGTCAGAGAGTGTTTGGCCTCTGTTTTCCTCTAGGAGTTTGATAGTGTCTGGTCTTATATCTAGGTCTTTAATCCATTTGGAGTTTACTTTTGTGTATGGTGTTAGGGAGTGTTCTACTTTCATTCTTTTCCATGTGGCTGTCCAGTTTTCCCAGCACCACTTGTTGAAGCGGCTGTCTTTTCTCCATTGTATATTCTTGTCTCCTTTGTCATAGATGAGTTGGCTGTAGGTGTGTGGGTTGAATTCTGGGCTTTCTATTCTGTTCCACTGATCTATATTTCTATCTTTGTGCCAGTACCATATGATGTTGATGACTGTTGCTTTGTAGTATAGTCTGAAGTCTGGGAGTTTGATTCCTCCAGCTCCATTTTCCTTTTTCAGGATTTTTCTGGGTCTTCTGTGCTTCCAAACAATCTTTAAAATATTTTGTTGGAGTTCTGTGAAAAATGCCCTTGGCAAGTTGATAGGGATTGCATTGATTCTGTAGATTGCCTTAGATAGTATAGCCTTTTTGATAATATTAACTCTTCCAATCCATGAGCATGGTATATATTTCTATCTGTTTGTGTCATCTTGGATTTCTTTCATCAGTGTCTTATAGTTTTCAGAGTATAGGTCTTTTGTCTCTTTAGGTAGGTTTACTCCGAGGTATTTTATTCTTTTGGATGTGATCGTAAACGGGATTGCTTCCCTAATTTCTGTTTCTGATCTTTCATTGTTAGTGTAACAAATGCCATCGACTTCTGTGTATTAATTTTGTATCCTGTGACTTTGCCAAATTCATGGATGAGCTCTAACAGTTTTCCAGTGGAATCTTTAGGATTCTCTGGGTATAGATCATGTCATCTGCAAATAGTGATAGTTTTACTTCTTCCTTTCCAATTTGGATTCCTTTTATTTCTTCTGCTTCTCTGATTGCCATGACTAGGACATCCAAAACTATGTTGAAGAGTAGTGGCGAGAAAGGACATCCTTGTCTTGTTGCTGATCTCAGTGGGAATTCTTTCAGCTTTTCACCATTGAGAATGATGTTTGCTGTGGGTTTGTGATATATGGCCTTTATGATGTTGAAGTGGGTTCCATCCAGGCCCACTTTCTGAAGGGTTTTTTATCAGAAATGGGTGTTGGTTTTTGTCAAAGGCTTTTTCTGCGTCTATTGAGAGGATCATATGGTTTTTATTCTTCAGTCTGTTCATGTGGTGTATCACATGGACTGATTTGTGGATATTGAAGAATCCTTGCATCTCTGGGATAAATCCCACTTGATCATGATGTACAGTCCTTTTAATGAATTGTTGGATGCAGTTTGCTAGTATTTTGTTGAGGATTTTTGCATGTGTGTTCATCAGTGAAATTGGCCTGCAGTTTTCTTTTTGTGTGGTATCTTTGCCTGGTTTTGGTATCAGGGTGATGGTGGCCCCATAGAATGAGTTTGGGAGTATCCCTTCCTCTGCAATTTTTTGGAATAGTTTCAGAAGGATAGGTGTTAGCTCTTCTCTAAATGCTTGATAGAATTCGCCTTGAAGCCATCTGGTCATGGACTTTTGCTTGTTGTAAGTTTTTTTTTTAAAATTATGTCCAATTTATTAAGAGTTTGGGATTAACAAATACACACTACTCTATTTAAAATGGATAACCAACAAGAACCTACTGTATAGCACAGGGTAAAGAATCTGAAAAGAATATATTTATAACTGAATCATTGTGCTGTACACCTGAAACTAACAACATTGTCAATCCACTATACTTCAATTTATTATTTATTTCTTCATTTTTTTTTCTTACACTAAATTTCTTTATTTAAATTTCTTTCCCACTGTAAAGCAAGGGGATCAAGTTATCCTTATATGTATACATTCTTTCCCCCCACCCTTTGTTCTGTTGCAATATGAGTATCTAGACATAGTTCTCAATGCTATTCAGCAGGATCTCCTTGTAAATCTATTCTAAGTTGTGTCTGATAAGCCCAAGCTCCCGATCCCTCCCACTCCCTCCCTCTCCCATCAGGCAGCCACAAGTCTCTTCTCCAAGTCCATGATTTTCTTTTCTGTGGAGATGTTCATTTGTGCTGGATATTAGATTCTAGTTATAAGTGATATCATATGGTATTTGTCTTTGTCTTTCTGGCTCATTTCACTCAGAATGAGATTCTCTCGTTCCATCCATGTTGCTGCAAATGGCATTATGTCATTCTTTTTTATGGCTGAGTAGTATTCCATTGGGTATATATAGCACATCTTCCGAATCCAATCTTCTGTTGATGGACATTTGGGTTGTTTCCATGTCCTGGCTATTGTGAATAGTGCTGCAATGAACATGCGGGTGCATGTGTTTCTTTTAAGTAGAGTTTTGTCCGGATAGATGCCCAAGAGTGGGATTATGGGGTCATATGGAAGTTCTATGTATAGATTTCTCAGGTATCTCCAAACTGTTCTCCATAGTGGCTGTACCAGTTTACATTCTGTGGAACTTTTTTATTTTTATTTTAATTTTTTTTGTCTTTTTGCTATTTCTTTGGGCCGCTCCTGCGGCATATGGAGGTTCCCAGGCTAGGGGTCTAGTTGGAGCTTTAGCCATTGGCCTACGCCAGAGCCACAGGAACGCAGGATCCGAGCCACCATCTGTGACTTACACCACAGCTCAGGGCAACCCCAGATCCTTAACCCACTGAGCAAGGCCAGGGATGAAACCTGCAACCTCATGGTTCCTAGTTGGTTTCGTTAACAACTGCGCCACTATGGGAAGTCCCAATAAAAGACTTCTGACCTCCAGAATTGGAAGATCATAAATTAGTGTTTTTTAAGCACTTCCTTCCACCCACATAAGAATTAGGATTAGAGATGGCAAGATGTAAATGTGCTTGTTAAGCAAGGATTGGTTGGGTTTGAAATGACTGCATATTTGCGAAGGGGGCAGGGAGCTTTGAAAATACAAGATTGCAACTAGAAGCTGCTGGCATATATTGCTCTGAAAATACCTGGTGGAATCTTTACGTTTGACACAGGTCAGAATTTAAGTTCTCAGTGATTCAGGGCATGTCTGAAACCACATCCACAATGACCACCTGGCTTCACTTTGGATACCTGAACCATGATGCTTACTCCTTTTTGATTTGTAAAAGATCTTAAATATGATGTCATTAACTTTTTTATGTATAGGTGATGGTAATGTTAGCACAGTACATGAAAATAGTTTAAAATCTTTCATTTTCAAGGTGAAAGTATCCTAGTGTTAGATATCACGTTACAAGATAAACATTTTTTAAAATAAAAAAGTATGGTGTACATTGGTTGTCCTCAATGTGATACATTCCCAAGTGGTTATTGATTTGAATCTACAGTTATGAGCCTTTTGTGGCATCAAATTATTTCTGTGATTCTCAATCCTGGCTGCGCAGTGAACCCCCCCTTTTTTAAAAAAACAAACAAACCAGTATTTGTGTCCCAACTGGCTATGATTAAATCAACATTGGCTACAGAGAAAGCAAGGCTAAATGACAGGTTATTTTTTATCAGTGGGCAGAGTGACCTTAGAACAGTGTGCAAAGTGGATGTAACTGATTGGTGTCTTTAATACTTCAGAGAGGCATGAGTTGAATTAACAGCAATTGGTATAAAAGCTTTAGATTTCAGGCTCACAGTGGTTTAAGTAAGAAGAGAGGGCATCATGGATCTGGCTGTAGTCCTGGTGCTTGGTCTTTTCTGTCTGCTTCTCCTGTCACTCTGGAATCAGAGCTCTGGGAAAGGGAACCTCCACTTGGCCCCACTCCTCTCCCAATTCTTGGAAATATCCTACAGTTAGATGTTAAGGCCATCAGCAAATACATAAGCAATGTAAGCAGTTTTTAATGCTCCTTGAGTGTCTTAGAAAGGGTAAATAAATTAAGGCCAATTTAAAAAATAATGTATATTTCCAGGGGCATGCTGTTAAAATAGGTCAAATTATTTCTATAGATTTTGATATTCCTCTTGCTTTTTTAGCTCTGTCATTGTCATAGATGGAGAAACAAAATAGTGTGTTTTGTGAGTAGAGAGATGCTTAGGTCTGTGTGGTAGAATCCAAATGATAAAGTTGGAAAAGGAGGGAGTATTGCTTCCCTTTGTTCCACAGCAAGTTGCTATGATTTGGGGCTGGAGGTAAATGGTTGGTGACGAAGTTTGTGATAAGACATTTACTTGTAGATGTTATGTACTCTATAACTTACATAAGCTGTGTGTTTTGTTCAGATGGCCATGAAAATAGAACTTTTCTGGAAAAGCTAATCATGCCTATGTTAATTCATGATAACAGCATTCATCTGGATTCTGTAGGAAGCTGCTGTCTATACCCTATGAATGCTGCAGGATGGAAGATATTGTTCTTTCATGAGGATGCTGCATGTCCAGGACCTGCCTATATGATGCTTGCTCTCTTTCTGTGTTAGTAATACCATCAGATCTAAAACTAAGCTGGGCATTAGAATTGTCTGAATTTATTTTTTAATTTTTATTTATTTTTATTTTGTTTGTCTTTTTGCTATTTCTTTGGGCCGCTCCTGCGGCATATGGAGGTTCCCAGGCTAGGGGTCGAATCAGAGCTGTAGCCACTGGCCTACACCAGAGCCACAGCAACACGGGATCCGAGCCGCATCTGCAACCTACACCACAGCTCACGGCAACGCCAGATCGTTAACCCAGTGAGCAAGGGCAGGGACCGAACCTGCAACCTCATGGTTCCTAGTCGGTTTCGTTAACCACTGCACCATGACGGGAACTCCTGAATTTATTTTTTAAATAAAGAATTGTAATATAGTCAATATCTTGCTTGTAGTTACCTGTAATAGAAAAGAATCTGAAGAAATTATATATAACTCGATCAGTTTGTTGTACACCTTAAACTAACACAATATAGTAAATCAACTGTGCTTCAATAAAAAAATAATTGTGATATCCCTCATAGGGCTAAGAAATCAGAATTCTCATGGGGAGTGCTCCATAGATGATTCTGATGCGGTCATCCCAGTGTTTCTTCAAAGACAGGCTTTAAGGATTGATATTTTGTTCAAGGATCAGAGGTTGAATAAGAGTTTCAGATTTGAATCCTCTATATAGTATCCATGGGATGTTGGATATTAGTTGTAACTCCTTGACCAAAGGATTGCCCCTAATTTATGTGGGGCAAATGAACTCGCTGAAGGTGCTCATATGGGGATTAATTGCAGTTTGTACCAATTGCCTGGCACATCACAGGACATCTATAAGCCGGAGCTATAATCATCATCATCATCATCATCATATTTATGTATTAAATTCAGAAATATTTTAGGCTATATGTGGCAGAATAAAGACATAACAGTAGGCTGATAATACATTCTGCATCAGGCCCAATATATGATCAGATATTGACTTCTTTTGCTCTTACATGCATCTCCATTCCCAGCTCTCAAAAGCCTATGGCCCCGCATACACTCTGTATTTTGGCATGAAGCCAGTGGTGGTGTTCTGTGGATATGAAGCAGTGAAAGAAGCCCTGATTCATCTTGGAGAGGAGTTTTCTGGATGAGCCAGTAACCCAGTGTGTGAAAAATCTAGGAAAGGCCTTGGTGAGTGTGCATGTGCACATGTTTGGCATTGGTAATAAGATTGGAGTGGGTGAAAGAGAGGTATGTGAAGAGGCTCCCAGCAGAGCTCAGTCCTTCTGCGAGGCTTCCAAGTGTCAGCTCACTCCTCATGGCCTAGGCCTTCCCTTGTTTGGTTCCCTTCCTGGTAGGAATCATGTTCAGCAATGGAAAGAGATGGAAGCAGATCTGGTGCTTCTCCCTCATGATGCTGTGGAACTTGGGGATGGGGAAGAGGAGCATTGAGGACGGAGTTCAAGAGGAAGCCCTCTGCCTTGTGGAGGAGTTGAGAAGAACCAATGGTGGGTGAGTCTATGCTCTGTAACTGTGACCTTAACAGATGCTCGCTCTCTCCTGTGACGTCCTTGGAAACATTTCAGGGGCAGCCACATCTTCCATATAGGCTGTGGTTGTCAGCCCTCGTGTGGAGGAGGGAGCGTGTGAAGCAGAGCCAAGGGGGCTTTTGAGTATCTATGCTTCTCGTGTGTGTCCACCCCTGATGGTGCACACTGTGTGGGTACAAGGGTCACTTAATCATACTTTACCCTGACTTTTGTGTGTTTTCAATCCAGGATTCACAAATTATAGTTTGAGACATTTCCTGAAAGAGTTAGAGAACAATGTTTTTCCTATAATGTAAATGTGATGATCTATTCCAGAACATTTCCCCAGGGAATACTGGTTAAGCAGACAGGGTGGGAATGACCTCATCACATCCTTACAGAGCATGAAACAAGTGCTGTGTGTTTACTTAATTGGACTGTATTTACATGTTCGGCCTCACAGACATGTCAGAGAGTTACTTACATGAGGCTAGGCATACAGTTCTGGTCAAGAGTAACCCCATCTCTGTTTTGACCATTTAGGGATATCTTACTGAAATTCTCATAAATTATGATTTCTCTACAAAGGCAACACTATTTAAAAATATCAGCAGTCATTATTTGTTGTTAATCTCTACTCTCTATATTGACATATATTTTTTCTTTTCTATTTATTTTTTATTTTTGTCTTTTGGCCATTTCTTGAGCCGCTCCTGTGGCATATGGAGGTTCCCAGGCTAGGGGTTGAGTCAGAGCTGTAGCCACCGGCCTAAGCCAGAGCTATAGCAATGCAGAATCCGAGTTGGGTTTGCAATCTACACCACAGCTCACAGCATCGCCGGATCTTTAACCCACTGAGCAAGGGCAGGGACCGAACACGCAACCTCATGGTTCCTAGTCAGATTTGTTAAACACTGCGCCATGACGGGAACTCCACTTTATTATGTTACAAGTCTGCAAAATACCAAGTTATAAAATGTTTTATTTAACTAGATTTCAGCATTATTAATGCCGGCTTCTCCTGTTTCCTCTAAGTGGACTTTGACTCTCTTTACTGTTTGCAAACTTTGCCCCATCTTTTTTGGATTTTTTAACAAATGTGCGGTAATTATTTACCTCCTATTACTTAGTGTTGCAATGACTCTGATCTCCACTTTTGTTACAAATTATACCGGGTTAAAATTCTTTATTCTACATTAAGTGAAATGAAAGACAGAAAATCACATTTTCCCTTTGAATCACATAAAAATGTATCCAAGACTTTCCAGATTACCTTCTATCCATCCTTGTAAAATAGAAGTTTTTTTAAGACTTTGAGGGAGTTCCTATCATGGCTCAGCAGAAATTAATCTGACTAGCATCCATGAGGACACAGGTTTGATCCCTGGCCCAACTCAGTGGGTTAGGCATCCAGTGTTGCCATGAGCTGTGGTGTAGGTTGCAGATGTGGCTCGGATCTTGTGTTGCTGTGGCTGTGGTGTAGGCCAGAGGCTATAGCTCTGATTTGACCCCTAGCCTGGGAACCTCCATATTCTGCAGGTGTAGCCCTAAAAAGATTAAAAAAGTAAATAAAAATAAAATTAAAAAAGACTTTGAGCCCAGGAATGCTTAAGAGTGTAGCATAGAAGCCACAAACTCTACATGTTTCTTTTATTCTCTGACCTACCATTTGTTCCCAACACTTTCAGAAAATTTGTAGTAAAAAAACACATGAGATCTGCCATCTAAACAAACTCTTAAGCGAACACTACTGTGTTGAGTATTGGTAACTATAATCCCACTGTTGTATAACAGATCTCTAGAACTTTTCATCTTGCATGGTGCCCTCGTTACCCACTGAACTGTCACTCTGTTACCAAACCAGATGGAGTTCACTTTTTGGTGAGTTTTTAATCAGAGACGACACCAAGATGAATTGTTACACAAGGCGAAGTTTTTATTTGCAGCAAGCAAGGAGACCACAGGGAGTCATTTCTCAATGCTGTGGCACCCTGAGCAAGGAAAGATTAGTTGTTTTGTTAGGGCAGGGGATGGATCTTCAAGCAAGAAAGTATTGTTATTATATGGAAAGAGGGGGCATAATCTCACATAAGCACAGTTTGGGAAGATGCTTCTTCATATATTGCGTGTTAAGCTCTCACCAGGGAGGGCTTTTATTTTTTATTTTTTTAATTAAAACTTTTTATTAATTATTATGTTAATAGTTATTTCCCCAATACATTTTTTTTCTACTGTACAGCATGGTGACCCAGTTACACATACATGTACACATTCTGTTTTTACACATTATCATTTTCCTTCATAAGTGACTAGACATGGTTCCCAGTGCTACACAGCAGGATCTCATTGCTAATCCATTCCAAAGGCAATAGTTTGTATCTATTAACCACAAGCTCCCCAACCACCCCACTCCTTCCCCCTCTCCCTTGGCAACCACAAGTCTATTCGGCAAGTCCATGAATTTCTTTTCTGTAGAAAGGTTCATTTGTGCATTAGATTAGATTCCAGAGATAAGTGATACCGTATGGTATTTGTCTCTCTCTTTCTGACTGACTTCACTCAGGATGAGAGTCTCTGGTTCCATCCATGTTGCTGCAGATGGCATTATTTTGTTCTTTTTATGTCTGAGTAGTATTCCATTGTGTATACATACCATATCTTCCTAATCCAGTCCTCTGTCGATGGACATTTGGGTTATTTCCATGTCTTGGCTATTGTGAATAGAGCTGCAGTGAACATGCTGGTGCATGTGTCTTTTTTAAGGAAAGTTTTGTCTGGATATATGCCCAAGAGTGGGATTGCTGGGTCATATGGTAGTTCTCTGTATAGACTTCTAGGGTATCTTCATGCTGATCTCCAGAGTGGTTGTACCAGCTTACATTCCCACCAACAGTGCAGGAGGGTTTCCTTTTCTTAGGGGGGGATTTTAGCATTAATATGAAGCAAAAGTAACTTCTGGACAAGTTTTGGCTTGAGTGCTCAGGTTCCCATCTTGTTGTTGAGCCCAACTTGTGTTGCTTCTGTATCTTGACTATTGTAAATGATGCTATGAAAAATGGGGTTCATATATCTCTTCCGATTAGTGTGTTTCCTTTCTTTAGATGTATACCCAGCAGTGGAATTGATGGATTATAGATCTGTTTTTCCTTTTTGGGGGAAACTCCATCCTGTTTTCCACAGTAGTTGTACCACTGTACATTCCCACCAATAGTATATGACATCCTCTCCAACATTTGTTATGTGTGGTCTTTTCACGACAGCCACTTTGACAGGTGTGAGGTGATATCTCATTGTGGTTTGGATTTGCATTTCTCTGATGATTATCAATGTTGAGAATCTTTTCATATGCCTAGTAGCCATTTGCGTGTCTTCTTTGGAAAAATGTCTATTCAAGTCTTCTGCCTGTTTTTTAATTGAATTGGGTTTGTATTTTTGTTATGGAGTTATAAGAGCTATATATATATTTTGGATATTATGTATTTATATTTTATATATATATGTATAAAACTTATTTTGGAAATTAACCCTTTATCGGTCACATCATTTGCAAATATTTTCTCCTATTCTGAAGGTTGTCTTTTCTTTTTGTTGATGACTTCCTTTGCTGTGCAAAGCTTTTAAGTTTAATTAGGTCCCATTTGTTTAGTTTTGCTTTTGTTTCCTTTGCCTAGGAAACAGATTCCCCCCAAATATTTCTATGTGATTTGTCAAACAGTGTTACACTTACGTTTTCGTCTAGGAGTTTCATGGTTTGCAGCCTTATATTTAGGTCTTTAATTTGTTTTGAGTTTATGTTTGTATGCACTCTGAGGAAATGTTCCAACTTTATTGTTTTACATATAGCTGTTTCATTTTCCCAGCACCACCTATTGAAGAGACTGTTTTCTCACTATTGTATATTCTGGCTTCCTTGGTCATAGATTAATTGACTATAGGTGTGTGGGTTTATTTCTGTGCTCTCCATTCTGTTCCATGGATCCATGTGTCTGTTTTTGTGCCAGTTGCATACTGTTTTGATTGCTGTGGCTTTTTAGTGTATAGTGTGAAGTCAAGGCGCATGATACCTCCAGCTCTGTTCTTCCTTCTCAAGAGTGTTTTGGCTTTCTGGTGTCTTTTGTGTTTCCACATGAATTGTTACAATTCTTAGTTCTCATTGTGTGAAAAATGCCATTGGTATTTCATAGGGATTACATTGAATTGGTAGGCTGCATTGGTTTTATGGTCACTTTAACAGTCTATGAACAAAGTACATCTTTCCCTCTGTTTGTGTCATCTTCAGTTTCTTTCAACAGTGTCTTATAGTTTTCCAAGTATCTGTCTTTTTTGTTGTTGTTTTGGTTTGGTTTTTTTAGGTCTTCACCCACAGCCTATGGAAGTTCCCATGCTCGGGGTTGAATGGGAGCTGCAACTGCTGGCCTACACCACAGCCACAGCAGTGTAGGATCTGAGCCTCATCTGCAACCTATACCACAGCTCATGGCAATGCCAGATCCTGAGCCTGCCAAGTGGGGCCAGGGATCAAACCTGCATCCTCATGGATACCAGTTGGGTTCATTACCACCGAGCCACAACGGGAACTGTCCAATTACACATCTTTTACCTCCTTAGATAATTTTATTTCTAGATATTTTCTTCTTTTTGATGTGATTCGAAGTGGGATGATTATTTTTTACTCTCTTTCTGATTGTTTTTAGTGTAGAGAAATGCAACTGAAATATGTTTGTTAATTTTGTATCCTGCAGCTTTACTGGATTCATTGATGATTTCTGATAGGTTTGGGTAGCATCTTTCGGCTTTTCTGGGTCTAGTGTCATGTGAATTTCAAACAGTTCAATCTGTTTTACCTCTTCCTTTCAAATTTGGGTTCCTTTAGTTTTTTTCTTGTCTGATTGCTATGGTCAGGACTGCCAATACTCTGTTGATAGAGGGGGCTTACTTGTTTTGTACCTGGTCTTAGGGGAACCACTTTCAACTTTGCACCATTATTTATTTTTATGGCTGCACTCATGGCATATGGAAATGCCTGGGCCAGAGATTGAATGTGAGCTGTAGCTGTGACCTATGTCGGAGCTGTGGCATGCTGGATCCTTTCACCCTCTGCACTGGGCTGTGGCTCTAACCCAGTCCTCTGTAGCCAGTCCTGCTGTTGAGTTGGAGTCTTAACCCACTGTGCCACAGAAGGAACTCCTCACCATTGACCACGATGTTAGCTCTGGACTTTATTGTGCGGAGTGATGTTCCCTCTGCACCTGCTTTGTGGAGAGTTTTTTATGATGAATCTCTGTTGAATTTTGTCAAAAGCTTTTTCTGCATCTCTTGAGATAATCTTATGGTTTTAACCCTTCGGTGTGTTGATGTGGTATATCACATTGACCGATTTGCAGATATGGAACCTTTCCTGTATCCCTGAGATACATACCACTGGGTCATATGGTGTGTGATCCTTTCACTGTATGGTTGGATCCAGTTTGCTAATATTTTGTGGAGGCTTTTTACATCTGTATTCATCAGTGACATTGGCCTGTACATTTCTTTTTTTGTGCTATCTTTGTGTGATGTGGTATCAGTGGTGATGTTTGGCTCCTAGAATGAGTAGAGGATCATTTGTTCCTCTGAAATTTCTGGAATAATTTGAGGACAGGTATTAACTCTTAACTCTTCTCTAGATGTTGGGTAGAATTCACCTATGAAGCTGTCTGATTCTGGACTATTATGTTTTTGGACATTTTTTTTTTTTTATTATTGATTCGAGTTCATCACTGGTAATTTATCTATTCCTATTTTCAGTTCCTTCCTGGTACATTCTTGGGCATTGGTCAGTTTCTAAGGATTCGCCCATTTCTTCTTAGTTGTTGATTTTTTTTTTTTGGCAATGTAATTATTTATACTAACCTCTTATGGTCCTTTGTATTTCTATGGTGTTGGTTGTAACTTCTCCTTTTTATTTTTGATTTTACTGAATTGGGACATCTACCTTTTTTTCTTTATAAATCTGGCTACATATTTACCTATTTTGTTGATCTTTTCAAAGAATTAGCTCTTAACTTCCTTGATTTGTCTACTATTTTTAAGCCTCTTTCTCTTTAATTCTTCTCTGATCTCTGACTTCTTTCCTTCTACTAACTTTGGTGTTTGGTTTGCTCTTCTTTTATGAGTTCCTTTAAGGGTAAGGTTAGGTTGTTTATTTGAGATTATTCTTGTTTCCTGAGCTAAACTTGTGTTGCTGTAAACTTGTCTCTTAGAACTGCTCTTTCTGTATCCCATAGATTTTGGTTCATTGTCTTTTGTTTTTTCATTTTTCTTCAGGTATTTTTTGATTTCCTCTTTGATTTCCTCAGTGATCCATTTGTTGTTGAGTACCATATTGTTTAGCCTCCATGTATTCCTGTGGGTTTTTTTTTTTTTGCAGTTTTTTTCCAATATTGATCTGCTCCCATAATGTTATGGTAGGAAAAGATGCTTGATATTATTTTGATTTTCTTAAATTTTGATGCTTGTTTTGTGGCCTAGCATGTGATCTACTCTGGAGAATGGTCCATGTACACTTGAAAAGAATATGTATTCTGGTCCTTTTGGATGGAATGTTCTATGTATGTCTATTAAGTCCATCTGGTTTCATGCATCATTTAAAGCTAGTGTTTTCTTTTTCATTTCCTGTCTGGATCATCTGCCCATTGATGTAGGGGAGGTATTGAAATCCTTTACTCTGACTGTGTTATTGTAATTTTCCCCATTGATGTCTGTTAATGTTTTCCTTATGGATTTAGGCACTCCTGTGTTGAGTGCATATATATTTACAGTTATTCTGTTTTCTCCTTGAATTCATCCTTGATGATTATGTAATGACCTTTTTTCCTTATCACTTTCCTCCTTTAAAAGTCTATTTTGTTTGATATTAGTATTGGTACACCAATTTTCCTTTGATTTCCATTTCCATTGATGACCATTTTCCATCCTGTCATTCTCAGTTTGCATGTGTGTCTCTGTAGGCTGTGGGGCTGTGGTTGTCCTATGACTTGTGTCTGCTTATGGTGTGTGAGGCTGGTCCCAAGGCTAGAGCAGGCTCACTGTGTGGTGGGGTTGCAGCTCAGCTGGTCCCAGCACAGATGCCAGATTTCTGTTGTGCAAGCTGTGGGTCTGTCAAGGTCCTTGAGCTGGTATCTACATGCTGGTGGGTAAGGTTGGTCCTGAGGCTCAAGAGACTAGAGCAGTCTTCCTGGTGGGCAGGGCCACAGTTTCTGGGACTAGTGCCTAGGCACTGGTGTGCTGAGCTGTGTCCTGGGGTTCTGGCAACTGGGCCCTCAGGGTCTTGAGCCTAGTGTCTGTGCAAGGGTCTGTGGGGCTGTGTTCTGGGCCTTCTGTGTCCATCAGTGCTGTGGGGTTCAGAAAGCCTTCAGGCCAACTCTATGCTGATGGGTGGGCCTATGTTCTCACTCAGTAGTTGCTTGGCCTGAGGCATCCCAGTGTTGGTGCCTATGGGTTGTTGAGAAGGGCAGGGCTGGGCCCTGATCCTAATAAGCTAGAAGGAGGATTCCAAAGTGGTACTTGACAGCACCAGTGTCTATGAGGAGAAGGAACTCTGAGAAATGGCTGTGGCTGGTATCTTTGTTTCCAGGGTGATCTCCAGATACCTCCTGCCTTTTCAAGAGTCTCTCTAATATCAATGAGTAGGTCTGACCCAGGCTCCTTTCAAATTGCTGTCTGTGCCCTGCATCCCAGAGAGCATTTGATAATTTATGTGTGTCCTTTAAGAGTGGAGTTTTTATTTCCTTCCACCCTCTGGGACTTCTGAAAGTAAGCCTCCCTGGCCTTCAAATCCAAACATTCTAGGGGCTTGTATTCATGTCTCAGAGCTGCTGGGCTGGCAAGCCTGATGTGGGGCTCGGATATGTCACTCCTTTGGGAGAACTGCTGCAATTGTAATGATTCTGCTCTTTGTGGGTCATCCACATGTGTGTATGGAATTTCACTATACCAGGGTCATAGTAAACAATAAGTGTGACTTGAAGGTTCTGCCTCATGGACCCATCTCTTTGTGGTTCCTTGTTTATATCTTTAGTTGTAGAAGATGTTTTCTGGTAGGCTCTGGTCTTTTTCACTGATGGCTGTTCACTAATAATTGTAATTTTTGTTTTGTCCATTATCGCAGGTGAGCTTAGGCTCCTCTGCTCTACCCTGTTGGCTTATCTCTTCCACATTTCCATTAATTATTAATCACTGATGGACATTTAGGTTGTTTCCATCTCTTGGCTGTTGTCAGCACAGGAGTGCAAATATCTCTTTGAGATCCTCATTCAGCTCTTCAGATAAAAACTCAGAAGTGTGGGAGTTCCTGTTGTGTTTCAGTGGGTTAAGAACCAGAGTAGCATCCATGAGGATGTGAGTTCCATCCCTGGCCTCACTCAGTGGGATACAGATCTGGTGTTGCTGCAAACTGTGGCATAGGTCACAGATGCAGCTTGATCCTGGAGTTGCTATGGCTCCAATTCAGACCCTAGCCTGGAAAATTCCATATTGCTGGGGCCAGCTCAGCAGGATGGGGCTGAAGAACGGGTGCTGTGGAACTTAAGGAAAAAATAGTTAACATAAAACAAGACACAGAGACATTTATCTTAAGTAAAGGTGGGAGCCAGGGAACTCAAGGTCTCAGGGACCAAGAGCGCCCTGCCTCAAGAAACCACACTGCTTTTATTGTCCTCTTTAGATGAGATCAAGTGAGGAGTGGCTATGGGTGGATGATACAGGGTTTGTTTACTATTATATAAGTTCTTTTTAGTATTTAGAAAGCCACTTAGGTGGTAAAGGGTTAAGCTCTTACTCTGACCTCTAGGCACATAACAGTTCTTAAGCTTAAGTCACTTATGCCTTTAGGTCTTTGCTCTTAAGCTTAAGTCATTTACCAGCACTGTGACTGTTTTTCAAAGCAGGAAGATGGGATAAAGTAAGACAAGAAGATGGGATAAAGTAAAGAAGGACAAGATGGAGTTTTCAAGGAAACATGTCTTGCAACACCATATGTTATGGATGTGGCCTTAAAAAGACACACACAAAAAAAAAACCCAACAAAAAATCACAGGAAGCCCTCAGAAGTGTGATTTCTTGGCAATATGGTAATTCTCTTTTAATTTTTTGAGGAACTGGTTTAGTGCTTTTCATAGTGAACCATTTGACATTCTACCAACTGTATGCAAGAGTTCAGTTTGTCCTCTCCCTCTCCAAAACTTGTTATTTTCTTCCTTGCTTTCTTTCTTCCTACCTCCATCCTGTTTGCTGCCACTTTCTTTCTTTCTACTTGATAATGGTCATCCTAACCCATGTGAGGTGATACCTAAGTAATTTTTTTTTTTTTGCCATGCCTGTGGCATGCATATGTTCCAGGGCCAGGGATTGACCCTGAGGCACAGCAGTGAGAATGCCAGATTCTTAACTGTTAGGCCACCAGGGAACTCCAACTCTCATTGCTTTTGATTTGCATTTTCTAATGTGAAGTGTAAACCCAGATAGCTATATTTATTTTTCTTTTATGTAATGCAAGTGCCTGATGTAATCTTTTATTGCCAAGGCAACAATTTCAAATAGCATCTCTTCCAAAAATGTCAATCTCAAATAAGTACATGCCAGCCACAGGACTAGATAAATAGCTCCCCCAACCGAGGCTCCTTTGTTCTTGGTTGATTTCAGTTACTGATAGTTTGCATTGCTTGTTTTTTTTCTCTTCTAGTGATTTAGTTTCCTGCTTATATCTTTTAAATTCATCAGCAATGTGCCCTCAGAACCCTGGGCCTTGACACTTTACTCCATTGAGAACAGAAACCCAGGCCCAATTGGGAGCCATCTCTCTCCGCTTAACAATCTTACAGTCTGTCCCCAGGTGTGTTGCCCATTTCCAGCTCTTATAAAAAATAAGCATATATTTTTCAAAGTTTCTGGATGGTTATTGCTGAAGGGCTTCTTGCAGTCATTTTAAGAATCACAAAGTCTGGTCTAAGCATAGCAATGATTGTTGCTAGACTGAAACCAGCACAAAATATGATTAGTGATGTTGAGCTTTTTTTCTTATACCTGTTGGCCATTTGGATTTCTTCTTCTACTTTAGAAAAAATGAACAAAGCTAAAGATATTTTTTAATTCATTAATGAGGAAGTCATTTGCGTCTATTTGTAATAAGGTGTTACTACCAGTTCATAGGAGAAGAAGGGTAAAAATGTGTATACTTATCTATAGGACTACTGACATGAATGTTCAAACAAAGAAAAACTAGCTAGGACAGTCATGTGAACATCTACTGGATAGAACAGAGACCTTGCCATCCACAGATGACCACATTAAGAAGATGTGGTATCTATAAACAATGGAATACCACTCAGCCATGAAAAAGAAGAAAGTAATGCCATTTGCATCGACATGGATGGAACTAGAGACTCTCATACTAAGTGAGGTAAGTCAAAGGGAGAAAGACAAATGCCATATGGTGTGACTTCTATCTGGAATCTATCATATGGCTCTTTCCTTTCCACAGAAGGAAACTCATGTACTTGGAGAATAGATTTGTGGTTGACAGGGGAGAGGGGAAGGGAGTGGGATTTGGACTGGGAGTCTGGGGTTAACAGATGCAAAGTATTGCTTTGGAATGGATGGGCAATGAGATCCTGCTGTACAGCACTGGTAACTATTATATAGTCACTTATGATGGAGCGTGATGGAGGATAATGTGAGAAAAAGAATGTATATACATATATACATGTGTGACTGGGTCCCTTTGCTGTACAGTAGAACATTGACAGGACACGGTAAACCAACTATAATAGAAAAAATAAAAATCATTATAAAAAAAGAATAGGGAGCTTCTACTCTCTGTTTAGAGACAAGAATTATTTTGCATTGCTCTCCATTGTTGATAATTGATAAATTCTTTCATATAGCCCCAGGAAAATCACAGTCAGCTAAAGGACAAGGGTGAACTATAGATGCAGTTTTTGGCAGGACCCACCCATTTTCCCTACATTGTGGCTGGAATTATACCTGCATATCCAGGTGGAAATAACCCATCACCTTTCTTGAAAGTAGGTAATCTACACTCAGGATTTTACCCTCAGCTTTACTGAGCTATAATGGATATATAGCATTGTGTAGATTTAAGATGTAAAATATGTTGATTTGATATACCTAATATTGCAATATGATTGCCACAATAGCATTGTCTAACACTCCCTTCAGGTCATATAATTAACATTTCTTTGGAGAACATTTACAATAGATTCCTTTAGCACCTTTCGGGTATATGATTAACAGTAATGTTAACTTTAAAGAGAACTCTGCATTAGCCCCTTAGACCTTTTTCACTTCTAACTGAAAATTTGTATTGTTTGACCAATACCTCTCCATTTTCCATATTCCTTAGCCCCTGGTTACCACACTTCTACTCTCTGTTTCTAGGAGATTGGCTTTTTTTTCAGGGGGGGATGGCTTGCCTGCAGCATGTGGAAGTACCCGGGCCAGGGAATCAAACCCACACCACAGCAGCGACCCAAGCTGCAGCATTGATAATGCTGGATCCTTAACCCACTAAGCCACATGGGAACTCCAAGTTTGGCTTTTTTAGATTCCACATGTAAGTGAGATTACACACTTTATCTTTTTCCCTTTGGCATATTTCTCTTAGCATAATATGCTCAAGATCCATCCATGTTGTTATAAATGTAAGGATTTCCTTCTTTGTCATGGCTGAATAATATTCCATTGTGTGCAGTATATCTCTTTAACATTTGAATAATATGGGTTTGAACTGTGGGATCACTTAGATGTGAATTTTTAAAAATACATATGTTCTGCAGTAGTGTATGACCTCTGGTTGATTGAAATTGTGGTTTTGGAGGACTGACTCTAAAGTTGTGCAGGAAGTTGGTGCCCTTAACCCCCATATTTTCAAGGGTCGACTCTATGTAAAATGTCATATGTATGTGTCATCTATTCATGAATGGAAGTAATCAGTAAGTGGAATAGAAAACAGTTTTATTTGAGCCAAACTGAGGACTATTAGCTGGGGGAGACAGATTTAAGAAGCATTTGAATTGTGTTTGGCCAGGTACAAAATGGGGGAGGGTTTGTAAAAACAAAACCCACAAAACCATGTAAGTTGTTTGTCAAGAATTAGAACAGAAGATGGCATGAAGTAAGGATATTTGTTAAGGAAGGATTGGTTTTGAGTCTGAAATGATTGCATAGTTGTAAGGGTCGACCTTGAGCCCATAGTTGCAGGCAGTAGCTGCTAGTAGATATTGTGTTGAGAAGGCCCAGTGGTCTGATAAACCTGAGTCTGATAAACTTTAGAAAATTCAAGTTCTTAGTAATGCGGTAATGTGTTTAAACCATCTCCACAAAGGCCATCAGCCCCATTTTGAAATCATAAAACCCAGTTACTCCATTTCAATTTTATTTTTTAAAAATTTTTATTACAGTTGATTGACAGGTTTCTGTCAATTCCTGCTATACAGCAAAGTGACCTGGTTATACTTTTATATACATTCTTGTTTTCACACTGTCCTCCATCATGTTTCATCACAAGTGCTTAGATATAGTTCCCTGTGCTGTACAGCAGGACCTCGTTGCTTATTCATTCCAAATGCAATAGTTTGCACCTACTCACCCCAAACTCCCAGTCCCTCCCACTCATTTTAATTTTAAAATACATTCTCTTCCTTAGTGATTAAACAGGGGTACAATGCTTGTTTAAGGCCACAAAGCAGGCTGCTCTAGACAGGATAACACATCTTGACAAGATTATCCTTTTGCCAGTGAGTATTCTTGACTCCCTTCTCAAGTATTAGTTGATAGTTCATATGCAAGTTTATTTCTGGGCTCTCAATTCTGTGTCTTGGTCTCTATGTCTGCTTCTATGCCAATACACTGCTGTTTTGATTTTTTAGCTCTGGAATTTTATTTGAAACCAGAAAGTTTAATGCATTCAGCTTTTTTCTTCATGTTCAGGACTTCTTTGGGTATCTGGGGCCTTTTGTGGTTCCATAGGTATTTTAGGATTGTTTTTATATTTCTGTTTTTAAAAGCTATTAGAATTTTGATATAAATCATATTGACTCTATAGATGGCTTTTAGTAATAAGGACCTATTAAGCGTACTAATCCTGGTCTGTGAGGACTGTATATCTTTCCATTTGTTTGTGTCTTTTTTATTTCATTAAGATCTTATGAGAGAGAAATGTTCAGAGCTTTTACATCTTTGGTTAAATTTATTCCTAAGTATTGTTTTTGTTGCTTTTTAAAATGGGATTTTTTTCATGGAGTTTCTTGGTAATATAGAAACACAGATGATTTTTGTATGTGTATTTTTTTTTTCTTTTTTCTTTTTAGGGTCGTACTCATGGCATATGGATGTTCCCAGGCTAGGAGACAAATTGGAGCTGCAGCTGCCAGCTTATTCCATGGCCACAGCAATGCCAGATCTGAGCCTCATCTGTGACCTACACCACAGCTTGCAGCAATGCGTGATTCTTAACTCCCTGAGCAGAGGCAGCAACTGAACCTGTGTCCTTATGGATACTAGTCAGGTTGGTTACCTCTGGGCCACAATGGGAACTCCTGTTGGGTGATTTTATATCATGCAACTTTGTTGTTTTCACTGATTAGTTTTAAATTTGGGGGGCATGTTTAGAGTCTTTTATGTGTAAGATCATTGCATCTGCAAACAGATTTTTTTGAAACCTTTTCCTTTGGATACCTTTTACTTTCCTTGTGGACTTCCTCTGGCTAGGACTTATAATACTGTGTTGAATAGGAGTGGTAAGAATGGGCACTCTTCCAGAATTGAGGTTTTCCAGATTGAGGGAGATGGTGATGCGTGTAAAGGGAAATTGCTGTTCTTATCAACTTTATCATTTTTTTCAGCTTTGAGCTTGCCTATATTACAATGACTTCTTAAAGGATTCTGGAAATCTCATAGAGAAATTTTAGTCCAAATATCATTGCTAAACCAGTGCTTCTATGGGAGAATAAGGGCTGGGACTGCCTATCCACCATCTCTCTAAGGTGACGTTGCCATTGTGTGGTTGATTTAAGTAATCCTTAATTATGTCTATAGATGTGAATATTGGATCTCAATATAATAATTGGATCTCAATATGTTTCACTGATGATTTGATAACACCAGTTTTATTTCATAGCCCTCCTAGAAAAAAGGACAGGTTTTCCTCTAGTGTAATTTCTTTGCAGGAAATATGAAAAACTTGATTTAAAGGATGCAAAAATTCAAATGTATTAAACCATAGTATTCTCTTGATGGTTATGCCTAATGGTACCCAGAAGTTCACATAAGGCAGCTTTGCCCAATTAATCAAATAAATGTATTTCTGTGGTTATTGGAAATGATGGACATTTGCTTAAGAAAGGAAATATTTTAAATTTTTTATTTTTTTTAAGAAGGTAAATATTTTTAAACATTGAAATGAAAAAATAAAAGAACCATGTTCATCAATTTACCTTTTTTGTTTCACTTACCTGGAGTTTACATTTGAAATAAAAATTTTACATCATTTTTACTTTAGACAAAAATCCAGTTTATGGTAATTGTTGTGTTACTAGTCTTACTTCTCAAACAACATGGATACTTCCCTTTATTCTTTCCAAATACATGAATTCATGTACCATCTCTCTCTCCTTCGTTTTTCCTCTGCTGATTCTACAAGAGTCTTGATTTTGAGGTCTCTAAATATTCTCTTTATTTATGTATCAATGCTTAATTTTCTACAGCTTTGCAGACAGATGCTATTCAGCACTTAAAATTTTAATTATTAAATGATATGAAAATGGCATTTGAAAATGCGTTCTTTATATTTTCAAATTAACAGTAACCTTGTGTGAAAAGAGTACAAGTAGAGGCAGTGGTTGTGAACTGAATATTTTTCTAAAAAACATGGTATACCTAGCTAGGTTAAAAGGGTCTTTTCAGATGAAGATAAAAACAGCGTATTGATTTTGTGCATGTGGAATATTTGTTTTGAAGGGAATTTGTAGGAAAGAGATTGAAATTTTTTCTAACATCATCATTACTTGTTATCTCAAAGACAGTGTGTTTCATGTGTATGTTTTAATGGTGTGTTTCAATTGTTTCTGATTCTTCAGCTTCACCCTGTGATCCCACTTTTATCCTGAGCTGTGCTCCCTGCAATGTGATCAGTTCCATTATTTACCAGAACTGCTTTGATTATAAAGATCAGACTTTTCTAAACCTAATGGAAAAAGTGAAGGAAAACCTCAGGATTCTGAACTCTCCATGGAGGCAGGGGAGGCCAAGATCCTTGCTTCTCAAAGAGCCATTTGTGCTCTTTTCTCCACGAAGTCCAAATCTCTCTATGCACCAAGCTGTGAAGTGAATGTGTGATCACCATCCTGCCCAGAGCTCAGCACCATGGAGAACACATTTGGCTGAGGCCTCTAATGATAGACAGGAAAATACATGCCCAGAGTACAGCACTGCATTTCTATCCTATTGCCCCTGGTCCAGTGGTTTTTCCTCTAAATTCCAAAGCCCAGTTTCCATAAAGTACTCTGGCAACTTCCCCAAAACATGACCACAGCAATAGAAGGAATTCTTGGTCCTTCTGTAACGGCTTCCATTACCCACACGTCTCGTCACCAATCACCATTTAATGCCTTCTTCAGCACATTCCTTGGTAGAAACATCTGCATTTCGGAAGGAAGAGACTGTCTCCTTCTAGAGGGAGAGTGCTGCCAGGGCGCCCTGACTAAATCAGGAGAGTTTGAGGCTTCGGTTGGCATCCTAACTGATGAGGTAATTGCGTTGAGGATGAGAGAATAAATTTTTTTTGGGGGGGGGGGTGGAGGAGCTATAAACAAACATCTCAATTGTACCCTGGACTAAGCTGACATGTTTTGCACTCTGCCTAAAGGATGATGGTGTGATCTTAGAGACATCACTAAATTGCTCTGGTGTATGGCTACTTAATACATGAAAATTTGAGTTGTGTTTCATGGTATCTTTTGGACCCCCTCAGTTGTAAAATACTGATTTTATGCTTGAAGGTACTAAACATCAGGGACCATCTCTGTGCTCTATGTCAATTTGCCTTAACTCCTTTAAAGTCTACTGTCATCTACAAATGGGAATTATTGTATTTCATGCCATCCCATGTTTCATGACTGTAGGCAAAAATTGCTGTAAAAATAAGAAAAGTTTTATATATAAATGCTCTCATACTATAAACATCGAGTATAGGAAATGATAATTATCTTTGATCCCTGGTCCTCATTTTCTCCCTTAAATATCTGTCAGCATAGAAAATTGTGTATTGTGAAATAAATATTCCCCTCACTACAAAGACCATGTTATATTGATACTTTAACAGAGTTATTCACCAGGCTGAGCATATAGTGTTTAAGTCTGCCTGAAGTGTTCTTTATTTAATAGACTCTTGCTTTCTCTTGCAGGTCTGCAATATATTTCCTGTTCTCCTTGATTATTTCCCAGGAAGTTACAACACATTCCTTAAAAATTTTGCTCAAATGAGAAGTTACACTTTGGAGAAAACCAGAGAACACCAAGCATCCCTGGGCATTAACAACCCTCGGGACTTTTACTGATTTTTTCCTGATCAAGATGGAGCAGGTACCATGTTAATGACAGCTCAGTTATTTGACTGCTTGTGCATTTTGTGGTTCATTGTTTAGTTTTGTATTTATCAGGGATGTTTCAGTGGGCTAGCTTGTGATGCTGACAAGCATCTTAAGTATGCATGAATGCATACTGTTGTGTTCATGGATCTACAGGAAGCATTATGAAAGAGATAATATTTAATGATTAAATCAGTTGAAGGTATTGCTTCTACTCTGTAGATACTCATAATCTACTTAAGGAGAGGCAGAATGACATGTCAGGTAGCATGTAAACAATTAGAAATCAGTTAGAAAATTCAAAATTATGGCTGTAGTATGAAGATGGGCATGATCATTGCACACACTGTAAGAGACACAGAGGAGTTCTCCTGTGGCTCAGCAGGTTACAAGTCCAGCTAGAATCCATGAGGATACAGGTTCAACCCCTGGCCTTGCTCAGTGGGTGAAGGATCCAGTGTTGCCCTGAGCCATGGAGTAGGTTGCAGACGCTGTTTGGATCCGCTGTGGCTGTGGCTGTGGGGTAGGCTGGTAGCTTCAGCTCTGATTCGACCCTAGCCTGAGGACTTCCATATGCCACAGTTGTGTCCCTAAAAAGCAAAAAAAAAAAAAAAAAAAGAAAAGAAAAAAATTAAAAAAAGTGAGGTGGCGAGAGAGAGAATGCAAAAGAATGGCTTAATATGTCTAGGCTTCCTGCATGGCCAGTGGTTGGAAATAAATATTAATATATTTGCATTGAAAGACAAGGGAGGGCATTTCAGATGGGTGAAGGCTGTATGTATAACACTGTATACATGGGCATATGATGGAGAAGAGGAGGTGGATGGAAGAGAGAAGCCTTAATTGAGCGTAAAGTGAATTGGCATCGATAGGGAGTTGAAGATACATGTCTGAGAGCATGGATCCTGCACCATTTACTGAAAAGACTGTTCTTCACACATGAGTCATCTTGGCACCATTTGTCAAAAATCAATAGGTTAAAAATTTGAGGGTTTATTCCTGTAACCTGACACCTATTCCAGTAATCTAAATGTCAGTACTTATACCAAGCATTCCTGAGAAAGAAAAACCAAGCAGCAGGCTCCCCCAGACCTCAGGCAATATTACAAAGCCACAATAATCAAGATAGTATGGTCCTGGTACCAAAACAGATCTACAGACCAATGGGATAGAATGGAGAACTCAGAAATAAACCCAGACACATACAATCAATTGATCTTCAACAAAGGAGGCAAGAATATAAAATGGGAAGAAGAGAGTTTCTGCAGCAAGTGGTTCTGGGATACCTGGACAGCTGCATGTAAATCAGTGAAACTGGAACACACTCTCACACCATGCACAAAAATAAACTCAAAATAGCTTAAAAACTTAAACCTAAGATACCAATGAACTCCTAGAAGAGAACTTAGGCAAAATATTCTCTGACATCAACCATACAAGTGTTTTCTTAGGTCAGACTCCCAAGGTAACAGAAAGGATGGCAAAAATAAACCAATGGGGCCTAATCAAACAGACAACTTTTGCGTAGCAAACGAAACCATAAAAAAAAAAAGACAACCTATTTAATGGGAGAAAATAGTTTCAAATGATACAGCTGACAAGGGGTTAATCTCTAAAATATATACACAACTTATACAACTCAACAGCAAAAAAACCCAACATCCCAATTGAAAAGTGGTCAAGAGACCTCAATAGACATTTCTCCAAAGAAGATATACAGAAGGCCAACAGGCACATGAAAAAATGCTCAACATCCCTGATTTTTAGAGAATAGCAAATCAAACCTGCTATGAGGTACCACCTCACACCGGTCAGAATGGCCGTCATGAATAAGTCCACAAATAATAAATGCTGGAGAGGGTGTGGGGAAAAGGGAACCCTCTGGCACTATTGGTGGGAATGTGAATTGGTACAACCACTATGGAAAACAGCATGGAAATACCTCAGGAAACTAAGTATAGAACTCTCGTATGATCCAGCAATCCCACTTTTGGGCATATATCCTAAAACTTTCCTTGACAAAGACACATGCACCCACATGTTTACTGCAGCACTATTCACAATAGCCAAGACATGGAAACAACCTAAATGTCCATCAACAGATGAAGGGATTATGAAGATGTTGTGTACACACACACACACACACACACACACACACACAGTGGAATACTGCTCAGCCATAAAGAAGAACACAGTAATGCCATTTGCAGCAACATGGATGGAACTAGAGACTCCCATACTAAGTGAAGTAAGTCATAAAGAGAAAACAAATACCATATGATATCACTTATCTCTGGAATCTAATATATGGCACAAATGAATCTATCCACAGAGAAGAAACTCATGGACTTGGAGAACAGACTTGTGGTTGTCAAGGGGGAGGGGGAGGGAGTGGGAAGGACTGGGAATCTGGGGTTAATAGATGCAAACTGTTGCATTTGGAGTAGATAAGCAATGAGATCCTGCTGTATAGCACGAGGAACTATACCTTGTCACTTGTGATGAAACATGGTGGAGCATCGTGTGAGAAAAAGAATGTATATAATATGTGGGACTGGGACATTTGGCTGTACAGTAGAAATTGACAGAATCTTGTAAACCAACTATAAAATTAAAATCATTAAAGAATGTCAATAGTTATATCAATAGCATATCTTTTAGTATTAATTACTAGCTTTGTAGTTTGTTTTTTTAAGTTTTTAATTTTTATTTATTTTCTTAAATTTCCCCAATACATTATTTTTTTTTCCTACTGTACAGCATGGTGACTCGGTTACACATATATGTATACAATGTTTTTTCTCATATTATCATGCTGCATCCTAAGTGACCAGACATAGTACCCCATGGTACACAGAAGGATCTCATCTAGTTTACTTGGAAATTTGAGAAGTGTGAGTCCTCTAATTTTGTTGTTATTTTTCCAGATTGTTTTGTCTAGTCTGAGTTTCTTGAATTTCCAGATGAATTATAGGTAAACTTGATAATTTATGCAAAGGAATCAGTACTGATTTTGATAGAGATTGTGGAAATCTGGATCAATTTATGGAGTAATGGCATTTAAAAATTGAGGTGAAAGTGTTCCCTTCCTGGGTTGGTGGGTTAGGAACCCAGCATAGTGTCCATGAAGATGTGAGTTCAATCCCTGGCCTTGCTCAGAGGGTAAGTATTTGGCATTACTGCAGGCTGCGGCATTGGTCATAGATGTAGCTCTGATTCGGTTTTCCTGTGGCTGTGGTATAGGCCACAGCTGCAGCTCCAATGTGACTCCTAACCCGGGAACTAACATATGCTGCAGGTGCAGCCACAAACAGAAAACAATAAAACAAAACAAAACAAAAGAGTTGAAATTCACATACCCATATAGTTAACCATTTTAAAGTGTGTACTTTAGTGGTATTTAGTGCATTCACAAAGTTGTGTGACAACTAGTTCATTTATTTCAAAACTTTCCTATCACTTTGCAGCAATATCCTGTATCCATCAAATGCTCATTCCTCTTTCACTCCACTCCCTCTTATGTTAACCTTTAACCTACTCTATGTCTCTACGGATTTGCTTGTTATGGTATTATCATATAAAGGAACTCTAGCATTGCCCCTCTTGTTTCTGGGCTTCTTTCACCTAGTGTCATGTTTTGGAGGCTTATCTAAGTTGTAGTTGGTATCAGTACTCTGTTTTTCTCTTTTATGGCTGAATAGTGTTCAGTTTTAAGTTCATACCATAATTTAGTGTGCGTTCTCTGTATTGGTGTACATTTGTGCTGTTTTTTCCTTTGGGCCGTATGAATGATGTTGCTACCAACATCATTCTTTTGGGTCATTTCCTTTGGGTCATGTGAGAGATGTTGCTACAAACTTGCATGCGAGTTTCCTCATGGGTATGTTTTCATTTATGTTGGGTATATTCCTGGGAGTGGAATTGGTGAGATTATGGTCATTTTATACCTAACATTTTGAGAAACAGCCAGACTTTTCTACAGAGACTGCAGCATCTATAATCCCACCAGCCATCTAAAGATTTCCTATTTTTCCACATAATTCCCCATAGTTACTTTCTAATTTCTTGTCATTAGTTAATGTGAAGAGGTATCTCCTTGTAGCTTAATTTGCATTTCCCGAATGAACACTGGTAGTGACCATGTTTTCATGTGCTGTTACTCATTTTTATATCTTCTTTGGCGATTTCTCTTTGGCTCCTTTTATAAGACTTTTCTCATTCTGCACTTGTTCATACACTTTTCTGATACTCTTTAGTTCTTATCCATGGTTTTCTTCTGCTCCCCAAGCATATTTAAGACATGGATCTCCAAGTTTTTATCTAGTCATTCCAGTGTCTGGGCTTCCTCAGGGATGATTTATGTCAGCTAATTTTTTAGCTATTCAGGGTCCCTGTTTACCTGCTTTTTTCCCATGCTTTGTAATTTTTCCAAATGAAATCACTCCTAGGAGAAGCACAATCACCAATCAGAATATACACTGGAAAGCTTGACGGTCACTATTGCTGACTTGTTTGCAGCTGGGACAGAGACAGTGAGCACCACTCTGAGACATGGGCTCCTCCTGCTGCTCAAGCACCCAGATGTCACAGGTATGATGAGCACCATGGTGGGCAGGGTGACTTCAGAGGAGATGTTGGAAAGAGACTGTGAGTGCATTTGACCTTGTCTCTCATAGAGAACTCCTGAAATCTCTGTTGTATTTTTCTCAAATTTATGCAAGGACAATAATGGGACATCTTTACATGATGTGGAAGGAGGACTGGGAGGAGTGAAGACACTGTGGGCAGCAGCAGAATCAACAAAAGAGTATCAGGACTTCATGGGAGGTTATTTGTAGCAGGCACAGGGGCATGAACTGGCCTGAGACTGCATGTTGGTTTTATTATGGAAAGGCCATTTTGATGCTCCTCATTCTGAAAACTCAGCGTTATAAAGCCATGGTAGGGAAAATGGAAACGCTCCTTATGGAAGCATTAGTGAAAATCCTGGAAATTTAGTGAGGCTGCCTGAGATAATTTTCACAGTATTGTAAGTGCTTTAAAAAGTTAGAATCACAAGGAATTGGCCTGGGATGTGTGTATTCAGGAATTTTATTCATTGAGAAGTTTGTTTCCAGAATCATGGTTATTGCCAGAATAAGAATTGTGGAGTGGAGGGGGTCCATAATTTTAGTTTTACAAAGGGCTATTTGTTAGAAATTAACCTTTAAAGAGTTCCAGTTATACATAGCATTTTAGACATAGACATTATCTTGCTTTGTGTTAGGATCCCACTGGAATGACTATAGCCTCTTGAAACCAGAATTAGCCTTTTAAAGATGGAGAAGAGGTCAGGAAGCAGCCAACTCATCTTCAACAAATTTTTGAAAGACAGAGAGTATACTGAGAGGTGATAATGATATTAGCAGAGAGGATGAAGTTATAGCCTAATTGTTAGAAGAGGAAGTTGTATAATGAAAAGTCATTTGTGTCTTTACACTCCTATAAGATTCAGTATTTGGAAGTACTGGGGTTCAGTGAGGGGAGAGGGAGAAACAACAGGCTGATAAAGGTAGGTCACCCTGCCATGTCCTTCTGACAACTCCTTTTATTCGGTAACTGTGTTTGCACAAGAGAATGAGAGGTGCTTACTGTCTAGAGAAGTGAACCTAAGAGGTCCATATGGGCAGAGACTGGGGGCAAGAGTGAGGTGTACAGCTGAGAGGAAAGGTTAGATAGGAATTCATTTTTTGAATTCAGAAGCTTTTAGTTCCTTTCTCCATCCTGAAATTCAGTACCATAAATAAACTCCAGAAAGTGGAAATACTCTGGAGAAGAGACCTCCAAAAGTTGCCATGTAGACAGAAAACTCTCTCAACATGTCTAGCAGAGCGAATCAAATGAAAACATCCACCTTAAGACACAGGTTCATGACATTTCAGAACACCAGAGAAAATCACGATAGCTTTAGGAGATATGTATTGGTCATGTATAAAGGATTAAGTTTGAAAAACAGCACTGGGTATCTCAAGAGAAACTGTCAAATTCTGTATTATTAAAAAGAGGGTCTTTTCAGACCTGTATGTGTGGCAAAAATTTTCTCCCACTCTTCCCTTTCTCATCCATATGCCTGAAGTCATATCAGAGAAAGCCCTGGGCTCCAGGAATTTGGAAAACTCGTGAAGGGTAGAATAAAAGAGTCAGAACTGTGGAGTTCCCATCGTGGCTCAGCAGAAATGAATCTGACTAGTATCCATGAGGATGCAGGTTCAATCCCTGGCCTCGCTCAGTGGGGTAAGGATCTGGCATTGCCATGAGCTGTGGTGTAGGTGGCAGAGTGCAGCTCAGCTGCAGCATTGCTGTGGCTGTGGTGTAGGCCAGCGTCTACAGCTCCGATTCAGCCCTAGCCTGGGAACCTCCATATGCCACAGGTGCAGCCCTAAGAAGATTTTTTTAAAAGAGAAAAAAGTCAAACCTGTTGTTAGAAATTGGGCCTGGAAAATATCCATTTCAAAACAGTTAGGTATATGTGGAGTTCCCTGGTGGCCTAGCAGTTAAGGATCTGGTGTTGTCCCTGTTGTTGTGCAGGTTCAGTCCCAAAAATTTCTGCATGCCATTGGGGCAGCCAAAAAACCAAACAAGCCAATCAAAACAAAACAAAACAAAACAAAACCCTGCAATGTTTCAGTGGCTAAAGCAGGTGTAAAGGAATAAACCAAGAAGAGAAGAGAGGTGATCAATTATCTGCGGTTTCCTAATAGTAGGGAAATTATGATTAGGCATTTGAAATGTCTGTGTCAATATTTGGGAATAATTCTAAGTGACGATATAGAATTTTATGAATTAAGGAGACATGTTTAAGTTCCAGAAAGTATCAAAAATGAAGCATAATCCTAGTTGTCTTATGGGGGAGCATTGTTGATATAATCAGAATGATCTTTGAATTAATTTTTTTTTCTTTTTAGGGCCTCACCTGTAGCATATGAAAGTTCCCAGGCTAGGGGTCGAATCAGAGTTTCAGCTCGGCCTATGCCACGGCCACAACAATGCTGGTTCCCAGCTGCATCTGTGACCTATGCCACAGCTTGCAACAACACGGGATCCTTAACCCACTCACCGAGTCCAGGCATCAAACCTGCATGCTCAGGAACACTATGTATTTCTTAACCGCTGAGCTGCAACAGGAACTCCCTAAAACGAGTATTTTCATAGCCAGAAATTGTGATGTAAACTTTGTGAAAATAAACTAAGGGAATTTGTGTGTGTGTGTGTATTTGGGTATATTTTGTATGAGGTTGGGGTGGAAATGGGAAGTCTCAACTCTAATACCAGAACATCAAATATTGTTAAAAAATTCCTAAGAAATAGAAACGGAGTCATTATTTAGAAATGAATTTCAGAAGAAAATGCTAGAATGTTCAAAGTGATGGCATTTGGCAGTTAGACGCTAAAGAAAGTAGTAGCTGCAAACTGCACACACACTACACAAATACAGTGAAACACATATAGTACCACTTTTCAAAACGTGGTGGTTTATTGTTTTTTTTTTTTTTGTATTACAGCATGTACTTTTATTTCAGTAGTACATTAGTTTCCTATCCAGAAAAGTATCTACATTCCTTGCAGGCAAATAAATTTTTCATATGTATATTATTCTTTTTTTACTAACTGACAATTTTCCCAGCAAATGTCACAAGGAATTGTCAAACATATATCATCATTATTAAATGCCTAACGGTCTCACTTTAAAATGTAAAAAAGTACTATTACAGCAACTCTAATGAAATAGTTTTGTTACTATTTCAGTCTCAATTACTCCTATCCTAAAATTACCCATATATTATTTTTAATACTGGATTTCCTTTTTTTTTCTGCAGTGACTGTAGTTTCTTGCCATTATGTTCTATTTATATTTTGAAACATTTCATCATTTCCGTTTGTGTTACCATGTTTGCTAATATAGATGCCTCTTTAGCTGTTGTTAAGCCTCGCTTGTAGAAGACCTACGTATATATTATGGGCATTGCCTCTCTATGTCTAGGTGCATTTCTAGGCATATAACTGATGTTTATGATGATGTTGGGACACCTGCATTATGTCTCATGGATCTCTAAGTTGGTATGCAAATGTGGTATGCATTTTTCCCTCTCTCCATCAATTTTACTTGTCTCTTGCCAGCTAAGATCGAGGAAGAGATTGACCATGTGATTGGCAGACACCAGAGCCCCTGCATGCAGGACAAGAGCCACATGCCCTACACGGATGCTGTGGTGCACGAGGTCCAGAGATACAGTGACCTGGTCCCTACTAACCTGCCTCATGCGGTTACTTGTGACATTAAATTCAGAAACTACCTCATCCCCAAGGTAGGATTGATTTTTCTTATATGAACCTCAGTGGTCTTGACGTTCCTCTTCCTGGAGTATGGATGTAATACCCTGTGAACACAAGGTGAGAGAAGTAAAAACCAATGAAAACCATGTGTTTGGTGGCTTTTTGGGTTATGTCTTGTTTCCTGGTAAGTCTATGGAGCTTTATAACAGATTTTTGACAGCTGTCAGTGTAAAGATTCCAAACGTATTCTGCTTCTTTCATCTTGTTTGGCCTAGCTGTTTACATTTCCAAATGAATGTTGGTATTGGTTTGTCAATTTAGCAAACACTTTGCTGGGATATTTATCAGGGTGACATTAAATCAGTGTGGGAAGACTTATGAGGACATTTTGAAGCTTTCAATTAATGAATATGGTAAATGTTCCCAGTTTTGAAAGTCTTTATTTAACTTTCTAAATAACGAGGGGTGTTTTGGTGATTTGGCTTACAAATCTTTTGTTTAGTTTTCCCAAGATGCTCATTGTTGTTGTTACAAATGTTTAAAAATAATTTTCCATTCTTTTATCTAAAATATGATAATATAATTGATTTCTATTTTAAATTTTATTTTGCTTTTTAGGGCCACTCCTGTGGCGTTTGGAAGTTCCCAGGCTAGGGGTGGAATGGCAACTACAGCTGTGGACCTACACCAAAGCCACAGCAACTCGATATCTGAGCCCCATCTGTGACCCATATACCACAGCTCATGGCAACGCCAGATCCTTAACCCACTGAGTGAGGCCAGGGATGGAACCAGCATCCTCATGGATACCAGTGGGGTTGATTTCCACTGTACCACAACAGGAACTCATTTATTTGATTTTTCATTTCGATGACTTTACATGCAGCAGCCTTGTAAAATTTAAAATCGTTGTTGAAAGTTTGTCTCTAGATTAATGGCAATGTCTGTATACATTGTGCTGCTAGGTGGATTAATACCTTTGTTTTGTCCTTGTTTCATTTCTCATCTGCAGGAGAGTAGAGATTAACATCTCACTATGGAGAATGATTTGTATGTGTATTTTGCTAGATTTTAAAAATCAGATTAGGGAAGCTTATCCTTTTATTTTTAATAATATTTTTGGCCATGAACATTTTTTTTTATTAGATAACTCCATCTATTGATATGATTGTATATATTGGCCTCACTTTTCTCTCTAAATATGCATATTATACAAGTATCCACACAGTTGGATTTGGTTTGCAACATTTGGTTCAGGACTTCACTGTTTACAGTCAGTCATAAGCATTTTTAATGATTTTTACTATTGAGATTTTTGATCTATAATTTTTCATCCTCAAAATGTTGTCATCCTATTTCCTTTATCAAACTAATGCTGGTATCATAAAATTAGGTGAAAATTATTCCCTAATGTGGGTATATTTTTATTGCCTTCCTCTCTTCTACATGTGACCACTGAATTGTGTCTTTGAAATGCCTAATTAATTTTGGTTAAAAATCAATTATTATAAATGAAAAAATGCCAGGTTTCAAACAATGTTCATCTTACTCCAGAAAGGGTTCATCCCTCTCCTACTAGGCAGACAGAGTGATGTAACATCCTATTTTGATTGTTTTGAGTAAAATTTAGGCATTGACAAAGACTAAAATTAACTTCAGGTGTCAGCTTGCCTCTATGAAAGTCTCCCAACTAGAGAATACTGAGACAGACTTTTGCCTTGGCATATTTCTGCTGCTTTCTACCACACAATTTCTGTGTACATATTCAAACTTTCTAGTTGGTGTGCTGCAAACTTCTCTCTTCCACTTGAGCCAAAGCATATTACTCTTAAAGTTAAAAAATAGTATAATTAAAATGTGTATTTTGTTGGGGAAAGAAAGTAATGAGATTGATAAGGCTGCAAGTACCAAGGCCATTCTTTGGAGAAGAGAGGATTTTCTTAGGGGTTATGGGACTTGTCTCAGTGATCGGCAATTTCACACAAGGGTTAGAACTTCAGGTCTTCTGTTTTTTTCACCAAAGGACACGATGAGAAAAAGACTTAAAAATACTGAGGTGTAAGGTAATAGTTGTTTCTCCTCTCGTTTCTAAGTAAACAGGAAATTGCTCTGGAACTCAAAATGGGACTGTACACCTCTCACATCCACTGTATCAGGAAATGACCTTCATACTGTCATGTATATATTCCCAAGTATGTATCAGGAATGACTGTTCCCTTCTGCATGAGCATCCCAGTGAGAAACATGACTACTGGGAGGCCGAGTCCACCTTTTTACCTATCAAAAAAATGATTTCTCTAAGGCTGGAGCCACTGAGATAGCTAGAAATAATGGTCTCAGACAGGAGTTGGTAACTTTTTTCTGTAATAGGCCAAAGTGTAAATATTTCAGAATTTGAAGCACTGGAGTGTCTGATGCTAGTGTTCACTTCTGCTGTTGAAACATAGAAGTAGTCATCGGACATGTCTGATACAAATGTGAATGGCTGTATCCCAGTCTTTGTGGAGGCTGAAGAGATTTCATGTAATGTCCATGTGTCTCAAAATGTTCTTCATTGCTTTTTTCCAATTTAAAATGCTTAGCTCATTCTTTGTACAAAGACAGGTGGTAGGCTGTATTTGCACATGGGTTATTTGTCAGTATCTAGGACCGTCTGTCTAATGGAACACTTTGCAATGCTGTGAGATTGATTTGTTGGATTTTTTTTGTCTAAAGACCCTTTTCCAGCATAGGATTCCAAAGATTGCCCTTACTGATTTCTAAAACTTTATAGTTTTAATTTTTACATTTAGATCATTGATCCGCTCCGATAATTTTTACTTACGATGAGAAATAATAGTTATGTTTCCCCTTTTTTCTTTATAAACATCCAATTATTAGAGCAATATTTGCTGAAGGTATATTGACTTTTCTACCTTTTTTGTATCTGAAAGATTTTCACACACTACTTGTATAAAAATATACAAAGGAGTAATTTCAACTGTGGAGTTATATACCTTCTGTATGATACACTTAGGGGGTGCAAGTTTTCCCCAAGTGTGCATTAAATGTTTTTTAACCTAAAAACAATTGAAAACATGTGCACACATAAGGGATATATGTTTTTCTTTATATATCTACATTTGCAATATCAATGGAAATTTTGAATAATCTATAAAAGAAGTAAAAAAGAGTTTTATTTGCCGAACTGAGAACTGTATCCCAGGACACAGCATTTCAGATAACTCTGAGAAAGTGCTCTGGAGAAGCATAATTTTTAGCACAGTTTCATGTTTTGGGAAAAAAAAAATCGAACAATTCGGGGATATAATCCTTCATGGTTTTAAAAAAATCAGATCAGCATTTACACAGTAAGTCAGTATGGCCTTGGTGCATGGAAGGGAGTGTTATTTTTGAAGGAGTTCCTGAACTGGCATCCCAGGAAAGGAATCATATAATCTTATTTTTTTTAAAGATGTCAGAGTGTTTTATTTATTTATGTATTTATTTATATGTTTGTTTTTATGGGTGCTTATTTTTTTTGTTATTTCACAAATACAATTATTTTTTTTCCACATGGACTTCCCCTGTGACTCACAACATATAATTTTTATATTTAACATGGACATTCTTTTTTTAAAAAAATATATTTTGTCTTTCTAGGGCTGCACCCACGGCATATGGAGTTTCCCAGGCTAGGGGTCAAAACAGAGTTGTAGCCACTGGCTTATGCCACAGCCACAGCAATACCAGGCCTGAGCCATGTCTGCAACCCACACCACAGCTCACAGCAATGCCAGATCCTTAATCCGCTGAGCGAGGCCAGGGATCGAACCTGTGTCCTCATGGATACAAGTCAGATTTTTCTCTGCTGAGCCATGAGGGGCATTCCTAATATGGACATCCTTTATTTATGGACAGTGCACCTTCTGCCTTAATGGTTAAACAGGTGTGCAATGTATATTTGAAGGGATACAAATAGGCTGTTTTAATTATCATAATACTCAAGTTACATTGTGTATAAGCCAGAATAACTTCCCCATACCTCAATATGTGAAAACTCATTCAATATTGTCCATTTATCTATCTATCCATCTATCCATCAACCTCTTCCTACTTCAGTTTTTGCATACAGAGTAATAATACACTCAGAAAATATTAATGTAATAATATTATCTAATGTACAGCCTATATTTAAATTTTTCCTGATGTTCCTGGAATAACCTTTATAGCTTTTTTTTTTCCTTTGCAAATCAATATCCAGACAAGGAACAAGCATGTATGATGGTTATCTTTTCTTCATAACCTCCTGTTATCAGTTCTCTTTGCCCTGTTTGTTTTCCTTCAGGACATTTACCTTTGTGAAATGTTCAGATTAGTAGTCATGAAAAATATGCCCTGGGCTTGTTTTGTGCTTTGCTGTTTTCAGAAGATAGATTCCAGGCGATTTGGCAACAGAACCACACGAGCACCTCGTATGTCCCACTGAAATCCACTGGGGAGTAGGGCACATCATGTGACTTATCCCGTAATTATTTATGCAGTGTTGTTCACATAGTAAAGTGATATCTGCCAGATTTCTGCATGACAGAAGTCCTTTATGACATTTAATTCATAAAAATCTAGGTATTTCCATTGTTGTTCAACAGGTTAACCCGATGTAGTGTCTGTGAGGATGTGGGTTTGATCCCTGGGCTCACTTAGTGGGTTAAGGATCTGGTGTTGCTGCCAGCTGTGGCGTAGGCCACAGATGCAGCTCAGATCTGGTGTTGCTGTGGCTGTGGCTTAGGTTGGCAGCTGCAGCTGTGATTTGAAGTCTGGAAACTTCCAAATGCCTCAGGTGTGGCCCTAAAGAGAAAAATTTTGTTGAAATTTTAAAAAATCTGTTGGTGGCCCTTTAGGGCTTTGTGGGTATAGTGCTTCTCAGTCATTTATCTAGCAGTTTTAGGATAGCTAGTACAACTTGCTTAAATTAATGCTACTAAACTGAATTATTATGCAACAATTTTTCTAATCTTATCATGTTTTCAGTGTTTCAAATCTAGGATTATTATATAAAGAAGGCTACCCTGGTTTTAAAAATTAAGATGAACAGTCTTCATGACAATGATAAATGCTAATATTTGTTACTGGCTCATTGTTCTTACCACAGAAAGTTTATTTTTAATTCAGTCAAATGTCTCTTTACAAAAGCACTATGAACAGATAACTCCAGATTTCAAATTCCAATAATGACTTCTGTTTTGTTTATTTCTATTTTTTAGTCATTTGTCTTTTGTCTTTTTTAGGGCCACACCCATGACATATGGAAGTTCCCCAGGTAGGAGTTGATTCAGAGCTGTAGCTGCCAGCCTATACCACAGCCATAGCAACATGGGATCCGAGTCATGTCTGCAACCTACACCACAGCTCACGGCTACACCAGATCCTTAACCCACTAAGTGAGGCCAGGGATCAAACCTGTGTCCTCAGGGATGCTAGGCAGATTTTTTAACCACTGAGCCATGATGGGAACCCTGTAATTACTTCTGTCTTAAATCATAAACTGTATATAAGATGATGGAAAAATCACAGTGATAAAATAAAGCAGTTGGTGGAAACATACACAAGGACCCAAATGTGGTGATAAGTGGAATGGATTAATAAGATCTGGCACCCTAGGACCTTTGTATTCATTATTTCAAATACTAATGAAATCCCCTTTAGCAACATCACTTCCACCGGTCTTCCAACTTATCCTTGGTTATTACTTGTTCTCTCAGAATCAAAGTGCTGCTGCCCTTATTTTGAGTTAAACTTATTCATCTCTAGGTCAATGGATTGGAATAAATAATTGGAAAGGTTTCTTCTAGCTCTGTGTCTTCTTCATAGTTCAGTTTATCTTGATTTCTTCTTTCAGGGCACAACTATATTCACATTACTGACTTCTGTGCTACACAATGGCAAAGAGTTCCCCAACCCAGAAGTGTGTGACCCTGGCCACTTCCTGGATGAGGGTGGCAACTTTCAGAAAAGTGACCACTTCATGGCTTTCTCAGCAGGTAACAAAATTTATTTTCTTCATGACTTCAGAGGCCAAGATACCTACTGGAGATCAGTTGGAAGTGACAGAGGACCTACTCTGGGGCTGGTAGAAATGCTCTTTGTCCCTGGCAAGGAGCAGCAATCCCAGTACCCATGCATTTTCCCTTCTTGTGATATATCCTCATCATTGGGCTTGATCACTGAAGCTCTGGAGAGGTGGCCCAGTTCTTTCAAATTCAGAAATAAAATTTGAGTGAGCTTCAGAAAAAAACACAAGACAAGTGCATCTTAGCCAAAAGGAACTGTGTGTTATAACCCTGAGACTTCAAAGTATGAAGGTTCAAAGTATGACAGTATAGAGGTTGATGAAGAAGAGGTATGCTTACAGCAGAGAATAGAGGCTGTGGAATGCGAAGAATCATGTTGGATCATCAAACTAGAAAGAGAAAATACAACAAATGTGTGGGTGTCTCTAGAGAAAGACCAATGGAAACTTGAAAAAATCAAATTGCAGTCATCAAGGAATCTAGAAGAGGATGGATATGTGTGCATGCATAACTGAATCACTGTTGTACAGAGTAATTATTACAACATGTAAACCAACTATACTTCAGGAAAATGTTAAAAATGAAAAACAAAATTGCGTTCAGTCATAATATGCAAACACTTGAAGGAATTGGCATAGTGCTGATACTCAACAAATATTTGTTGAAAGAATGCTACCTAAGATGTGAGGTGGCTATCATGTTTTTCCAACCTTTGTCCATCTGTCTATGCACCCATCTTGCTTTCCATTCATTCATTTAACCATTCATCAAATAGTTACTACTACAGAGTCTCTTTCTGATGGCAAGAAACATAGTGTTCAAGGAGTATGTGCTGTCTTTGTTTGTTATTTTCAGGAAAATGGGCTTGTGTAGGAGAAGGATTGGCCTGCATGGAGCTGTTTTTATTCCTGACCACACTTTTACAAAAATTTACCTTGCAATCTGTGGTTGACCCCAAGGACATTGACACCACCCCTATATTTGGTGGTTTAACTTCCATGCCACCTTCTTACCAGCTCTGCTTCATTCCTTTGTAAGGAATGTTAGATCCTTTGGGTTCTTTGATGATCTGGTTTTCACCTCCCTCTCATCTGGGGCATCGTTCACCTGTTTGCCATCCATCTTTTCTGAGAATGCCTTCATTGACCACCTCTCTTCCTTGTGTAATTTCACTACAGGAATGTATCTGCTATTCTTCACCTGTATCAGATGTTTTGCTAATACTTGTCTGATATTGTGCAGTACTATGTACTTAGTACTAGGAATGCCATACAAAATAAAACTAGGTCATTAGCATCTGCCAATGCCAAGCCATTTCTCCTGTGTATATTCCTAGTAAAAAGCAGAATTCAATGAGCCACTTCTCAGACTTTCCTTACTTTTGTGCATGTGGCAGGTAAAAAAGGAAAGAAAAAATGCAAAGTGGTTGTGTTGGTCCTCAGAATGAGATTCACAGAGAAGGACAAAGGGAGTGAGAATAGCTTCCCTTGGCTCTATGTCACCTAGTTATTTGAGTGTTGGTTTTGAAAGTGAGATAAATTGTTTTCAGGAGCAGCTTCACCCTGTAGGGAAATATTGAGGTGAAGAATTAAATTCATAGTAAGCTTCAGAAAACTACCAATGAAAACCAGAACAGAAATAAGTGAAATGTGCATGCAGGAACTTACTAGAAAGAATCAATGACACCAAAGCTGGTTCTCTGAAAAGTTCCACAGAATTGACAGACCTATAGCCAGGCTACCCCTCCACCCAAATCAACAAGACACAAATCACAAAAATTGCAGTTCAAAGAGGGGCCATCTCTTGATGCCATGAACATTAAAAGAATAGTAAATGAATATTATGAGTAACGCTCTGTCCACCACGTTGATGACTTAATTGAAATGGATCCATCCCTTAAGTACAGTTTGCCAAAACTCATGCAAGGAGGAGTAACATCCCTAACATGGCATTATAGGAAGCTCTGAACTCTCCTTCCTCCAAGTGGACACCTTGATTCACCACAACATGTGGAGCAAATCTCTTTGTTAAAAAAATCCAGGAACTAGATGAAAGACTTCTGTACTCGTACTGAACATGCATCTAGCTATATCCATGCCAGAAAGAAAGGCAGAGATACACTTTCCCCATAACTGCCAACCCTTCAAAGAGCTATGTAATTGGGCAGGACCCCCCCCCCCCCCCACACAAGTTCCCAGCTTCTCCCTGAGAACAAAAGCTGTTGGCAGGCACCTCTGTCATTCCAAAAATTCACAACTTTTTTTGGGGGTGGGGTGGTGGCCGGGGGTTGCATGAGGAACTGGCTTCTGTCTTGCTTGTTTTGGAACGCTGATAGGACTCAGCATTCTCTAAACACATGGGGACTGCTGGAATAGAAAAAAACAGGCTGGTCTCACATGCAGGTTTAAGAGAACTTTGGAATCTTTAGCTAATTGATTTGTGGGGTTCTTCTCCTGCAAGACTCATTGGTGAAGACTGAGAGAAGTGATTGTTTTTCTCATGTGAAGACAGCAATGCAGAGTGTCAAGAAAAATGGAAAATGAGGGATATATGAGTTAACTGAAAGATGATTCAAAATAACAGTTATAATGGTCATCATGGGGTCAGGTGAACAATAAAAAAATAATGCAGGAGTTTCAACAAAACAGACAAAATATCCTCAAATAAGAGAAAAAAATTAAAAATCTACTCTGAGATACAGGCGAATCAAATTGCCATAAGTCAGGTACAATGAGAGAATTTTCAAAACAGCCAGAAGAAGCCATTAGTCACAAGAGAGCTCCTTCAATGCTATCAGCAGATTTTAAAGCATAAACCTTGTAGAAAAGAAGGGAATGAGAAAATATACTACAAGTTCTGAAAAAAAACCCCACCAACCAAGAACCAATACCACCAATACTTCCTTTAAAAATGGAGAGATAAGACATACCCAATACAGAACATGGTAAATCAACTCTAATGGAAAAAATAAAAACCATAAAAAAACCATTCCCAAACAAACAAAACTGTAACATTGCTCACCACTTGGACTGCCTTACAAAGCGTGCTAAAGGGAGCTCTTCAGCTTGAAATGAAAGTACCATTATCAGCACCATGGTACTACAAGGAAGAATAAAAAACCTCCTTAATACAGGTAAGTATACAGAAAAATAAGAATACTATGTGATGGTGGTACAATAATGACTTTTTTTCTACTTTAAAAGTGAAACAACAACTTATTAAAATATGAGAAGGAAGATAGTTTAAAAATGAATGTGGAGTTCCCGTCATGGCACAGTGGTTAACGAATCTGACTAGGAACCATGAGGTTGCTGGTTTGGTCCCTGCCCTTGCTCAGTGGGTTAACGATCCAGCGTTGCCATGAGCTGTGGTGTAGGTTTGCAGACGCGGCTCGGATCCTGCGTTGCTGTGGCTCTGGCATGGGCCAAGGGCTACAGCTCCGATTTGACCCCTAGCCTGGGAACCTCCATATGCAGTGGGAGTGGCCCAAAGAAATAGCAAAAAAAGACCAAAAAAAAAAAAGAATGTATGTATATGTATGACTGGGTCACATTGCTTGACAATAGAAATTGAAGAACATTGTAAATCCACTCTAACAGAAAATAAAAAAAATTTGTGAATGGATACACAATATAAATATATGTAAATTGTGACAATGATAACAAACTGGGGAAGGATTGAAGGTTTAAAGATTTGTATGTGATTGATAAGTTGTTATGAGCTTAAAATAGACTAAGATATTTTACATAAGCTGTATAGTAAACACAAAGAAAACCTGTAGGTGTTCCACCAAAGAAAATGAGAAAGTAATTACAGTTATCAATACAGAGAATGAATGAAAAACAAAGAAAGACAAATGGAAAGGAAAAAAGAAAGAACTCTAATAAAAAGAAGGCAACAAATGACAATAGTAAGTCATTCCCTGTCAATAATTCCTTTAAATGTAAATGGATTAAGTTCTCCAATCAAATATAGAGTGACTGAATGGATTAAAAAAATAAGATCCATGGAGTTCCCATCTCTCCTGTGGTGCAGTGGAAACAAAACGAATCTGACTAGGAACCATGAGATTGTGGGTTTGATCCCTGGCCTCACCTACTGGGTTAAGGATCTGGTGTTGCCATGAGCTGTGGTGTAGGTTGTAGACGCAGCTGTTGTGTAGGCTGGCAGCAACAGCTCTGATTCAACTCCTAGCCTGTTAACCTCCATATGCCATGGGTGTGGCCATGAATGGACAAAAGACACACTCACACACACACACACAAAATAAGATCCAACTATGTGGTGTCTACTAGAGGCTCACTTTAGATTAATGGTTGTACAGAAAGTAAATGGATGTAATGAAGTGTTCCATGAAAATGGTAGCCAAAAGAGAACAAGCAGTAGTATATTAGACTGAATATACTTTATGTCAAAAATTGTTAGTAGATGGGATTAAGATGGTGGAATAGAAGGACTGGAGCTCAACTTCTCTCCTAAAAACAACAAAATTCACAACTAAAGGCTGAGCAACCTTCCCCAAATGGACCGGAAACCTTAAAAAAGATATCCTACTCCAGAAGATAAAGAGGAGGACACATCAAGAGGGAGGAGGGGTGATTTCACGATATAAACAACCCCATACCTCCTGGTTGGGAAGCCCCACAGACTGGAAACTAATTGGTTCACAGAGACTCACCTACAGGCGTGAGAGTTCTGAACCACACATCAAAGTCTCACGTGTGGGGATCTGGCATGGGGAGAAAGAGCCCCTGGAACATCTGGCATTGAAGGCCAGTGGGGCTTGTGTGCAAGAGCTCCAAAGGACTGGGTGAAATGGAGACCCCATTCTTAAAAGGCACACATGGACTTTCACGTGCACTGGATCCTAGGGCAAAGCAAAGTCTCCAAGGGAATCTGGGTCAAACCTGACTGCAGGTCTTGGTGGACATCCTGGGAAAACAGGGGTGAATGTGGCTTGTTGTGAGGGAAGGCCATTGGATGCAAAGCTCTCGAGAATATTCAGCAGCCATGCCTTTCCCTGGAGGGGGCCATTTTGGGAAAATCTGGCCCCACCCATCAGCCAGCCGCTGAGAAGCCCCAGGGGAAACAACAATCCAGGTGGGATCACAGCCCTGCCCCTCAGTAAACAGGCTACCTAAAGACCCCTCAGGCACACAGCTGCCTCTAATCCCATCCAGAGACTAAGCCCCACCCACCAGAGGGATTAGAATCGGCTCCTCCTACCAGGGGGCAGGCATCAGCCCCTTCCATCAGGAAGCCTACAGAAAGCCCCCAATTTGACTTCAGCCACATGGGGGGCAGACACCAAAAGTACAAGAGTCTACAACTCTATTATCTGTAAAAAGGCCACCACACCAAAAACCTTTCAAAGTGAAAAGACAGAGAACTATAACTCAGATGAGGGAGAAAGGAAAACCCCCAGTATATCAGCTAAGCGATGAGGAGATTCTCAGTCTCCAGGAAAAAGACTTTAGACTGTTGATGCTGAAGAAGATGCAAGACATTGGAAATAAACTGGAGGCAAAGATGGATAACTTACAGGAAACACTGAGCAAAGAGATACAAGATATAGAACTTAAACAAGAAGAGATGCAAAATACAATAACTGAAATAAATTCACTAGAAGCAGCTAACAGCAGAATACAGGAGGCAGAAGAGCAAATAAGCGAGGTGGAGGATAGATTAGTGGAAATTATGGATGCAGAACAGAAAAGAGAAAAACGATTGAAAACAAATGAAGAGCATCTCAGAGAACGATGGGACAACATTAAGCGCACCAACATCCATATCATAGAGGTGCCAGAAGGAGAAGAGAGAGAGAGGGGACAGAAAAAATATTCTAAGAGAAAATAGTCAAAAACTTTCCTAACATGGGAAAGGAACCACTCGCTCAAATCCAGGAAGCACAACGAGTACCATATAAAATAAACCCAAGGAGAAATACACTGAGACACATACTAATCAAACTGACCAAAATTAGACAAAGAGAAAATCTTGAAAGCAGCTAGGGAAAAGAAACAAATAACAAATAAGGGAACCCCCAATAAGGTCATTGGCAGATTTTTCAGCAGAAACTCTGCAGGCCAGAACGGAGTGGCATGATATACTCAATGTGATGAAAGGAAAAAACCTCCAACCAAGATTAATTTACCCAGCAAGGCTGTCATTCAGATTTGAAGGAGAAATCAAAAGCTTCTCAGATAAGCAAAAGCTGAGAGAATTCAGCAACACTAAATCAGCCTTGCAACAAATATTAAAGAACTTCTCTAGGCAGAAAAGAAAAGACAGCAACATGAAACAAAAATTCCACAAATGGTCAGCAGTAAAGATATGTATACAGTAAACATATGAAATCATCCATGTGCAATTATACCACCAAAATCAGAAATCATGAGAAGAGGAGGATACAAATGCAGGACACTGGAGATAAACTTGCAATTAAGAGAACAACAACTTAAAACAATCTCATATACATATAGACTCATATCAAAACTTCACAATACCTGCAAACCAAAAATATACAATTGATACACAACCAAATAAGAAAAATCAACTCAAATACAACACTAAAGATAGTCATCAAACCAGAGAGGAGAGAACAAGAGAAGAAGGAAAGAAAAAAGAGACACAAAAACAAACCCAAAGGAATTAATAAAATGGCAATAAGAATATACATATCAATGATTACCTTACATGTTAACAGACTAAACACCCGAACCAAAAGATATAGACTTGCTGAATGGATATGAAAAGAAGACCCATACATATGCTGTCTTAAAGAGACCCATTTCACTTCTAGGGACACATACAAATTGAAAGTGAGAGGATGAAAGAAAATATTTCATGCAAACGGGGATCAAAAGAAAGCTGGAGTAGCAATGCTCATATCAGCCAAAGTAGACTTTAAAATCAGGAATATTTTAAGGGACAAAGAAGGACATTACATAATGATCAAAGGATCAATCCAAAAAGATGTTATAACAATTTTGAATATCTATGCAGCCAACACATGTTCACCACAATAATTAAGGCAACTGCTAACAACCTTAAAAGGAGAAATTGACAATAACACAATCATAGTGGGGGACTTACCCCACTTACAGCAATGGACAGATCATCCAGGCAGAAAAATCAATAAGGAAACACAGGCCCTGAATGAAGCATTGAACCAGATGGACTTAATAGATATTTATAGGACATATCATCCAAAAGCAACAGAACACACATTCTTCTCAAGTGCACATGGAGCATTCTCTAAGACTGATCACATCCTGGGCTACAAATCCAACATCGGTAGCTTTAAGAAAATTGAAATCATATCGAGCATCTTTTCTGACCACAATGCTATATGACTGGAAATCAACAACAAGAAAAAAACTTCAAAAAACACAAACATGTGGAGACTAAACAACATGCTACTAAACAGCCAATGGATCACTGGATAAAGCAAAAAGGAAATTAAAAAATACCTAGGAACCAATGACAACAAAGATATGACACTCCAAAACCTATGGGATGCAGCAAAAGCTGTTCTAAGAGGAACGTATATAGCAAGACAAGCCCACCTCAGGAAACAAGAAAAAGCTCAAATAAACAAGCTAACTTGACAGCTAAAGCAGCTCGAGAGAGAAGAACAGACAAGACCTAAAGTGAGTAGAAGGGAAGAAATCATAAAGATCACAGCAGAAATCAATGAGATAGAAACAAAGAAAACCATAGAAAAGATCAATGAAACGAAAAGCTGGTTCTTTGAAAAGATCAACAAATTGATAAAACGCTTGCCAGACTTATCAAGCAAAAAAGAGAGAGAACTCAAATGAATAAAATTAGAAAGGAAAAGGAGAAGTAACAACGGACACCACAGAAATACAAAGGATCATGAGATTACTACATGCAACTATATGCCAATAAAATGGAAAACCTAGAAGAAATGGACGAATTCTTAGAAAAATATAATCTTCCAAGACTAAACCACGATGAAATAGAAAAGATGAAGAGACCAATCTCAGGTATGGAAATTGAAACTATGCTTAAAAAACTTCCAACAAACAAAAGTCCAGGACCAGATGGCTTCACAGGCGAATTCTATCAAGCATTTAGAGAAGAGCTAACACCTATCCTTCTGAAACTATTCCAAAAAATCACAGAGGAAGGGACACTCCCAAACTCATTCTATGAGGCCGCCATCACCCTGATACCAAAACCAGGCAAAGATACCACACAAAAAGAAAACTGCAGGCCAATTTCATTGATGAACATTGATGCGAAAATCCTCAACAAAATACTAGCAAACCACATCCAACAATACATTAAAGGGATTGTACATCATGATCAAGTGGGATTTATCCCAGAGATGCAAGGGTTCTTCAATATCCACAAAGCCATCAGTGTGATACACCACATGAACAGACTGAAGAATAAAAACCACATGATCCTCTCAATAAATGCGGAAAAAGCCTTTGACAAAATCCAACACCTATTTCTGATAAAAACCATTCAGAAAGTGGGCAGAGAGGGAACCTTCCTCAACATCATAAAGGCCATATATGACAAACCCACAGCTAACATCATTCTCAATGGTGAAAAGCTGAAAGAATTCCCACTGAGATCAGCAACAAGACAAGGATGTCTGTTCTCGCCAGTACTATTCAACATTGTTTTGGAAGTCCTAGCCATAGCAATCAGAGAAGTAAAAGAAGTAAAAGGAATCCAAATTAGAAAGGAAGAAGTAAAACTATCACTATTTGCAGATGAGATGATGCTATACTTAGAGAATCTGAAAGACTCTACCAGAAAACTTAGAGCTCATCCATGAATTTGGCAAAGTCACAGGATACAAAATCAATACACAGAAATTGACAGCATTTCTATACACTAACAATGAAAGAGCAGAAAAGGAAATTAGGGAAACAATCACATTTACCATCGCATCCAGAAGAATAAAATACCTAGGAGTAAACCTACCTAAAGAGACAAAAGACCTGTACTCTGAAAACTATAAGCCACTGATGAAAGAAATCAAAGATGACACAAAGAGATGGAAAGATATACCATGCTCGTGGATTGGAAGAGTTAATATTATCAAAATGACCATACTACCTAAGGCAATCTACAGATTCAGTGCAATCCCTATCAAATTACCAAGGACATTTTTCACAGAACTCAAACGAAATATTTTAAAGTTTGTTTGGAAGCAAAAAAGACTCAGAATATCCAAAGACATCCAGACAAAGCCTGAATCAGGCTCCATGACTTCAGACAATAGTACAAAGCAACAGTCATCAAAACCGTACGGTACTGGCACAAAGACAGACATATAGATCAGTGGAACAGGATAGAAAGCCCAGAATTCAACCCATGCTCCTACAGCCAACTCATCTATGACAAAGGAGGCAAGAATACACACTGGAGGAAAGGCTCAAAATCTTCTGAATACAATGGGACAGTTGTTAGGGATTGGTCCTTTGGGTGATCCTCAAGATCAAATGAGAATGAATGATTTAGCTATTGAACAGATTAGGCAATGTTGCTTGATGGCATGGGATAAAATTGAATCTAAGGGTCAAATAAATACTTCTTTTCAAGAGATCCTACAAGGCCCTAAGGAACCTTATACTGAATTTCTAGCTCATTTACAAGAGGCATTATAATTACTAGTAATTATAGACAAATTACTAACTCTGAGGTGTCTGATACTATTTTTAAATTGTTAGCATGTGAAAATGCAAATACTGATTGCAAAAAGGCCACAGGATTTTTAAAAGGAAAAGCTAACATTGCTGAATATATTAAAGCCTGTCAGGGAGTGGGAATGGAGTCCTTTAAGGCCTCAATGTTAGCCCAAGCAATGGCTAATTTAAAGAAAGCCACTCACTCCAAATAATTACAGACTGGAGTTTTGCTTATCATCAGGTGAAACCAGTTAATATGGGGATGCCTGACAGAACTTTATGTACCTTCAAGAGAATGAAAAATCAAATTCATTGGAATATATGCAGGGCCATAGAGGGGGTCATACTGCTTAATGGTTCCTATGGAACTGTTTGGGATTGGTCCCCTAAGGGGAAGCCGATTCCTGTCTGTATGGGCCATCAACCTCTGTGTTCTGTTAATGAATTACTCTCTTGGACAGTCTCCAGCCAATCAGGCGAACAACAGCAACAACAACAAAATAATAACTAAAGCCAAAAGCCCCATAAGTTGGAAAGATTCAGGCCTCTTGCCTCCCTATCCTGAATTTGATAATAGCAAGCTTCAAATTGACTTGTGAAAAAATTCCTCTTGACTTTAAAAATATTCAAATCTGGGATGGAAATTATGCTTATGAAGAGTCAAAAAGGAATTAATTAGTCTTTTACTTCATATTGTTACCCCCTATGAGTACAATTCTAGTGTAATATCATGGGAACAAATTAAGAGACATTTGTGAGGTCACTGTCTTTCAGGGTCTCACAGTCCTTTGAGTTAGCCTGGAAGGACATTGTGTTATTACTAAAACAGACATTGCCTTGAGAAAAAAAATATACATAAAGTCTTTGAAACGTGTCAAATCAAAGCTGGGGCAGATGAAGGGAATGATGCTATAAATGCTAGAGGCAAATTAGAAGAGATAGAACAAGACTTCCCAAAGGGTGTCAGGTGGTTTCTATGAGTGATCCCAGTTGGTCTGTTGATGAGGGAGATAACCACAATTGACATAGAAATCACTTTGTTACTTGTATAGTAGAGGGAGTAAAAGTCTCATGAATAAAGCCCATTAAAAACTATTGGAGGTTTACTAGGGGAACAAGAGAGTCTATCAATTTTCTTAGAAAGACTCAAAGTCATTGAGAAAACATATACCAACCAACCCAGAAACAATGGAGGGCCAAATAATTCTTAAGGATAAATTTACAGCTCAATTGGTGCCAGTATATGGAGAAAGCTCCAAAAAATTGGCTTTTGGTTCTGATCAGGACCTGGAGCACCTCCTCAGCGTAGCAACTCAAATATGTTATAATCAGGGCCAGGAAGAATGAAAGGAGAACAAGAAGAGAGACAGAGAAAAGGCTGAGGCTCTAGTTATGGTGCTACAGGGAGTTAACCTGGGAGTTTCCAAGGTGAGAGGGCTAGGGCAGAGACCTATGCCCAGAGCCTATTTCCTCTGTGGAAAAGAGGGGTCCTTTAAATGGGAATGCCCTTAGACTCAGCTGTGCCCCATATGTTGGGGAGATCACTGGAGGAGGGACTGCCCCTGAAGATGAAGGTCTCTGTGGTTGACCCCTCAGGCCCAGGATCAGGACTGGCAGGGCATTTCCATAATGGCTCCTGTCCTTATCACCACTCAGGAGCCCTGAGTGACTCTAAATGTAGGAAGACAACCTATTGACTTCCTTCTGAATACGGAGCCACTTTTCAGTCCTCCTCTCCAATCCTGGGCCCCTCCCTCATGAATCTGCCACATTCATATTTCTGGCAAGCCGGTGACAAAATCTTTACACAGCCTTTGAGCTGTGACTGGGAATCCATTTTCTTTTCGCAAAGCCTTTCTGATTGTTCCAGACTCCAGCTCCTCTTTTAGAAAGATATTTTGTAAGAGGTTAAAGCCTCAATTCACATGGCAATGGAGGACTTCCCATGTGGCTCACAACATAATTACTCAGCAATCCCTCACATTTTAGCAAAATGATAGTGTATGTCAGTCAAATGTAAAGCTCTTCTTTTATTAGTATTAAAACCTGGTGATTAATGCAGAAACTCATGGAAAGTATCAGGTTAATCTGAAGAAAATATTATTTCCTTTCAGTTCACAATCTGTTATTTCACAGACCATGGTTAATAGAATGCCCCCCAAAATAAAATTAAAAAAAGAAGGGGGAATATATGCCAATGGAGCCTAATCAAGGTTTCTACATTTCCTTAACTAAGGTCTTGCTATTATAAAATCTAAATGTTGTATTCCTGATTGTTCACAGAATGTGTCTCATTCCCTGCTAAGATTTTCAACAATAGATTCATGAGCTGTCCTATCCAGCTCCAGCTTTTGGAGCTGCCCTGTGGAACCAGCTGACTTCCTCCTCCTGGTGAAAATATTTCTTTCGCTATATTCATTGTGATCTTGATCCTTTTATTCAGACCCTGTATAATTAATTGTATTTCTTGCTTCATTACATCTTGATTGAGCTATCAATGCTCAAATGTTGATAGAAGGGGTATCCAAAGTAATGTATCAAGGCCCACTTGTCCATCCCATGAATGGAGACCTAACTGCTTTCCCTGACAATGCCCCTTTGCAGCAGTTAGAGCGGTCATCGCCCCTTTTCCCACAGTTAGAGTCTCCAACTCAGGGGTGAGGATTGAGAATATGGGCTTTGATACATTCTTTGATGTGGCTATTGATTGACATTTGCAAATTAAGTGTTGCATAGAACCCCAGCTGCTATAAAGGTTACAGTTATTATCCCATGGAACCATCCTCTGCTATCACATCATACTCAAGAAGTCTGCATCTGCAGCTGACATGGACACCTGGGAGGCTGTTCAGCACCTCGAGAATCCCCTCATGGTCAAGTTCCAGAGACTCCCTTCACCATCATCAAAGAGCACTGAGCCCTGCTCTGGCCACCCCTGGAAACTGGTCAGTCTAAGCACAGCTGAAGCCTGAGGAGTTCCACGTGAGACTTAACTTGGACTCTTGCTCTGTCTATAGATGCATGAAGTGAGAGATAATAAGTAATGAAGAAAAGAAGTTGCAAGATGTGTTTTTGTCCTCCTGTAAAAACAAAAAGGGGGAGATGTCAGGAGACACGTTTTTCCAATATTCTTGCTTGATCATCCATTGTTGTGAGACATGTTTTTCCAATCTTCTTGCTTGATTATCCACCCATAGCCCCTCCACATGTGATCTCATCAAAAGAGTAAAATAAAAGTGTTGTGGTTTCTTGAGGGTGGGGCTCTTGGTTCTAGAGACCTTGAGTCCCCCAGTTCCCATGTTTACTATCTGTGTCTCTGTGTTTTGCTTTGTGTTGGCATTTTGTTTTGGGTTGGTTTTTTTCCTTAAGCTCCACAGCACCTGTTCTTCAGCCCCATCCTGCTGAGCTGGTCTCAGCAGGTGGGGCCCTAAAAAGACAATATACAGAAAAGAAAAAAAGAATTCAACAGTAATTATCAAATTGTGCATTAATTTTTAAAAAGATATTTTCATACTCGTATGTTTGATACTTATTTTTACTCACTCTCTTTTCCCTTTCTCATCCAAGTGCCTAAAGTCATATGGGAGGATGTCATGGACTCCAGGAATCTTGAGAACTCATGAAAAAGAATGAAAGTGTCAGGGCTGTTGCTAGCTATCAGGACTGGAAAATATGCATTTCAGAATAGACTAGACAGATGCATCAGAGGTAAGGGCAGACCCTAAGAACAAAAGAGAGGTGATAGGTTATCTTTGGTTTTCAAATAATGGAATAATTACGATTAGGAGTTTGAAAAGCTACATGAGTGTTTGGAAATAATTCTAAATCAAGATATAGAATTTCATGAATTGAACTAAAGAGATGTGGTTAAGTCCAAGAAAATAACCTAAAACAAGCAAAATTATAGCTGCCTTAACAGGGAACATTGTTGTTAGTTAGAAAGATGTGGAAAATGAATATTCTTTTTTTTCTCTTTTTTTTTCTTTTTCTTTTGATAGCTGCTCCTGTGGTATATGGAAGTTCCTGGGCTAGGGGTTGGGGATCTGCAGCTGCTGGCCTGTTCCACAGCCACAGCAACACCAGATCCAAGCCACCTCTGCAACCTGTGCTGCAGGTGCAGCAGCACTGGATCCTTAACCCGCTGAGTGAGGCCAGGGGTCAAATGCACATCCTCATGAACACTGTGATGGGTTCTTAACCCACTGAGCCACAGTGGGAACTCCTAAAGTGAATATTCTAAGAGCCAAAACATTTCCTATAAATATAATTGGGGAAACGGATGAAGGCATTTGTGTCTGAGTTTGTGTGAGTATATTTTTTATGAGGTAAGAATGGAGATGTAAATTCTCAACTCTCGTTCCAGGACATTAGATATTGGATAAAAAAATCTATAAGTCAGAAGTATGAACAGAGTTAATATTTAGAAATAGATCATGAATTTCAGAGGAAACTGCTAGAACGTTGACAGTGATAGCATTTGGTGATAGCATTGAAGATTGCACACACATGATGCGCAAATACAGTGAAACACAAATTTTCAATCCCTATATTACTTTGATATAAAATTAATTAGATTTCTGTTTTTCTCTCTCCACAAACTTGAGCTTCTTGTGTTTATGTTCAATTTATATTATGAAACATTTCATCATTTTTCTTTGTTTTATCATGGATGATAAGATAGAGGTCTCTGGAGCTGTATCTTAAGCCTAGCTTGTAGGAAACTAAAATGTATCTACATTATAGATAGATCAATTATCTCTGTATGTCTAGTGCATTTCTGGGCATAAAATAGATCTTTGCAATGATGTCAAGTCACCTTCATAATGTTTTACGTAATCCTAAATTGAGATGCACATGTGGTATGCCTTTTTTCTCTTTTCCCATCAGTCTTACTTGTCTCTTATTAGATAGGATCCAGAAAGAGATGGACTGTGTGATTGGCAGGCGCCAGAGCCCCTGCCTCCAGGACAGGACCCACATGCCCTACATGGATGCTGTGATGCATGAGATCCAGAGGTACATGATCTGGCCCCCACCAACCTGCCCAATGCAGTGACTTGTGACGTTAAATTCAGAAAATACTTCATCCCCAAGGTAGGAATGATTTCTCTTATTCTGACCTCAGTGGTTTTGAAATTCCCCTTTAAACAGTATAGGTGTAATACACTGTGAACACAATTTGAGAAAAGCACAAAAAACATATATGGTGGTTGACAGACTGTGTGTTTCTTCTTCTTTAGTCTATAGAGCTTTATAACAGATTTTGACAACTAGCACTACAAGATTTCCAAATATGTTCTGGTTCTTTTATATTGTTTGGCCAATCTTACCTGTTTACATATCCAGATCAATCTCTTAGTTTGTCAGTTTTCCAAAACACTGCTGAGAGTTTTTTCAGAGTGGCATTAGATCAGTTTGAAAATATGTAACTTCATGACATGTTGAACCATTCAATTAATGAATATTGAACCATTCAATTAATGAATACACTATATCCTCCCAATTTTGAAGGCCTTTCCTTAATTTTCTCAATAATGTTTTTTTTAAAGGTGCATTGGCTTGCATATCTTTCATTTAGTTGTCCCTAGGTGTTTACTGTTGTTTTTACAGGGTTTTTATTTTTTATTTTTTGTCTTTTTGTCTTTTTCAGGCCGTACCCATGGCATATGGAGGTTCCCAGGCTAGGGGTCTAATTAGAGCTGTAGCCACTGGCCTACACCACACCCACAGCAACACCAATCTGAGATGTATCTGTGATCCACCCCACAGCTCATGGAAACCCCAGATCCTTAACCCACTGAGCAAGGCCACGGATCAAACCTGCCACCCTCATGGTTCCTAGTTGGATTTGTTTCCACTGCACCATGATGAGAAGTCTGTGTTTTTATAGATTTTTTAAAAAAATACCAGATCCATTCTTTCATCTGGAATATGAAAGCATAATTTTTTTGGCTGCACCCACAACTTGCAGAACTTCCTGGGCCAGGAATTGAACCCATGCCACAGCAGCAACCCTGAGCCACAGCATTGACAATGCTGGATCCTTAACCTGCTGAGTCACATGAGAACTTTTGAAAATAGAATTGGTTTTATCATTTTGATGATTTTATATGTAGCAATCTTACTAAATTTAAAATTATTGCTAAAATCTCATCCCTAGGTTAATTACAGTTTCTCTGTACTTGGTCCTTGTAGCTATCTGGGTTAATATCTATGTTTTATCCTTGATTTGTTTCTGATCAACAGGAGAGTGGAAGTTAACTTCTCATTGTTGAGAATGATTTTATGTATAATTTGTTAGATTTTAAAAATCAGATTAAGGAATCTTGCCCTCTCATTTTTAATTATTTTTTTTACCATGAACATGAAAGTGTCATTTGATAAATCCATCTATTGATGTGATTATATATATTGGCCTCACTTTCCTAACCAAATATCCATATTGCAAATATACACACACTTAGATTTGATACATTTTTTGTTTGTTTTCTGTTTTTGGCTTTTTAGGACTGTACCCGTGGTATATGGAGGTTCCCAGGCTAGGGGTCTAATCAGAGCTTTAGCCACTGGCCTGAGCCACAGCCATAGCAATCTGGGATGTGAGACACTTCTGTGATTTATACCACAGCTCACAGCAATGTGAGATTCTTAACCCACTGAGTGAGGCCAGGGATTGAACCTGCATCCTCATGGATGCTAGTCAGATTCATTTCTGCTGAACCACAATGATGGGAACTCCTGTTTTGTTACATTTTGTTCAGGACTTCTCTGTTCCCAGTCATAAGAGATTTTTGGTCTATACTTGTTCTTCCTCAGAATTTTCTCAGCATCAAGGCAGTGCTGGCAACATAAAATCAGGTGAGAAATGTTCCCTAATGTGGGTGTATTTATATTGTCTTCTCTTCTATCTGTGACCACTTCATTGTGTCATAGCCAATTGATTGAACAACATTTGATGAAAATATGTTGACTTTCATATCTTTTTTTTTTATCTTAAAGACTTTCATATCTTACTTGTATAAAAATATTCAAGGGTATAATTTTAGAAATAGAGTCATAGATCTTTTATATGATAAATTTTAGGAATGAAAGTTTTCACCAATTTTGCATTAAATATTTTAAGCCTAAAAACATTGAGAGCATGCTCATATATATATAAGATATGAATTAGTATGTATGTATCTATTTTGCAGTGTTGATGGAAATAATCAGTAAACAGTCTAAAATACGAATAGAGGGGTGTTTTATTTGAACCAAACTGAGGGCTATGGCCCAGGACAGAGCCTCTCAGAAAACTCTGAGGAACTGGAAGAAGCCGGGTTTTCCATATGTTTTATACCTTGTCAGAACAAAGACCATCAAGTCAGGGATTCATTCCTTCAAGGTTTCAAAAAAAAAAAAAAAACAGATCAGCAAGTACACAGTGAGTCAGTATGGCTTTGGCACCTGGCATTAACACCCCAGGAAGGGAGGCATTTGTTTATGATTAATCTTCTTTTTAACATGGACATTCTTTATTTCTGGCCAGTGTACCTTTTTATTTAATGATTAAACTGATGTGCTGTGTATGTTTGATGGGCCACAAAGAAGCTGTTTTAGTTCATTTGAAATTCAGCTTAAATTGATACAGAAGCCAGAATGACCTCCCCATACCTCAGTATATGAATATTTCTTCCATTAATACCCTGTGATCAGTCTGTCCATCTAGGCATCAGCACCTGCCTACCTCAGCGTGGATATCTCAAAAACAATAATTTTGTATGCATAGCAACAACAGCATTTATTCTCAGGAGTTATCATTGGTAGAATAGCATATCTAGTGTACAACCTATATTAAATTCCCTGATTTTACTGGAATAACCTTCATTGCTGTGTTTTCTTTGCAAATCAAAATCCAGCCTAGGAACAAGCCTATAACATGGTCAACTGTTACATTTAGTCTCCTGTTTTCAGGTCTCTCTACTCTGTTTTCTTCAGTACATTTACCATTGTGAAGAGTTCAGTGTAAGACATAAAATATTTCTCAGGCTGGCTTTGTGCCACTGTTGTTGAGAGAGAGATTCCAGATGATTTGGTGAGAGAACTAAATGAATGCTAGGAGTGCTAATGAGCTCCCAATAAATAGCTTTTTATTTCAATCAGGTCCCCATTTTCTAGAATTTTGCTAAACCCTGTGAGTACTGTGTTCCATTATTTCTGACAAAGAGAGACTCCAGAAGGCAACAGAAGCAATTGTGTCTGTAGGCCAAATGGAGACTCGAGTCATAGCTTCTCAAGCCCTGCCCACTAAAGTTTTGTGATTTCCTCTTCCCTTATATGTGAGCAAGTTTTTGCCCTTTGGTGATGGAGAGGGGAGAATCCCTATTTTTGATTTCTTCTCTTGAGAATCTTGACTTCTTTTTCCTTTAAGTCCATGGATTTCTGTTTATTGGGAAGCCTGTTGTTTTGGGAACAGTCATTTGGGTTATATGCAGAGTAAGTTTTGCATGTTTGGTTTTGTTTTTCTAAAATTGTTTTTGAGGCAGTGTATATTTTGTGGTGTAAGAGAGTGTATCACAGTGGGCATTGGATGATATCCTTGTAAATCTGAGTTTTATTGTTTACATGCCATGTGACACTGGTCAGCTCTCCTGTTCACCCAGCATCTCCCTTTCCTCATCTGAAAAACACAAAATCAAAATCTCTACCTTTCAATGTTTGTTTTGGTGGGGAGAGAGGAGCTTTCAAGGTAAATTCATGTCAGTTTATTTAGATAACGACTTTATATGTCTTTGATCACTCAAGATGTTTGAATTGTGTTAGTCTTAACCACAAATTCCAAGAATGGAGAGCTGGTTGAACTCAACAGGTGTTTATTTGAGGTTTGTTAGGACAGCAGCCCAGGAGTATATATATCCAAGAAGCACTTGTGTTCTTGTGGACTACAAAATGGGGGACCTTTGTACAGGCCAAAACTGCAAGGGTACATGAATTTTTGTCAGTAATTAGGATTGGAGATTTTCCTAATACCTAAATGGAAAGTAACCATTAAAAATTGTATGAAAGTTTAAAAAAGTTAAGGATCTTGAGAATAGAAAACCACCCTGGGTTGTCTGGTAGGCCCATTGGAATCACAAGTGTCCTTGTAAGAGAAAGTCAACAGGATCAGAGATTGGAAGATGCTGTGCTGCTGTCCATGAAGATGGAGGAAGTGGTCATGAACTAAGGAATTCAGGTGGCCTCTAGAAACTGGATAAGACAAGGAAAAGGATTATCCCCTAGAGCCCCCAGGAGAAACGCATTCCGGTTGACACCTTGCTTTAAAACTTCTGACCTCTAGTACTTCCCACTGTGGCAGAGCAGATCAAGGATCCAGTGTTGCCACAGCTGTGGCTTGGATTTGATCCCTGGCCCAGAAATGTCCATATGCCATAGGTGAGGCCAAGAAGGGAAAGGAAAGTCTTCTGACCTGCAGAATCATAAGATCATAAATTAGTGTTTTATAAGCACTTACATCCACCCCCATAAGAATTAGGATTAGAGATGGCAAGATGTAAATGTGCTTGTTAAGCAAGGATTGGTTGGGTTAGAAATGATTGTGTATTTGCAAAGGGGGCAGGGAACTTTGAAAATACAAGATTGTAGGTAGAAACTACTAGCATATATTGTTTTGAAAATGCCTGGTGGAATCTTTACGTTTGACACAGGTCAGAATTTAAGTTTCAGTGATGCAGGACATGTCTGAAACCACATCCACAATGACCACCTGGCTCCACTTTGGATACCTGAACCATGATGCTTACTCCTTTTTGATTTGTAAAAGATCTTAAATATGATGGTGTCATTAACTGTTTTATGTATGAGTGATGGTAATGCTAGCACAGTACATGAAAATAGTTTAAAATCTTTCATTTTCAAGGCCAAAGTATCCTAGTGTTAGATATAGTATTACAAGAAAAACATGTTTAAAAATAAAAAAGGTATGGTACACCTTGGTTGTCCTTAATGTGATACATTCCCAACTGGTTATTATTTTGAATCTATAGTTATGAGCCTTTTGTGGCATCAAATTATTTGTTTCTATGGTTCTCAATCCTGGCTGCACAGTGAAACCTTTTTTTTTTTAATCATCAATATTTGTATCCCAACTGGCTATGATTAAACCAGAATCAACATTGGTGACAGAGAAAACAAGGCTAAATGACAGGTTATTTTTTATCAGTGGGCAGAGTGACCTCAGAATAGTGTGCAAAGTGGATGTGACTGGTGTCTTTAATACTTCAGAGAGGCATGAGTTGAATTAACAGCAATTGGTATAAAAGCTTTAGATTTCAGGCTCACAGTGGTCTAAGTAGGAAGAGAGGGCATCATGGATCTGGCTGTGGCCCTGGTGCTTGGTCTTTTCTATCTGCTTCTTCTGCCACTCTGGAATCAGAGCTCTGGGAAAGGGAAAGTCCCACCTGGCCCCACCTCTCTCCCAATTCTTGGAAATATCCTACAGTTAGATGTTAAGGCCATCAGCAAATACATAAGCAATGTAAGTAGTTTTTAATACTCCTTGAGCATCTTACAAAGGGTAAATAAATTAAGGCCAATTTTAAAAATAATATTTTTCCATTTACCCATATGTTAAAATAGGTAAAATTATTTCTATAGATTTTGATATTCCTCTTGCTTTTTTAGCTCTGTCATTGTCATAGATGGAGAAGCAAAATAGTTTGTTTTGTGAGTAGAGAGATGCTTAGGTCTGTATGGTAGAATCCAAATGATAAAGTTGGAAAAAGTGGGAGTATTGCTTCCCTTTGTTTCACAGCAGGTTGCTGTGATTTGGGGCTAGAGGTAAATGGTTGGTGACGAAGTTTGTGATAAGACATTTATTGTAGATATTATGTGCTCTATAACTTATATAAGCTGTGTGTTTTGTTCAGGTGGCCATGAAAATAGAACTTTTCTGAAAAAGCAAATCATGCCTGGTGTTAATTCATGATAACAGCATTCATTTGGATTCTGTAGGAAGCTGCTGTCTATACCCTATGAATGCTGCAGGATGGAAGATATTGTTCTTTCATGAGGATGCTGCATGTCCAGGACCTGCCTATATGATGCTTGCTTGCTTTCTGTGTTAGTAATACCATCAGATCTAAAACTAAGCTGGGCATTAGAATTGCCTGAATTTACTTATTTTTTAATAAAGAATTGTACTATAGTCGATACCTTGCTTGTAGTAACCTGTAATAGAAAAGAGTCTGAAAAATTGTATATAACTCCATCAGTTTGTTGTACACCTTAAACTAACACAATATAGTAAATCAACTGTACTTCAATAAAAAAATAATTGTGATATTCCTCATAGGGCTAAGGAATCAGAATTCTCATGGGGAGTGCTCCATAGGTGATTCTGAGGTGGTCATCCCAGTGTTTCTTCAAAGACAGGCTTTAAGGATTGATATTTTGTTCAAGGATCAGAGGTTGAATAAGGGTTTGAGATTTGAATCCTCTATATAGTATCCATGGGATGTTGGATATTAGTTGAAATTCCTTGACCAAGGAATTGCCCCTAATTTATGTGGGGAAAAGGAACTTGCTGAAGGTGCTCATATGGGGATTAATTGCAGTTTGTACCAATTACCTGGACCATTGCCTTGCACATCACAGGACATCCATAAGCCAGAGCTATCATCATCATCATCATATTTATGTATTAAATTCAGAAATAGTTTAGGCTATATGTGGTAGAATAAAGACATAATGGTAGGCTGATAATACATTCTGCATCAGGCCCAATATATGATCAGATATTGACTTCTTTTGCTCTTACATGCATCGCCATTCCCAGCTCTCAAAAGCCTATGGCCCCGCATACACTCTGTATTTTGGCATGAAGCCAGTGGTGGTGTTCTGTGGATATGAAGCAGTGAAAGAAGCCCTGATTCATCTTGGAGAGGAGTTTTCTGGATGAGCCAGTAACCCAGTGTGTGAAAAATCTAGGAAAGGCCTTGGTGAGTGTGCATGTGCACATGTTTGGCATTGGTAATAAGATTGGAGTGGGTGAAAGAGAGGTATGTGAAGAGGCTCCCAGCAGAGCTCAGTCCTTCTGCGAGGCTTCCAAGTGTCAGCTCACTCCTCATGGCCTAGGCCTTCCCTTGTTTGGTTCCCTTCCTGGTAGGAATCATGTTCAGCAATGGAAAGAGATGGAAGCAGATCTGGTGCTTCTCCCTCATGATGCTGTGGAACTTGGGGATGGGGAAGAGGAGCATTGAGGACGGAGTTCAAGAGGAAGCCCTCTGCCTTGTGGAGGAGTTGAGAAGAACCAATGGTGGGTGAGTCTATGCTCTGTAACTGTGACCTTAACAGATGCTCGCTCTCTCCTGCGACGTCCTTGGAAACATTTCAGGGGCAGCCACATCTTCCATATAGGCTGTGGTTGTCAGCCCTCGTGTGGAGGAGGGAGCGTGTGAAGCAGAGCCAAGGGGGCTTTTGAGTATCTATGCTTCTCGTGTGTGTCCACCCCTGATGGTGCACACTGTGTGGGTACAAGGGTCACTTAATCATACTTTACCCTGACTTTTGTGTGTTTTCAATCCAGGATTCACAAATTATAGTTTGAGACATTTCCTGAAAGAGTTAGAGAACAATGTTTTTCCTATAATGTAAATGTGATGATCTATTCCAGAACATTTCCCCAGGGAATACTGGTTAAGCAGACAGGGTGGGAATGACCTCATCACATCCTTACAGAGCATGAAACAAGTGCTGTGTGTTTACTTAATTGGACTGTATTTACATGTTCGGCCTCACAGACATGTCAGAGAGTTACTTACATGAGGCTAGGCATACAGTTCTGGTCAAGAGTAACCCCATCTCTGTTTTGACCATTTAGGGATATCTTACTGAAATTCTCATAAATTATGATTTCTCTACAAAGGCAACACTATTTAAAAATATCAGCATTCATTGTTTCTTGTTAATCACTACTCTCTATATTGACATATTTTGAATAAATATTTGCTACATTATAACTCTGCAAAATACCAAGTTATAAAATGTTTTATTTAACTAGATTTCAGCGTTATTAACACCTGCTTCTCCTATTTTCTCTAAGTGGACTTTGACTCTCTTTACCATTTGCAAACTTTGCCCCATCCTTTTGGATTTTTGTAACAAATGTACGGTAATTATTTACCTTCCATTACCTAGTGTTGCAATGACTCTGATTTTCAGCTATTACAAATTGTACTGGGTTAAAATTCTTTCTTCTACATTAAGTGAAATGAAAGATGGAAAATCAGATTTTACCTGTGAATCACATAGAGACAAAAAAGTGTCCAAGGCTTTCCAGATTACCCTCTACCCATCCATCTAAAATAAAAGTTGTTTTAAGTCTTTGAGGGAGTTCCTATCATGGCTCAGTGGAAACGAATCTGACTAGCATCCACAAGAACACAGGTTTGATCCCTGGCCCAACTCAGTGGGTTAAGGATCCGGTGTTGCTCTGAGCTGTGGTGTAGGTCTCAGATGTGGCTCGGATCCTGTGTTGCTGTGGTGTAGGCGAGAGACTACAGCTCTGATTTTACCCCTAGCCTGGGAACCTCCATATTCTGCAGGTGTAGCCCTAAAAGATTAAAAAATAAGTAAATAAAAATAAAATTAAAAAAGACTTTGAGCCCAGGAATGCTTAAAAGAGCATGGCATAGAAGCCACGAACTCTACACATTTCTTTTATTATCTGACCTACCATTTGTTCCCTACACTTTTAGAAAATTTATAGCAAAAAAAAAAACAAAACAAAACACATAACATGAGATCTGCCATCTAAACAAACTCTTAAGCGAACACTACTGTGTTGAGTATTGGTAACTATAATCCCACTGTTGTATAACAGATCTCTAGAACTTTTCATCTTGCATGGTGACCCTCGGTACCCACTGAACTGTCACTCTGTTACCAAACCAGATGGAGTTCACTTTTTGGTGAGTTTTTAATCAGAGACGACACCAAGATGAATTGTCACACAAGGCGAAGTTTTTATTTGCAGCAAGTAAGGAGACCACAGGGAATCATTTCTCAACGCTGTGGCACCCTGAGCAAGGAAAGATTAGTTGTTAGGGCAGGGGATGGATCTTCAAGCAAGAAAGTGTTGTTATTGTATGGAAAGAGGGGGCATAATCTTACATAAGCACAGTTTGGGAAGATGCTTCTTCATATATTGCATGTTATGTTAATGGATCTTAAGCTCTAACTAGGGAGGGGATTATATTATTTATTTTTTAATTAAAAGTTTTAATTAATCATTATGTCTTTAATATTTATTTCCCCAATACAATTTTTTTCTATTGTACAGCATGGTGACCCAGTTACACATACATGTACCCATTCTGTTTTTACACATTATCATTTTCCTTCATAAGTGACTAGACATGGTTCCCAGTGCTACACAGCAGGATCTCCTTGCTAATCCATTCCAAAGGCAATAGTTATCTATTAACTCCAAGCTCCCCAACCACCCCACCCTCCCCCTCGCCCTTGGCAACCACAAGTCTATTCGGCAAGTCCATGATTTTCTTTTCTGTGGAAAGGTTCATTTGTGCCTTAGATTAGATTCCAGAGATAAGTGATATCATAGGGTATTTGTCTCTCTCTTTCTGACTGACTTCACTCAGGATGAGTCTCTAGTTCCATGCATGTTGCTGCATATGGCATTATTTCATTCTTTTTTAATGGCTGAGTAGTATTCCATTGTGTATATATACCACACCTTCCGAATCCAACCCTCTGTCGATGGACACTTGGGTTGTATCCATTATTTGACTATTGTGAATAGAACTGCACTGAACATGTGGGTGCATATGTCTTTTTTAAGGAAAGTTTTGTCTTGATACATGCTCAAGAGTGGGATTGCTGGGTCATATGGTAGTTCTCTGTGGAGATTTCTAAGGTATCTCCATACTGATCTCCATAGTGATTGTACCAGCTTACAGTCCCACCACCAGTGCAGGAGGGTTTCCTTTTCTTCGGGAGGGGATATTAGCATTAATATGAAGCAAAAGTAACTTCTGGACAATTTTTGGCTTGAGTGCTCAGGTTCCCATCTTGTTGTTGAGCCCAACTTGTGTTGCTTCTGTATCTTGACTATTGTAAATGATGCTACAAAAAATGGGGTTCATATATCTCTTCAGATTAGTGTGTTTCCTTTCTTTAGATGTATACCCAGCAGTGGAATTGATGGATTATAGATCTATTTTTACTTTTGGTGAAACTCCATCCTGTTTTCCACAGTAGTTGTACCACTGTACATTCCCACCAACAGTGTATGAGGATTCTCTTTTCTTGACATCCTCTCCAACATTTGTTTTCTGTGGTCTTTTCTTGGCAGCCACTTTGACAGGTATGAGGTGATATCTCATTGTGGTTTGGATTTGCATTTCTCTGATGATTATCAATGTTGAGAATCTTTTCATATGCCTAGTAGCCATTTGCATGTCTTCTTTAGAAAATGTCTATTCAGGTCTTCTGCCTGTTTTTTAATTGAACTGGGTTTGTATTTTTTTATTGAGTTATAAGAGCTGTATATATATTTTGGATATTATATATTTATATAATATATATTTATATATAACATATTTTGGAAATTAACCCTTTATCGGTCACATCATTTGCAAATATTTTCTCCTATTCTGAGGTTGTCTTTTCTTTTTGTTGATGACTTCCTTTGCTGTGCAAAGCTTTTAAGTTTAATTAGGTCCCATTTGTTTAGTTTTGCTTTTGTTTCCTTTGCCTAGGAAACAGATCCCTCCAAATATTTCTATGTGATTTGTCAAACAGAATTATACTTACATTTTCTTCTAGGAGTCTCATGGTTTGCAGCCTTATATTTAGGTCTTTAATTTGTTTTGAGTTTATGTTTGTATGCACTCTGAGGAAATGTTCCAACTTTATTGTTTTACATATAGCTGTTTCATTTTCCCAGCACCACCTATTGAAGAGACTGTTTTCTCACTATTGTATATTCTAGCTTCCTTGGTCATAGATTAATTGACTATAGGTGTGTGGGTTTATTTCTGTGCTCTCCATTCTGTTCCATGGATCCATGTGTCTGTTTTTGTGCCAGTTGCATACTGTTTTGATTGCTGTGGCTTTTTAGTGTATAGTGTGAAGTCAAGGCGCATGATACCTCCAGCTCTGTTCTTCCTTCTCAAGAGTGTTTTGGCTTTCTGGTGTCTTTTGTGTTTCCACATGAATTGTTACAATTCTTAGTTCTCATTGTGTGAAAAATGCCATTGGTATTTCATAGGGATTACATTGAATTGGTAGGCTGCATTGGTTTTATGGTCACTTTAACAGTCTATGAACAAAGTACATCTTTCCCTCTGTTTATGTCATCTTCAGTTTCTTTCAACAGTGTCTTATAGTTTTCCAAGTATCTGTCTTTTTTGTTGTTGTTTTGGTTTGTTTTTTTTTTTTTTTTTAGGTCCACACCCACAGCCTATGGAAGTTCCCATGCTCGGGGTTGAGTGGGAGCTGCAACTGCTGGCCTACACCACAGCCACAGCAGTGTAGGATCTGAGCCTCATCTGCAACCTATACCACAGCTCATGGCAATGCCAGATCCTGAGCCTGCCAAGTGGGGCCAGGGATCAAACCTGCATCCTCATGGATACCAGTTGGGTTCATTACCACTGAGCCACAATGTGAACTGTCCAATTACACATCTTTTACCTCCTTAGATAATTTTATTTCTAGATATTTTCCTCTTTTTGATGTGATTCGAAGTGGGATGATTATTTTTTACTCTCTTTCTGATAGTTTGTTTTTAGTGTGGAGAAATGCAAGTGAAATATGTTTGTTAATTTTGTATCCTGCAGCTTTACTGGATTCATTGATGATTTCTGATAGGTTTGGGTAGCATCTTTCGGCTTTTCTGGGTCTAGTGTCATGTGAATTTCAAACAGTTCAATCTGTTTTACCTCTTCCTTTCAAATTTGGGTTCCTTTAGTTTTTTTCTTGTCTGATTGCTATGGTCAGGACTGCCAATACTCTGTTGATAGAGGGGGCTTACTTGTTTTGTACCTGGTCTTAGGGGAACCACTTTCAACTTTGCACCATTATTTATTTTTATGGCTGCACTCATGGCATATGGAAATGCCTGGGCCAGAGATTGAATGTGAGCTGTAGCTGTGACCTATGTCGGAGCTGTGGCATGCTGGATCCTTTCACCCTCTGCACTGGGCTGTGGCTCTAACCCATTCCTCTGTAGCCAGTCCTGCTGTTGAGTTGGAGTCTTAACCCACTGTGCCACAGGAGGTCAATGTGCCTCACCATTGACCACGATGTTAGCTCTGGACTTTATTGTGCGGAGTGATGTTCCCTCTGCACCTGCTTTGTGGAGAGTTTTTTATGATGAATCTCTGTTGAATTTTGTCAAAAGCTTTTTCTGCATCTCTTGAGATAATCTTATGGTTTTAACTCTTCGGTGTGTAGATGTGGTATATCACATTGACTGATTTGCAGATATGGAACCTTTCCTGTATCCCTGAGATACATACCACTGGGTCATATGGTGTGTGATCCTTTCACTGTATGGTTGGATCCAGTTTGCTAATATTTTGTGGAGGCTTTTTACATCTGTATTCATCAGTGACATTGGCCTGTACATTTCTTTTTTTGTGCTATCTTTGTGTGATGTGGTATCAGTGGTGATGTTTGGCTCCTAGAATGAGTAGAGGATCATTTGTTCCTCTGAAATTTCTGGAATAATTTGAGGACAGGTATTAACTCTTAACTCTTCTCTAGATGTTGGGTAGAATTCACCTATGAAGCTGTCTGATCCTGGACTATTATGTATTTGGAAAATTTTTTAAAATAGTTGATTCAAATTCGTCACTGGTAAATGATCTATTCCAGACACATGTACTCTGATGTTCGTTGCAGCACTATTTGCAGTAGCCAAGACATGGCCACAACCTAAATGTCCATCGACAGAAGAGTGGATTAAGAAGATATGGTACATATACACAGTGGAATATTACTCAGCCATTAAAAGGAACAAAATACCAGCATTTTTAGAAACATGAATGGACCTAGGAATTACCATGCTAAGTGAAGTCAGCCATACAATGAGACACCAACATCAAATGCTTTCACTTACATGTGTAATCTGAAAAAAGGACAGACTGAAATTCTTTGCAGAACAGATGCTGACTCATATACACTGAAAAATTTATGGTGTCCGGAGGAGACATTTTGGGGGGTGGGGTGATGTGCTTGGGTTATAGGATGGAAATCCTGTGAAATTGGATTGTTATGATCATTATATAACTACAGATGAGGTAAATTCATCTGAGCAATAAATTGTTAGTAAAGACATGACATTTTATAGTCATAAAATGTGCAATCCACCATGAATGTATAGCAATTGTAAATATATATGTATGTAATACCAGAATACATAAAAAAAAAACCTGACAGAACTGAGTAGTACATTACTCAGAACTCTTGAATGTACTAAGAATTCTTAAAACTCAACAGCTGAAAATATAACAACCCAAATGTCATCACCAGATGACTGGATTTGGAAGATGTGGTATATATACACAATGGAATACTACTCAGCCATAAAAAAGAATGACATAATGCCATTTGCAGTAACATGGATGGAACTAGAGACTCTCATCCTGACTGAAGTCAGTCAGAAAGACAAATACCATATGATATCACTTATCTCTGGAATCTAACATATGGCACAAATGACCCTTTCCAATGAAAAGAAAATCATAGACTTGGAGAAGAGACTTGTGGTTGCCAAGGGGGAGGGAGTGAGATAGATTTGGAGCTTGGGGTTAATAGATGCAGCCTATTGCCTTTGTAATGGATTAGCAATGACATCCTGCTGGGTAGCACTGGGAATTATGTCTAGTCACTTATGATGGAGCATGATCATGTGAGAAAAAAGAATCTATACATGTATGTATAACCGGGTCACCATGCTATATGGTACAAAAAAAATGTATTGGGCAAATAACAATTGATTACAATCAAAAAAATTTAAATTAAAAAAATATAATATCCTGATTTAGGAAGTTCCTATTGTGGCTCAGCAGTCACAAACCTGACTCAGATCCATGAAGATGTGGGTTCAATCCCTGGCTCTGCTGAGTGGGTTAAGGATCTGGCATTGCTCTGAGCTGCAGTGTAGGTTTCAGACATGGCTCTGATCTCACATTGTTGTGGCTGTAGTGCAGGCCAGAAGCTGCAGGTCCTATTCAACCCCTAGTCTGGGAACTTCCATATGCTGTGCATCCAGCCCTGAAAAGACAAAAAAAAGTGCACAAAAGATTTGTACAGGCACCTCACCAAAGTAGATATACATCTGACCAATGGACGTATGAAATGCTCATCATCATATATCATTAGGTGCTTGTAAACAAAAACAGCAATGAAATACCACTGCACACCTAGGATGGTTAAAATCCAATTCATTAATGAAACCAAATATTGGCAGGGACATGGAAACAACAAGGGATAGTGGTTGTTGTTGGGGGAAATGTGAAATGGTACAGCTACTCTGGAAGACACTTGGCAGTTTCTTATAAAACTAAAGGTATGCTTATGAGATGATCCAGCATTCACACTCCTTGGTATTTATCGAATGAGTTGAAAACTTATGGAGTTCCTGTGGTGGCTCAGTGGAAATGAATCTGACTAGCATCTGTGAGGACCCAGGTTCAATCCCTGGCCTCACTCAGTGGATTAAGGATCTGGCATTGCCATGAACTGTGGTGTATGTCACAGACGTGGCTTGGATCCCGTGTTGCTGTGGCTCTGGAGTAGGCCGGCAGTTACAGCTCCAGTTTGACCCCTAACCTGGGAACCTCCATATGCCATGGGTGCGGCTCTAAAGGACCAAAATAAAAAGGAGAGAGAGTAAAGTAAACTTATGTCCCTATAAAAACTTGCACATGTGCTTAGAAACCTGGACAGTTACATGCGAAAGAATGAAACTAGACCATTCTCTAACAGCGTCCACGAAAATAAACTTATTGACTAAAGTTCTAAACGTAAGACCAGATGCTATACATCTCCTAGAAGGAAACATAAGCAGAACACTCTAACATCAAATGCAGCAATATCTTTTGGGATGCTTCTCTTAGAGGAATGGAAATAAAAACAAAAATAAAGAGTTTCCATTGTGGCTCAGTGGTAACAAACCTGACTAGTATCCATGAGGACGAGGGTTTGCTCCCTGGCCTTGCTCAGTGTGTTAAGAATCCCATGTTGCTGTGGCAGTGGTGTAGGCTGGTAGCTACAGATCTGATTCAAACCCTACCCTGGAATTTCCCTTTACCACAGATGTGGCCCTGATAAAAAAATGACAAAAAAAGGTTAAATAAACTTAGAATGTTTGCACAGCAAAGGTAACGAGAAACAAGGTGAAAAGAACCTACAGAATGGAGAAACTATTTGCAAATGATGTGACCTACAAGTGATTAATATACAAAGTGTATAAACATCCCATGTAGCTTAACAGCAAAGAGAAAGAAATAAACAAACAAACAAAAAAACACCCCGAAACACATAAAAACATGAACTGAAGGTCTAAATAGACATTTCTCCAAAGAAAACATGGATGGCCAGAAGGCACATGAAAAGATGCTCAATATTACTAATTATTAGAGAAACACACATCAGAACTGCAATGAAGTATCATCTCACACCAGTCAGAATGGCCATCATCGACACGTCTACAAACCATAAGGCTGGAGGGTGTGGAGAAAAAGGAACCCTAGTACACTGTTGGGGATGTAAATTGGTACAGCCACCATGGAAGACAGTATGGATGGTCCTTAAAAAACTAAAAATAGAGCTACTGAATGATCCTTCACTTTCACCCCTGGACATATATCTGGAGAAAAACATATTTGGAAAGATAAATGCACCTCCTTTTTCATAGCAGCACTATTTACAATAGCCGAACATAGAAGCAATCTAAATGTCCATAAACAGATGAATGGACAAAGAAAATATGGTGTGTGTATCCATCCATCCATACATACAATGGAATATTAGCCAGAAAAAAATAGAATGAAATAATGCCATTTGTAGCAACATTGATTAACCTAGAGATTATCAAGCTAACTGGAGTAAGCCAGACAGAGAGATACAAATACGGTATAGTGTCACTTATATGTGGCATCTTAAAAATGATACAAATGAACTTATATAAAAAACAGAAATTTACTTATATATATAGAAATTAAACTACTGGGTAAAGGAGAAAGGAAAGGGAGAGATAAATTGGGAGTTTGAGATGAACAGACACATGCTACTAAATATAACACAGTTAACCAACAAGGATGTGCTGTATATCTCAGGGAACTATACTCATCATTTTGTAATAACCTAAAACAAACAAAGCTGGTATGGTTCTCTTAGAGTCATATGAGTTAGGAAGCAAATTAGTGCTTCAGTTTGTCCACATTAAAGTGTTCATGGAGACCTAGGTTCACTCAGCCCTAAAGTTTACAAAACCGAACTTTTCTAACCCTCATTTTAGTAAACAGCTGCCATAATTATTAACTACATTTTGAAATTCACTTTTCATTTTGAAATTCACTTAGGAGGGTCAATCATGAACTACTGAACAACGGCACATCCTCAGTAAATGTCAGTGAACTTATTCAAACTGAATGTTTTGTTGGAAGAGTCCAAGACCAGGCATAAGGGTTCCCATGTGAGCTCAAAAACTTGCAGTCTGTGTGGCCTTGCCTTAACTACTGACTCTGAGAGAGCCTGCTTCTTCCTTCCTCAAATGGGAATAATGTACATGAGGCAGATTTAATTGAGAAAATCCAAAGGGAAATGGTGGCATGGAAATCGTCTAAATTGTCAATCTCCCTAAACATATGCGGGATAAAATACTTTGTATATCCTGCAGTTAAGTGCTAATGACATCATTCAATCCTTAAGCAAGGTAAGTCTGCTCTGTGGTCCACTAGCATCCTGGAAAGGGGAAGGAAATTGATCTGCATGTAAAAGATAAAATACATTCTTGGAGGCACATTATTAAAATCGGTCATTGTGATGTAAATAACTCCTGTCAATTTTTCTGTTTGGTTGCCTTTTCTGGTCTGGAAATATCAGAAATAGAGCAATGAAATAATTCATTTTTGTGAGTAAAAAACCATTTAGGTCTTTTTGTGGTAGAATCCAAATAATAAAGTGGCAGAAGTGTGATTCTTTCTTCTTTTCTTTGTTTCATGGCCATTTTCTAGATTTTTGGCAGAAGGGAAATGTTAAGTAACATGTTTTGTAAGTATGGTATTTCATTCAAGAGGTCATGTGGGGAGGTCCCACGTGGGCTCAATGGGTTAAGAACCTGACTAGTATCCATGAGAATGCAGGTTCAATTCCTGCATTCCTCACTCAGTGGGTTAAGGATCGAGTGTTGCCACAAGCTGCAGTGTAGGTTGCAGATGCAGCCTGGATCTGGCATCACTGTGGCTGTGGTGTAGGGTGGCAGCTGTGGCTCCAATTCAGCCCCTAGCCTGGGAACTTCCATATGCTTTGGGTGCAGCCCTAAAAACACAAAAGAAGTCATTTTGTTCACAATGGCCATGAAAATGGAATTTCTCCACAGAATCAAATTAGGCATGATGTCAAGAAAGTAGCTCTGGTTTCAGCATGAGTATGATTGAATGAATGAAAGTGGGAAGCAGTGTATCAGAGCCCAAATGGAAGAAATTCTTTCATCACATGCTGCATGTCTTGGCACTACCTCTGTGGTGCTCAGACTCTTTCAGTGTCCATAAATGTAGTTAATATCAAAATAGGGTGGGCATTAAAATCACCTGGGATAATTTTAAAGAATACATATGTATATAAAGTTTATATCCACACATGCACACATATATACATTATACAACATGTAATATTCATCACAGGGATAGGGAGTCAGAATCCCCATGGGAACACTATGCAGGTGATCCTGAAGCAATTAGCTGTGTATTGGTCCAAATGTAGTACTGGGGACTGATAAACTTCTGAAGCATTTTTTTAACTTAATGAATTTTATTACATTTACAGATGTACAGCAGTCATCACACCCAAACCACACAGCGTGTCCATCCCAAATCCTCAGTACATCCCCCATCCCCAAAACCTGTCTCATTTGGAAACCATAAGTTTTTCAAAGTCTGTAAGTCAAGATCTGTTCTGCAAAGAAGTTCATTGTGTCTTTTTGTTAGATTCTACATGTAAGTAATAGTATTTGATGTTGGTGTCTCATTGACTGACTTCACTTAGCATGATAATTTCTAGGTCCATCCGTCTTGCAAAAAAAGCTGTTATTTCATTCCTTTTCATGGCTGAGTAATATTCCATTGTGTATATGTACCACCTCTTCTTGATCCACTCCTCTATCAATGGACATTTAGGTTGTGGCCATGTCTTGGCTATTGTAAATAGTGCTGCAGTGAACATCAGAGTACGTGTGTCTTTGCGAGTCATGGTTTTCTCTGGAGAGATGCCCAGGAGTGGGATTGCTGGATCAAATGGTAGTTCTCTTTTGAATTTTCTGAGGACTCTCCATACTGGTTTCCACAGTGGTTGCACCAGTTTACAATGCAACCAACACTGTACTAGGGTGCCTTTTTCTGCACACCCTCTCCAGCTTTTATGGTTTGTAGACTTTTGGATGATGGCCATTCTGGCTGGTGTAAGGTGGTTCCTCATAGTGGTTTTGATTTGCATTTCTCTAACAATGAGTGATGTTTCACATCTTTTCATGTGTGTTTTGGCCATACATATGTCTTCTTTGGAGAATTGTGTGCTTAGATCTTCTGGCCATTTTTGGATGGGGTTGTTTGTTTTTTTGGTGTTGAGCTGAAGAAGGTGTTTCTAAATTTTGGAGATGAATCCCTTGTCAGTTGATTCTTTTGCAAAGATTTTCTCCCATTGTGTGGGTTGTCTTTTTGTGTTGTTTAGGGTTTCCTTTGCTGTGCAGAAACTTTGAAGTTTGATTAGGTCCCATTTGTTTATTTTTGTTTTTACCATCATTACTCTAAGAGGTGGATCTGAGAAGATGTTGCTGTCGTTTATGTCAGAGAGTGTTTGGCCTATGTTTTCCTCTAGGAGTTTGATAGTGTCTGGTCTTATATCTAGGTTTTTCATCCATTTTGAGTTTATTTTTGTGTATGGTGTTAGGGAGTGTTCTAATTTCATTCTTTTCCATGTGGCCATCCAGTTTTCCCAGCACCACTTAATGAAGGGGTGGTCTTTCCTCCAGTGTGTATTCTTGCCTCCTTTGTCATAGATGAGTTGGCTGTAGGTGCATGGGTTGAATTCTGGGCTTTCTATCCTGTTCCACTGATCTATATGTCTGTCTTTGTGCCAGTACCATATGGTGTTGATGACTGTTGCTTTGTGGTATGATCTGAAGTCATAGGGCCTGATTCTTCCAGCTCCGTTTTTCTTTTTAAGGATGTCTTTGGCTATTCTGGGTGTTCCGTGGTTGCAAACAAACTTTAAAATATTTTGTTGGAGTTCTGTGAAAAATGTTCTTGGTAATTTGATAGGGATTGCACTGAATCTGTAGATTGCCTTGGGTAGTATCATCATTTTGACAATATCGACTTGTCCAATCCACGAGCATGGTATATCTTTCCATCTGTTTGTGTCATCTTGGATTTCTTTCATCAGTGTCTTATAGTTTTCATGGTACAGGTCTTTTGTCTCTTTAGGTAGGTTTACTCCCAGGTATTTTATTCTTTTGGATGTGATTAGAAATGGGATTGCTTCCCTAATTTCTCTTTCTGCTCTTTCATTGTTAGTGTATAGAAATGCCATCAATTTCTGTGTATTGATTTTATATCCTGTGACTTTGCCAAATTCATGGATGAGCTCTAACAGTTTTCTGGTAGAGTCTTTTGGATTCTCTAGGTGTAGTAGCATCATGTCATCTGCAAATAGTGATAGATTTACTTCTTCCTTTCTAATTTGGATTCCTTTTACTTATTTTACTTCTCTGATTGCTGTGGCTAGGACTTCCAAAACTATCTTGAATAGCAATGGTGAGAGCCACTTGCCTTGGTACTGATCTCAGTGGGAATTCTTTCAGCTTTTCACCATTGAGAATGATGTTAGGTGTGGGTTTGTCATATATGGCCTTTATGATGTTGAGGTGGGTTCCCTCCAGGCCCACTTTCTGAAGGGTTTTTATCAGAAATGGGTGTTGGATTTTGTCAAAGGTTTTTTCTACATCTATTGAGAGAATCATATGGTTGTCATTCTTCTGTTAGTTCATGTGGTGTATCACGCTGATGGATTTGTGGGTATTGAAGAATCCTTGCATCTCTGGGATAAATCCCACTTGATCATGATGTTCAATCCTTTTAATGTATTGTTGGATGCAGTTTGCTAGTATTTTGTTGAGGATTTTTGCATCAATGTTCATCAGTGAAATTGGCCTGTACTTTTCTTTTTGTGTGGTACTTTTGACTGGTTTTGGTGTCAAGATGATGGTGGCCTCATAGAATGAGTTTGGGAGTGTCCCTTCCTCTGTGATTTTTTTTTTTGGAATAGTTTCATAAAGATAGGTGTGAACTCTTCTCTAAAAGTTTGATAGAATTCGCCTGTGAAGCCATCTGGTCCTGGACTTTTGTTTGTTCGAAATTTTTTAAGTCACAGTTTCAATTTCAGTTCTTGTGATGGGTCCATTCATCTTTTCTATTTCATCTTGGTTTAGTCTTGGAAGATTGTACTTCTCATAGAACTTCTCCATTTCTTCTATGTTTTCCATTTTATTAGCATATAGTTGCATGTAGTAGTCTCTTATGATCCTTTGTATTTCTGTGGTGTCCATTGTTACTTCTCCTTTTTCATTTCTAATTTTATTAATTTGAGTCCTCTCTCTTTTTTTCTGATATGATTGGCTGAGGGTTTATCAATTTTGTTGATCTTTTCAAAGAACCAGCTTTTCGTTTCACTGGTCTTTTCTATGGTTTTCTTTGTTTCTATTTCATTGATTTCTGCTGTGATCTTTATGATTTCTTCCCTTCTACCCACTTTAGGTCTTGTCTGTTCTTCTCTCTCGAGCTGCTTTAGCTGCCAAGTTAGCTTGTTAATTTGAGCTTTTTCTTGCTTCCTGAGGTAGGCTTGTCTTGCTATAAGTGTTCCTCTAAGAACGGCTTTTGCTGCATCCCATAGGTTTTGAATGTCATATCTTTGTTGTCGTTTGTTCCTAGGTATTTTTTAATTTCCTCTTTGCTTTATCCAGTGATCTATTGGCTGTTTAGTAGCATGGTGTTTAGTCTCCACGTGTTTGTGTTTTTGCAGTTTTGTTGTTGTTGTTGTTGATTTCCAGTCAAGTAGCATTGTGTTTGGAAAAGTTGCTTGGTATGATTTCAGTTTTCGTAAAGTTACCGAGGCTTGATTTGTAGCCTAGGATGTGATCAATCTTACAGAATATTCCATGTGCACTTGAGAAGAATGTGTATTCTGTTGCTTTTGGATGGAATATCCTATAAATATCTATTAAGTCCATCTGGTCTAAGGCTTCCTTCAGGGCCTGTGTTTCCTTATTGATTTTCTGCCTAGATGATCTGTCAGTTGCTGTAAGTGGGGTGTTAAAGTCCCCCACTATGATTATATTATTGTCAATTTCTCCTTTTAAGGTTGTTAGCAGTTGCCTTATATATTGTGGTGAACCTATGTTGGGTGCGTATATATTTAAAATGGTTATATCTTCTTCTTGGATTGATCATTTGATCATTATTCAGTGACCGTCCTTGTCTCTTAAAATATTCTTCATTTTAAAATCTATTTTGTCTGATAGGAGTATGGCTACTCCAGCTTTCTTTTGATTCCCGTTTGTATGGAATATTTTCTTCCATCCTCTCACTTTCAATTTGTATGTGTCCCTAGAAGTGAAGTGGGTATCTTGAAGACAGCATATGTATGGGTCTTGTTTTTGTATCCGTTCAGCCAGTCTATGTCTTTTGGTTGGGGTGTTTAGTCCATTAACACTTAAGGTAATTTTTGATATGTATATTCTTATCGCCATTTTATTAATTGCTTTGGGTTTGTTTTTGTTGCTCTTTTTTCTTCCCTTTTTCTCTCATTTTCTCCTCTTGTGGTCTGAGGACTATCTTTAGTGTTGTATTTGAGTTGATTTTTCTTATTGGTTTGTGTATCAATTGCAGATTTTTGGTTTGCAGTTTCTCCAAAGTTTTGATATAAGAGACTATGTATATATGGGATTGTTTTAAGTTGTTGGTCTCTTATTTGCAAGTGCATCTCCAGTGTCCTGCATTTGTACCCTCCTCTTCTCAAGATTTCTGATTTTGGTGGCATAATTGTATGTGGATCATTTCATCTCTTTAGTGTATATATACCTTTACTGGTGAGCTTTGTCATTTGTGGTATTTTTGTTTCTTGTTGTGGCCTTTTCTTTTCTACCTAGAGAAGTTCCTTTAGTATTTGTTGTGAAGCTGGTTTAGTGTTGCTGAATGCTCTTAGCTTTTGCTTATCTGAGAAGCTTTTGATTTCTCCTTCAAATCTGAATGAGAGCCTTGCTGGTTAAAGTCTTATGGTTGGGGTTTTTTTCCTTTCTCCACATTAAGTATATCATGCCACTTCCTTCTGTCCTGCACAGTATCTGCTGAAAATTCTGCCAATAACCTTATTGGGGTTCCCTCATATGGTTTTGTTTTATTTCCCTAGCTGCTTTCAAGCTTTTCTCTTTGTCTTTAATTTTGGTTAGGTTGATTAATATGTGTCTTGGGGTGTTCCTCCTTGGGTTTATTTTATATGGTAGTTGTTGCACTTCCTGTATTTGAATGAGTGGTTCCTTTCCCATGTTAGGAAAGTTTTTGACTATTTTCTCTTAGAATATTTTTTCTGTCCCCATCTCTCTCTTCTCCTTCTGGCACCCCTATGAAACAGATGTTGGTGTGTTTAATGTTGTCCCAGAGTTCTCTGAGACTCTCTTCACTTGTTGTCAATCTGTTTTCTCATTTCTGTTCCACATCCGTGATTTCCACTAATCTGTCCTCCACCTTGCTTATTCATTCTTCTGTCTCCTGTATTCTGCTGTTGGCTGTTTCTAATTAATTTTTTATTTCAGTTATTGTATTTTGCATCTCTTCTTGCTTAAGTTTTATATCTTGTATCTCTTTGCTCAGTGTTTCCTGTAAATTATCCATCTTTGCCTCCAGCTTATTTCCGATGTCTTGCATCATCTTTGGCATCCACAGTCTAAAGTCCTCTTCCTGGAGGCCAAGAAGGCCACGAATCTCCTGATCACTTAGCTGTTGTTCTGGGGTTTTTTCTTTCTCCCTTCTCTGAGTTATAGTTGTCTGTCTGTTCATTGTTATAGGTTTTTGGTGTGGTGCCCTTTTTACAGAGAATAGAGTTGTAGCCTCTCTTAACTTCTGGTGTCTGCCTTCCTTGTGGCTGAAGTTGGTATGGGGACTTCCTGTAGGCTTCCCGATGGGAAGGACTGATTGCCTGCCCACTGGTAGGTGGAGCTTATTCCTATCCCTCTGGTGGGTGGGGCCTTGTCTCTGGGTAAGAATAGAGGGGGCTGTGTGCCTGTGAGGTCTTTAAGCAGCCTCTTTACTGAAAGGCGGGGATTGTTGTTTGGCCTGGGGCTTCTCAGTGCTGATGGGTGGGGCCAGATTTTCCCAAAATGGCCACCTCCAGAGAAATGCAAGCAGATGAATATTCCCCAGGGCTTTGCTTCCAATGCCATTCCCCCACAACAAGCCACCTTCACCCGCTGTTTTCCCAGGAGGTCTTCCAAGAATTGCAGTCAGGTCTGACCCAGATAGGGAGTCTTTGCTTTGCCCTGGGACCCTGCACACGTGAAAGTCTGTGTGTGCCTTTTAAGAATGGGCTCTCTGTTTCCCCCACTCCCGTGGAGCTCCTTCCCACAAGCCCCACTGGCCTTCGATGCCAGATGCCCCAGGGGCTCTTTCTCTCAGTGCCAGATCCCTAGGCATGGAGACTTGACATGGGGCTCAGAACTCTCACTCCTGTAGGTGAGTCTCTGTGATACAGTTACTTTTTTCCAGTCTGTGGGGCTCTCCATTCAGGAGGTATGGGGTTGTTTATCTCATGTAATCACCCCTCCTACCTCTTGATGTGGCCTCCTCTTTGTCTTCCTGGAGTAGGGAATCATTTTGAAAGTTTCTGGTCCATTTGGTCGAAGATTGCTCAGCATTTGGTTGTAATTTTGTTGTTTTTAGGAGAGAAGTTGAGCTCCAGTCCTTCTATTCTGCCACCTTAACCCTGTATCTCTCCGGAAATTATGTAACAGCTAATCTTAGCTTACCTAACCAGCCTGCCTTGCCCATCCCATCATTTCATCTACTAAAACCACAGCTTTTTCCCATGCGCTCCCCTCATGCCAGCTCTGCCCCCTGACCACCCTGGGGGCATCTTCATGTGGCTCTGCCTGGTGTGTCCTGATTCTAGGGAGCTGTGAGCAACATCTTCTTTCACTTCAGGCCTTTTTCTATCTCTGTGTCTTACCAAATCCAATTAAAAGAAATCCTGTGTACATATTAATGTAAGTAGATTTTACAACCAAATGCAGATTTTTCTACACATAAATTCATATCTGTAGTGAAGATGGAAATTCTTACCTCCTCCTTTTCAATATTCTTGTCTGTTTTCTCTCTCTGTCTCTCTCTCTGACATATTTCACTTACTAAATCTGTTACCTAATGTTGAGTAGAAGTGATGAGAGCTTGCCTTGTTCTCCCTAGTGTGGGAGAACAGTTCCATGTTTCACCGGTAAAGATAGTGCTAGCTCTAGACTCCTCACGGATGTGCTTTATCAATAGAGGAAATGTTCCCTGTATTCTAATTTTTCTGTGATGTTTTTACATAATGAATGGGTAATGATTTTCTTCCAAATTTCCCCAAATCTACTGAGATGACTTTGTCTTTTTTTCCTTAGTTAACAACAGTGGACTTAAAATTTGTATTTTTAAAAGTTTACTTTCATTTCTGTTCATAAAGGCCACTTGGTAATGATATTATGCTTGGTGCTGGATCAATATATTTTAAGACAATGTGAGCATGATCCTGAACATATTGTGGCATAATTCTATTTCTGAGTGATGTCTTTCCCACATTTGGTGTCAGGATAATAATTGGTTTCTGCAGGACATCAGGAAGGGTTCTTTCTTCCTCTAACTTTCTGAACGAGTTTGCTGTTGGTTCCTTCAATTTGAGGGAAGTTATGTGGAAAGCCATCTGAACTCAAAGTTGACTTTGTGTGGTCAATTCTGATTATCAAATCAATTTATTTGACCAACATGACTTCTTAGATTTTCTGTCTGATCCTCTGTCATTTGTGCGAAGATTGATAGTTGGTGCATTTTGTAGCCTATCCTCAGATGAAAAGCTCTTCCCTTAGTGATCTCACCCTTCCAGTTGCTTTTTCTCAAGTAAGCTCTTCTAGCATCTATTGGATTTGGTTGGGGGGCTCGCCAATGTGTTCTGTGAATTGTTTTCTTATGAAAAAATTTCTCAGACTTGAGAGTTGTTCTCTGTGAGAAGGTGAGATGAGATTAGCTTGTCCAGCATTAGTAGAAGGTGAAACTCTCCCCTCACATCACTGAACTGAAAGGAAAGGGGCCCTCCTGCTTCAGGATGAGTAAGGGGAATAGTTCTGGGCAATAGGTTTATCCTGATTTGAAGACACTACTCATATTGGAAGCTTCCCAGGATGACTGCTGGGACGTTCCTAATGGTGGATCCAGGTAGCAGTTGGGAACCTGAGACTTGGTGGTGGTCAGACCATGTGCAGTTTCTCTTGGCTGACACTAAGGATCTGTAACACAGCTCCCTTGATGACTCTGGAAGCTGCTTTGCCCTGAATGTTTGTGTTTCTGGATGGGACTCAGGATCAGCACAGTGTGGTCTATTGCTTGTAGGATGGAACTGGCCTGGGCCTCAGACTCAGGACACTTTGCCTAAATGCTTGAGACTGCAGTTGTGCTCTCTGCTCCCAAACCCTTCCACATGCCAGTCCTGGGGATATGCCTGACTCTGTGTCTGCCTTGCTACTGAGCAGAGCTGCCTCCAGTCCTTGTCCTCCAGTCCCAAGGCCCCATACCCAAGATCTTGGGGCAAGATACCACTGAGCACATGATCATATGAAGCCTAGAGACACCAGTTTGAAGAGGGGGTGATACTGGGATAGGTCCATCTTTCTGATAAAGATTTGCAGGGTCCCAGTGGCCACCAGGTCTCCTGATGAGTTAGGGCAGAGGCAAGGAGCAATAGCCTGAGGCTGCCTCCCTCTTCTTTGAGCATCAACACTCACACTGAGCATTACAATTACACTGAGCATTTATAATTAGTAGAGCCCCGTCCAGAGCTGCACACAGTCAGAGGTCACTAGACACGGATGGGCCTAGTCTTACTAAGCTCCCCGTTCATAGATGGCCCTCTCCACTCAATCATCACACATTAGCCATTCAAAAATTCAACTACAGGAGTTCCTTTGAGGTGCAGTGAGTTAAGGATCTGGCATTGTTATTGCAGTGGCTCAAGTCACTGCTGTGGTGCTGATTGGATCCCTGTCCCAGGACCTTCCACCTGCTGTGAATACAGCCAAAAAAAAAAAAAAACTCCCCCAAACAAAAACACTCATCTCTATTGGAGCCAACAGCAATTAGAAAAAATAACAAACTTAAAAATATTCAACTCTAATTTATTGAGACCTTGAAATAATTTCCATCTCTCATAACACTGATGGATAAAACATTAACAGAGAAAAGTATTTTTAATTTCAAGCTTTTTGGTGGCTCACACTGCTCACAGTATTGTATTGTTTAAAGGAAAATGAAATGTCTCATCAAATCAATATCTACTGCTTCTAATTTCTAGACATATAATGTAAGTGGAATGACTTAAATGGAATCAATTCTGAAATATTAGTGTCACGATGAAAGAAAGTAAATCTCTTTGCCAAAAATGAGCTTTGTATTCTAAAAGCAATACACATAGAGTTCCACAGTATTTTGAGGAAATAAGAAACTCAGTGCGAAAACGTTTTCCAGTGTATTAGGGATTTTACAACTAGTATCACAAGTAACACACTTCAATTTTCAGAATGGAGGTGTCTAGGGAAAAAAGCCAGGCCATGATGGACAAAAAGATGGACAAACACCCCTTGATGGGATCTGATCCAGAGGGGTGTATGCACACAGGCTTCCTGGAATGGTGGGGAATATCCTCCTGCCAGGAGCTGCACCCTTAGACTCCCAGGGACATGGGTAGGGGAATGGAGACACAGGGGGAGGTCTGCCTGTCGCTCAAGGGTCTGTGGAGAGGGAAGCCCATGCACAGGGACTGGGGAGCAAATGGTCCCTGCCAAATGCTCCTTGGGGAGCATCAGATGTCTGAGGAGCCACTTCTAGAAGCTCAAGTTTAATCACAGGGTTTCTCTTTGTCTCAGAGCCACAACCTCTTCTCTGTAGATGATGAACTTTCATTCACTTCCCTCCCAAACTCTCAGGAAGTTTCAGTTCAAGGGATATATCATGCCTCTGGGAAGAAAGTGTTCTTTCCCGCTTTTTTTGGAGATATTTGAATTATTTTCAGTAAGTCCTGAGCTCATTTCTTTCATGGTTCATCAGGTCATATGCTTTAGAACTTCTCATCTCTTGCTGCCAAGTCATGATCCTCCATGACATAATTCTGAGACATTCTTGTTTCTGTTGCTAAAGCTCAACAACGCAGTCATTTCACTTCCTCCCATCTCAGGATGTTGATATGACCATTTGATTGAGGCTTCTTCAGTTTGGACATCTTCCTGATGACCTGTCTGGTGGGCTTTTTCATCTCTGCTTTAGCTGTGTTTGTGTAGCATGTATTCTTCTTGCTACTCTGAGTGCTTGAATGCGCATTTGACTTTGGAGCATCCCTCTAGGTCCTCCTGGATCCTTCTGCTGGGTGGTCAGCATTCTCCCAATCCTCTGAGTCCAGGTTATCACCTGTGTCCACTTCCTCCAGCATCCCGCAGAGACATGACTAGACTCTACACTCGGGCCCTAGACCTCACAGGGAATGCCCTAAGCCTTTTCTCAACCACCACAGTAGTTTTTACTGTGGTTTAGTTTCTTCCACATTCTTGATAGGATGGGTTTCATCACCCAAAGGCTGGACATTTTTTTTAGGATCATAGATGAACTGCTCCTGGCCTGAATACTGAGGGGTTTCTTTCCCCCCATGTATTACCATGGTGCTTATGATCTTCCCCACCATATGGCTGAACATATCCAGGACACCAGATGCTTCTGCATTTGTATCTTCTTCCCTCACAGGACAAAACTGGACAAGAGTGCTACATTTTTCTACAGCTCTGGCTAAACTGCTACTGGCAGATTCCTTGTCTCCCTGTAGAGGAAGACTCTCTTTGACTGTCTGAAAAATTCTGCCTAAAATTAAGTGAGCTATGAGCATCTGAACAATCATAACACACTCTACCAACTCCCATTGATATCTAGGGATAGCTAGACCAGATGTCTCACTGTCATTGGGTTCTGCCAGGAAACTCTTCAGAATCTGGAGCGGTGGCTATAAGTATACATCTTTGCCAGGACATCGTTCCTCTATAGTGTCCTTTGTTACAGGGGATGGGCAGTGGCCGCTTACCTTGACCAGGTGGACCACACCACACTGTGGGGAAATTGAGCTAGGTTCTGCCCAGCATCACTCCTGTGGCAGATAACTGGGGCAGACCATGCATGCAGAGGCTAGAGAGAGCAACACCAAAGGGAGAAAAAACACACACCATGAGTTGGCATTTTCTTTCCTCTACTTCAACTCCTTTCGCTGTGGCCCCAGAAAGCCCATCCAACCCTCTAGGCATTCTGTACTCTCAGCCTGAAATGGGCTCCCCCGCAACTGCCCATGTGGGTTCATGCCCCTTCCTTTAACAAGTATACTCAACTACTTGAGAACAACTACTTGAAAAATGGGCAAAAGACTTGAATAGACATTGCTCCAAAGAAGATATACAGATGACCAACAAGCACATGAAAAAGTGGTCAACATCACTGATTATTAGAGAAATGCAAATCAAAACTACCACATGATTCCACCTCATACCCGTCAGAATGGCCAACACTAATCAGTCCACAAATAACAAAGGCTGGAAGGAGTATGGAGAAAAGGGAGCCCTCCTTCACTGTTGGTGGGAATGCAAGCTGGTACAACCACTATGGAAACCATATGAAGGTACCTTAGAAAACTATACATAGAACTACCTTACAACCCAGTAATACCACTCTTGGGCATATATCTGGGCAAAACCTTCCTTGAAAAAGACACCTGAACCTTCATTTCATTGCAGCACTATTCACAATAGCCAACCCAAATATCCATTGACAGATGACTAGATTAGGAAGATGAGGTATATGTACACAATGGAATACTACTCAGCCATAAAAAAGAACAAAATAATGCCATTTGCAGCAACATGGATGGAACCAGAGACTCTTATCCTGAGTGAAGTAAGTCAGAAAGAGAAAGACAAATACCATATGATATCACTTATATCTGGAATCTAGTATAGGGCACAAATGACCTTTCCATAGAAAAAAACCTCATGGACTTGGAGAATAGACTTGTGGTTGCCAAGGGGGAGGGGGCGGGATGGATAGGGAACTTGGGGTCAACTGATACAGATTATTGCCTTTGGAATGAATAAGCAATGAGGTCCTGTTGTGTAGCACTGGGAACTCTGTCTAGTCACTTATGATGGAGCATGATAATGTGAGAAAAAAAATCTATACATGTGTGTGTAACTGGGTCACCGTACTATACAGTAGAAACTTGACAGAACAGTGTAAACAAGCTATAATTTTAAAAAAGTCATTATATAAAAAGAAATCAAAACAAAAAAACACCTTCCTGGAAAAGTACATGCTCCTGTACTAGTTACCATAATAAAAGAGAAACAGACTCACAGATATATAGAACGAACTAGTGGTGGGAGATTAAGAGGTAGAAACTGTTATGTATAGAATAAGCTACAAGGATATACTGTACAACATAGCCAATATTTTATGATAACTGTAAATGGTGTATAACCTTTAAAAATTGTGAATCACCATAGTGTACATTTGTAACTTATATAACACTGTTCATCAACAGAAAAACCAAATATGATAATATCTTTACAGAAGATGTCTTTGTACAAGATTACTATTAGTGATCTAGTAATGTATCAGTGGCATTCCAGTGACATTTAGGTCCTCATGACCACTAAATGTTGTTTCCTTTCTTTTTAATAATTGTGCCCACAGCATGTGGAAGTTCTCATGCCAGGGATCAAACCCATACCACAGCAGTGACCCACATGAGAGCAGTGACAATGCTGGATCCTCAACCACTAGACCACCAGGGAACACCTAAATGTTGTTTCCTGTTCAGGTTTCCAGGTTGTGATGGTTCTAGGCTATGAGTCTGTTGAATGAAGTCCCTGCCTCCCATACTCCACTGAATCCACACCTGCTCTTCTGTCTGAAATCTCCCCTCTTCCTGGGCCTCCTTCATTCCATTATTTCTGACGATGACAGGTCAAAGAAAGCAACAGAAACAGCAGGATCTGGAAGTAGCTGGGACCTGGGGGAAATGATGGGTTCTCAAGCCCTTCCCCCTACATTCTCTGAGATGGGCTCTTCACATTGTTACCTGAGCAAGTTTCACCTCTTTTATGTCTTCTCCTGAGAATCCATGACTCTTTCAGCCTTGGAGTCAAGTAAGGAGCATCTATTTAGTGTGAACCTTGTTAGTCTGAGGACATTCAGCAGGGTGTGTATTCAGAGAAGCTAATATGTTGGGGTGGTGGTTTTGTTTTCCTCAAACTGATCTTGAGACAGCAGTGGTGCAAGCCATGGTAGACCACAATGGACCTTAGAAGATATTAGTTCAAATCCCTGTTTTGTCACTTCTGAGCTATATGACACTGGACGCATCTTCTGTTCTTTCTGAATTTCCCTATATGAAAGGTAAAAATTAAAAATTTCTTCCACCTTTTTTACTTGAGGGGAGGAGGATAGTTTAAGGTTAAAATTGTGTATCAATTTAGTTCATTACTTGATACATGTTTGAATTTTCAAGATGTATCAATTGTATTACCTAGTTTATGTTTAGGAAGCTATAATGTTAGTATATTATGGTATATTATTTCAAAAGGCTTTTATTTTCAAGGACAAAGTATATTAATGTTTGGTAAAGAATTAAAGAATAAGCATTTTTTTTACATTTTTTAGTTATTTCCTTAATATATTTTTTCTACTATATAGCATTTTTTAATATAGAAGGATTGCTGTCAAAATCAAATTCTAAACTGGTTGTTAATCTGAGTGTCCAGAATGTTGAGCAATTTATTTCACTCATTTTCAGTCACCTGGGGTGTTTACCTGGGCTTCCTCCCAGACCTGCTAAAACAGAATGTTTTGGCCGTGGCGCTGTAACAAGGGTGAGAGCTAAGAACACCATGTTTTAATATTTATCAAGGGGCCAAAGTCCCTTCAAAAGACATTAAAGTAGACTTGGCTTATTATTCACTTTATAAGTCAAAGAGTGACAAGTAATTAGCAGGGACTGTTATAAAAGCTTTAGATTTCAGGCTCACAGTTGTCTAACTAAGAAGACAAGGCATCATGGGTCTAGTTGTGGTCCTGGTGCTCGGTCTCTCCTGTCTGCTTCTCCTCTCACTCTGGAAACAGAGCTCTGGGAAGGGGAAGCTCCCACCTGGGCCCACTCCTCTCCCAATTCTTGGAAATATCCTGCAGCTAGATATTAAGGACATCAGCAAATCCTTAAGCAATGTAAGTATGTTTTACGACCCTTTGGAGTGCAAAGCGTAAGTGAACAACTATTTTTAAAAAATATATTTATTAAAATATATTTTAAAAAGTTATATTAAAATATGTCTTCATTTTTTTCTCTTTTTAGGGCTGCACCTGTGATACATGGAGGTTCCCAGGCTAGGGGTTTAATCAGAGCTATAGCTGCTAGGCCACACCACAGCCACAGAAATTCCAGATCCAAGCCACATCTTTGACCCACACCACATCTCATGGCAATGCTGGTTCCTTTACCCACTGAGCGAGGCCAGAGATCAAACCCGTGAGCCCATGGATCGTACTCGGATTGGTTTCCACTGTGCCACTATGGGAACTCCCAAAATATGATCATTTTAAAACAATACTTCCTGTTGCAGACTTTTTTTTTGCTTTTTTTTGTCTTTACCTATGGCATGTGGAAGTTCCCATGCTAGGAGTTGAATATGGCAAGGGAAGTGTTTTGTGATTAGAGATTTCATTCAAGAAGTCATCTACCCTATAAACTGTGTGTTTTGTTCCAAACAGACATGAAAATTGGACTTCTGTGAGGAGGCATTTTTTGCCTGATGTTAAGGAAAGATCATGGGATCAGGACAAGTATGAGCAAATGAAAGAAAAAAGTAATCAGTCAGGGCTAGCTGGATGGTAACAAAATCCTTTTGGATTCTGCACAAAGCTACTGTGTGTGGCCAAGAATGCAAGAAATTGTCCTTCCATGAGCTGCTGCGTGACCTGGCACTGCTTCTGTGATGCTTGCATTATGTTTTAGTAAGACCAGCGGATCTCAAACTGGGCAGGGCATGTGAATCAACTGGGGTGGTTTTTAAAAATATAGATTTCTAGCTCTTATCATTACTGAGTCAGAATCCCTGTGGGATGAGCTTTCGAGTGGTCCTGAAAGAGTCAGTATCCAAGGTAGTCATGGGAACAGATAAATTGCTCAAGCATCAGAGGTCAAGGACACAGTGTTGAAACTTGGTTCTTCTATTTATTACCTGTGAGACACTGGAAATAAATAGGAAATTCTTTGAATCTCAATCTCTTTACCCATAAGCCAGAGTAAAGAAACTTAGCTCAAAGTAGTGATATGATGATTAGTAATAATCTGAGTACCAATTGCCCAGGCCATGGCCTGGGACCTCAGAGGTTATTATTAATCACCATCATATGTATCTTTTAAAAATCTTGTATTGAAGTATAGTTGATTTACAATATTGCCTTAATTTCAGGTGCACAGCATAGTGATTCAGTTATTTCCAGAGCAGATTATATTCCATTATAGATTATTACAAGGTATTTTTAAATAAAACAGGGTGAAGGCTTATTATTTAAAGACAAATATCTGTATACACACACATACTCCTAAAGGCCTTCAGGGGGTTGAGAGAAAGGTTTAGAAGATATAGATATTTTTCTGAAATTCCACAGGTAGTTCTTACTACAAATTACAAGTTGTAAGAGAAATTATATATTGAAGATAGCCAAAAATTTAAAGTAATGACATGTATGAAGTGTATTGGCAGGAAAAATATGGCTGTGTCTTTTATATTTAGCTACTGGTACTTATTTACTAAGAAACAATAGGTTCAGCACCTGATCTCAACATATACAAATTCAGGAGTTTCTGTCATAGCTCAGTGGTTAATAAACCTGACTAGCATCCATGAGGATGAAGGTTTGATCCCTGGCCTCGCTCAGTGGATTAAGGATCTGGCATTGCCATGAGCTATGGTGTAAGTTGTAGACATAGCTCAGATCTGGCATTGCTGGGGCTGTGGTGTAGGCCAGTGGCAAAGGCTCCAATTTGACTCCTAGCCTGGGAAACTGCCACCAGTGTGGCTCTAAAAGGCAACAAGATTAAAAAAAAAAAAAACACTCCAAAAGATAAACAGACTCATTCTGATCTATTATGGTGTTGCTTTGAATCTATTAGCTGTACCATCTTCAGAGAATACACTTTTCCTGGAGTTCCTGCTGTGGCATAGTGGGTTAAGAACCCAATGGCAGCAACTCAGGTCACTGCAAATGCTTGGGTTTGACTCCTGGCCTGGTGCAGGGGGTTAAGGATCCACGGCTGAGGCATAGGTAGCAGCCATGGCTTGGATTCATTCCCTGGCCTGGGAACTTCCATTTACTGCAGATATGGCCATAAAGTTAAACAAACTAAAGAATATGTGCTTCCAAGTGTTTGTTAGCACACTTCAAAATCACTCTGCCATCATCAAACATCAGTTTTGAATTTATACCCATCCATGACTTACTTATTGCAGATAGATCAGATAACTATTATTCTATTCTAGCTGTTTGAATTTGTAAGGGAAAAAAAACTTATAATGCACCTTTCTCCTCCAGTGTATCAAACACGTTTCAAATTGAAAATGTTACCTGACATGGTAATGCACTTGCTAGTACCACAAACCTTGTACAAAGAAAAACAGAGGCAAGAGAGGTATGGAAAAAGAAAACCTTTTGTTGGTCCTCAAACTGAGTGAAGTTCTGAAATGTAGAGATGATCTCTGACATCATAATGGACACCTGTTTGTTCTTACTATGTAAATGAAGTTGCCAATATGAAGTGATACTACAGTGTGTCAACAAATAAATTCTTCCTGTTTCAACAAATAAATGAGTCCTCATGGATACCAGTCAGTTTCATTGCCACTGAGCCACAGTGGGAACTACTAATCTATAGCTTTGTTAACAATTAAATCTACTTTGGAATATAGCAATACAGCTTATGGTGTATGAAAGTTTTATGACTTTTCTGCAAATAGATTTTTATAAATGACGAATATTATTACATCTCTATTTCTGCATATGAAGATAGCAACTTGCTCCAAGTAATCCAGGTAGTACGTGGGTAGAATCTGAACTCTAAAGCCATGCTTTGCTGCCTGTCAGACTTTCTAGAACAAACCTCATTGTAAACCATTTTATGTGTATGTTTGTGTTTCATGTGATCTTCGGGGAAAAGATGGGTGTTATTATCTTGATTTTTCAGATGTTGGAAACAGTTCTGGAGGAGCAACTTGCCTAATGAATATAGAGCTTAATTTCACTAAATCCTTTTTTTTTAAGGGCCTCACCCACAGCAGCATGTGGAAATTCCTAGGATAGGGTTTGAATTGGAGCTACAGCTGTGGACTACATCACAGCCACAGCAATATGGGATCTGAGGTGCATCTGTGACCTACACCACAGCTCATGGAAAGGCCAGATCACCCACCCCAGTGAGCAAGGCTGGGGATCAAACCTGCATCCTCATGGATACTAGTGGGATTCGTTTCTGATACACCACCACAAGAACTCCCAGCTAAGTCTTGATTCTGAATCCTTTAAATTTGACCCAAAATTTTTTTATTACTTTTATCTTTTGATACACTCATGTGATTATTTTCTAATTTATTTTGTTGGTTACCTAACTTTTCAGTTTATCTCAAGTTCCAATCAGCTTTGGGACATAATTTGACACTTAAAACTCAAAACTCATAAAGTTATAAAACACTGCAACATTTTTTACTAAGTAAGAAAAAATGCATGGCTGTGACTAATTTTAATTATTCAGAAACAAAGGCAAGGGACTGGAAAACTGAATTAGAAAATTTTTGAATAGTCAAATCAACTTAGTCATTTTTGTTCTTTTTTTGAAAAGAAACTTTTTCTCCTCTAATTTCTAATGCCAACTATGGCTTCCTTTAACTTTTCTCCTTTTTAACGGAGATCTGTATTGGCTTCATAAACAAACAACAAAAATCCAGTGAGATATACACCTGTTATAAAAGTACCCCCAGTTTCTTATACTACCTCTTTTTCATTGCTCCTCCTTGTCTACAAAAGAGCAAGAAGGGCAGGATAGCAAAGACAACATTTAGTTTTTCATGAAGAATAATTATTGAAAGAGATTTACCCTGGAAATCATGCCTTTCTATGGCAGTCCTTAATGTTTAAGTATCCAGAAATAAAATATCGTGCCATTAAACAAACAGCCCATATAAATAATGAAATGACTCACACTGTGAGGCCTAGAGTATATTCCATTCTCTGCTGTTTGATTTGCATAAGCGAATGTAAGTTCACATGTCTTGAAAATGAATGATGTTAAGTCTGAGCCACCAGAAGGATTTTCCAACCAAGTTGAAGCCATTTCAGAAACCCCTTGTTTCTATTTTAAGTAATGAAAGTCCATTCTTAAGAATATGTTGTCCAATAACTAAAACACTCTGAGGATTTGTTACTTGTCTCTGATTTATACTGACTTTGCCTTCTGTCATCAATTGACACCCTGGGGAATGGAATTTGCTTTGCTTCAAGCATCCAGGAAGTCTGTTCCAGGGTCAAGAACTAATTTGGAAAACGAAGCTTGTTTCAACAACTCAGTTAACTCTTGATCAGACAAGCTCCAGGGAAACTATGCTGCTATGATAAAGGGCTTGTGTAGACCTTTTAGCTGAGTCCAGTCCTTCTTGTCCATGAACAAGCTTTGTTACTTCTGTAGCCAAGTCCTTTCTGAGGGCCCTGCTTTTCTGGCTCTTTGACATGCAACCACATTATGGTCAGTTTCTGGAGGTGGAAGGCAAGTGAAGAGCTTCAGGTACCTTTCTACCAAATTATTCTGCTGTCTCAAAACAAGGATACAATTCAAATGAGGATGTCTTATCTCTGTGTAGCCAAACAATAGTTTCAGCTGACGTTCCCAGTTTTGTTTCAGTTGTATTTGTAATCAGAGGTAGAGAGAGTCTGAATCTGTCTTCTCCTGTCAACTTGTGGATGAACTCGGATCTGGACATGATATTACCCAGGTGATCATATCAACCCGGTTGGACCTGGCATGCATAACCCTGGAACAGGTAGCAGAAGTCATAGATTTGGAGCGCCTGGTATAAAAACTTGGCCAAACTCATTCCTCCTGGATCTTAAGTTGAGTCAGCCCACTCTCTGCCTCAGCAGTGAGCCCATGAGGAAGTGGCAGCCCACTACTGCTAGGAAGTCCCCCAGGGCTGCTTCTGGTACTAGGCCAAAAGGTCCAGCACCTCGAAGCTGCCCGAGGGACATCCGTTAGGGAAGAGCTCCCAGCCCCTAGCCTGCCCAGGCCTGGAGCCCTTGTCGCAGGCGCATGCATTGCTTTGCAAGCCCTCTGCATGCAGTGCCCTGTGCATGCTGGGCGTTACTGCTGAGGTCTTAGTCCAGAGGCACTGTAGCACCTCCCACCAGCATGATGATGTTGTGGTTTGCTTCTGGGAGGGAAACAGGACCAAGAGCGCCAGCAAATCCCTCCTGTGAAATGAGATGGTGTCAAAGCCTCTGAGGAAGTTGCCTGCCTTGCCCCAGTCAGAGAGCCCTGGGTGCTCTGTCTTGGCACCCCTCTTGGGGGAAGAACTCCTTGAGCAGACCCCAGGTGGCCTGCACCACCAGCAACCCCTGAACGGTGGAGTGGGGTAAAGTCTTGACCCACATGGAATAGCAAACCACCACACATGGAAATGCACTCCAGTATGGGTGCCAGCATCTCAGTGGAAGTCTGTTACAAGATAGTGAATATAAGTATCTGTGCTATGAAGTAAATCCTTGTTGCTTACCTTTTACATGTACTGGTTTGCATCTGTTAACCCCATACCTCTAATTTGTTCCCCCTCCCCACTTTGGTAAGGATAAATTTTTTCTGAGTCTTGTTTCTATTTCTTTTCTTCTTCTTTTTTTTTTTTTCCCTTTGGCTCTGCCCACTGCTTAGGGAAGTTTCCAGGCCAGGGATGGAACTGTGCCTCAGCAGCGACTCAAGCTGCTGCAGTGACAACGCTGGATCCTTAGCCCATTGTACCACAAGAGAGCTCTTTTCAATTTAATTTTCATTTGTGTCATATTTTAGTTTCCACATATAAGAGATATCATACGGTATTTGTCTTTCTCTGTCAACTTGCTTGGTGTGATAATCTCTAGGTCCATCCATGTTGCTGCATAGGGCATTATTTCATTCTTTTTATTGCTGATTAATATTCCATTGTACACATGTACCACGTCTTCTTCATTCACTCATTTGTTGATGGACATTTAGGTTGTTTCCATGTGTTGTTTATTGTAAATAGCACTGCTATAAACATAGAGATGCATGAATCTTTTTTTTTTTTTTTTTTAAGGGCCACACTTGTGGCATATGGAAGTTCTTGGATTAGGGGTTGAATCAGAGCTTCAGCTGCCGGCCTGTGCCTCAGCCACAGCAGTGCCAAGTCTGAGCTGCAATAAGTGGCCTGTGCTGCAGCTTGTTGCAATGCCACATCCTTTCCTCACTGGTCGAATTATCAAATCCACATCCTCATGGACACTGTATCAGCTTCTTTACCCACTGAACCCCAGCAGGAACTCTGTATCTTTTCACATGAGAGTTTTCTCCTGATATATGCCTAGGAATGGGTCTGCAGTATCATATCATATGGCACCTCTATTTTTATGTTTTTGAGGAATCTCCATACTGTTTTCTATAGTGGCTGCACCAATTTACATTCCCTCCAACAGTGCAGAGGTTTCTCTTTCCCACACCCCCTCCAGTGTTTGTTACTTGAAGACTTTTTTATTTTTTTGGCTGTGCCACAGGATACATAAACTCCTGGCCCAGGGATTAAACCTGTGCTATAGTAATGACCACTGCAGTGACAATGCCAGATCCTTAACTGCTAGGCCACCAGGGAACTCCCTGTAGACTTTTTATTGATGACCATTCTGACCAGTGTGAGGTAGTATCTCACTGTAGTTTTGACTTGCTTTTCTATAATAAAATGCCTAAGCCAGTTGTCTGTTGATGGGCACTTGGGTTGCTTCCATGTATATTGCCTGTTGTAAATAGCACTGCTATTAGCACTGGGGTGCAGGTACTTTTTGAATTACAGTTTTTATTTTCTGGATATGTACCCTGGAGTGGAATGGCTGGATCATATGGTAGTTCTATTTTTAGTTTTTAAAGGCATCTCTATGCAGTTTTGTATAGTGGCTGTAGAACTTCACATTCTCATCAACAGTATAGGAGGGTCCCCTTTCCTCCATACCCTCTCCAGCATTTATTGTTTGTAGACTTTTTGTTGATAGCCATTCTGACTGGTGTTAGGTGGTCTCTCATTGTGGTTTTGATTTGCATTACTCTAATAGCAATGTTGAGCATCTTTTCTTGTGTCTGTTGCCCATCTGAATCTCTTCTTTGAAAAAATGTACATTGAGGTCTTCTGCTTTATTATGTTATGGTATGTTCCCTCTCTACCCACTTTGGTCAGAGTTTTTTGTTTGTTTGTTTATTTTTAATCATGAATGGGTGTTGCTTTTTCACCATATTTATATATAAGATCCTGAAATGCCTGAAGGTATGTATGGTGGAATAACAACTTCAACAATACGATGTTGATTGCAATCTTAACAATGAGTAAAATAGATGAAATTGTGACTTCTTTTGCTAATATTTGCATTTTCTTTCCATTTCCCAGCTCTCAAAAGTCTATGGCCCTGTGTATACCGTGTATCTTGGCTTGAAGCCTGCCGTTGTGTTGCATGGCTATGAAACAATGAAAGAAGCCCTAATTGTTGGGGGAGAGGAGTTTTCTGGAAGGGGCCATTTCCCAATGGCTGAGAGAGTCAATAAAGGACATGGTAGGTGTGCATATTCAGTATTAGTAATGGGGGTGGGGAGGTTGAAAAATTTTGAAGAGTCCCCCAGAAGAGCTTGGTCCATCTGTGAGGAGGCCAAGTGTCAGCTCTGTCCTCCCTGCCTGGGACCTCCCTCCTAGTTTCTGCTTCCCCTCCTGGTAGGAATCATCTTCAGCAATGGAAAGATATGGAAGGAGACCCGGCGCTTCTCCCTCATGACCCTGCGGAATTTGGGGATGGGGAAGAGAAGCATTGAGGAACGCGTTCAAGAGGAAGCCCACTGCCTTGTGGAGGAGTTGAGAAGAACCAATGGTGGGTTAGTCTACACTCTGTAACTGTGACCTTAACAGATGCTCGCTCTCTCCTGTGACGTCCTTGGGAACATTTCAGGGGTGGCCGAATCTTCCATATGGGCTGTGGTTGTGAGTCCTCGTGTGGAGGAGGGGGGTGTGAAACAGAGACAAGGAAGCTTTGGTGTATCTGTGCTTCTTGTGTTTGTACCCTTATGATGGTGCACATAGTGTGGATTGAAATGTCATTTAATCCTATTCTGTTTTGAGCTCTTTGTTTTCAAATCTTTGTTATACAGGGAGAAGGTTTTAAGTCTCATTTTTTTTAGTATTAGAGGACAGTGTTTTTCCCATAGTGTAAGTGTGGGTTATCTATTCCAGAACATTTCACCAGGGAATACTTGTCAAGTGGACAGGGTGGGAATGCTGTCATCATGACCTTATGGAGCGTGAAACAAATGACATGTGCTTTAACTTAATTGGCCTCTATTTGTTTGGTCAGCCTCACTTACGTGTCTGAGGCTTTCTTCTGAGACCCACTGCCTACTGTTCTGGCTCGTAATGATAGTTTTCTATGGTTTTACTTGCTTAGGTGTTGATTAGGGCAGATCTCATCAGTTGTGATTTCCATGTTAACAGCTGTTTTAAAATTATCAGCTTGAGTTATTTAATGTTGCTCCCTACGTACAGCATTGTTTTATTTATTTATTTATTTATTTATTTATTAATTTTTATTTATTTATTTTTTTGTCTTTTGTCTTTTTTGTTGTTGTTGTTGTTGTTGCTATTTCTTGGGCCGCTCCCTCGGCATATGGAGGTTCCCAGGCTAGGGGTCGAATCAGAGCTGTGGCCACTGGCCTACACCAGAGCCACAGCAACGTGGGATCCGAGCCGCGTCTGCAACCTACACCACAGCTCACGGCAACGCCGGATCGTTAACCCACTGAGCAAGGGCAGGGACCGAACCCGCAACCTCATGGTTCCTAGTCGGATTCGTTAACCACTGCGCCACGACGGGAACTCCTGTTTTATTTATTTTGAAGACATTGATGCAATAGCATAATCTTGAACATTATTCAAATACCAGGTTATATAATAATTTAACTAGATTTCAACTAATATTAGTAATTCATGACCCTGCCTTCCCTATTACTTGCTTCTCTCTCCAGTGGTTTTGTATGTGTGTGTGTGTTTAGGGCCACAGGTGCAGCATCTGGAAGTTCCCAGGACAGAGGTCAAATTGGAGCTACAGCTGCTGGCCTGCACCACAGCCACTGGAATGCCAGATCTGAGCCATGTCTGCAACCTGTGCTGCAGCTCATGGCAATGCTGGATCCTTAACCCAATAAGTGGGTCCAGGGATTGAACCCACATCCTCATGGAGACTAATTGGGTTCATTTTCTGCTGAGCCACAATGGGAACTCACTGTTTTCAGCATTCTTTATCTACCCCTCTATTGGTGTAATAATTTTGTTTTTGCGTTTTAGGGCCACACCTGTTGGATATGGAGGTTCACAGGCTAGGGGTCGAATCGGAGCTGTAGCCACATCTACACCACAGCCACAGCAATGCCAGATCTGAGCCACATCTTTGACCTACACCACAGCTCATGGCAATGCCACATCCTCAACCCACTGAGCAATGCCAGGAATAGAATGCACATCCTCATGGATATTAGTCCTAATGATAATGTTTTTTATTTTCTCTGCTTTATGGTACTTTGACATCTTTGGGGCCTTGCAGAACCAGGGAACAACTCTCTCTCTCAGGGTTAGTTAATTCTGAGACAGAGCAAAACATCTTGTCTATACCATGGCTTTGATTTTTCAATCAACCCCTCCAAAGCCCATACCCCCCTTCCTCCCCTCCCCCCACCTTCTTTGTGAAACCATTGCACAACAAACCAATATTCTGCCTGCCCTCAACCCAGGGACCACCAGGGTCCTATATCCTAGAGGACTGTGAAATTAACTAAACTATCAATTCTAAACTTGAAGTTTAGACCTATGAAGTGCTTGTCATGATGAATCTGATTTTCAGTCTAGATTCTAAATTACCTGCTTCTTAATCCTCTCTCTCCAATGAAGTGAAAGGAAAGATAAACATCAGAGTTTAGCTGTCCCATACACAGAAAGAAATCTCACAGCCTTCTCAAATTATCCCCTACCTTCTAAAAGAAGTTTTCCTAGAAGCTTAGTGAATGGACATGTTTCAGCTGAAAAGGAGTCTCGCAGAGGACCAGTTAACTAAGTAGGATTCCTAGTATTAAAATCACTATCCTTTCCTCTCAGTACTTTGATACGTCATGCTTAATTGCATTATGATGTGATTTTTTGCATATAAAATTTATAAGGAGTTCCTGATGTGGTGGAGTGGATTAAAAATCCAACTGCAGTGGCTTGGGTTGCTGTGGAGGTGCAGGTTTGTTCCCAGCCCATGACCTTCCATATGCTGCCAATGTGGCCATTACAAAAAAAAATATTAAGCAGTTATGTGACTATAGCAGTTTCATTTAAGTATTGGCCAATAAAAAAGAAAGCTACTTTTCCTCTGCTTTAATTTTTTTATCCGTAATGTGGTAGAATTGATCTGTATTCAAAGGTTGAAGAACATAATATATACTGTTGGTGGCTATATTAACAATATCCTAGAATTCCATCAGAGGGAAGAATCTGTCCAAATAAGTGAAATGTGAGGGCTGATTGGTGGTGAGGGTCCCTGTTTCTTAAAGCAGGACATTGCTTTCCCCCCCCATCCCTCGCCTTATTGCAATAAAGAAACAAAAGGACTCCAGTTATCAATTTAACCTTCCTTGTTTGCCCTTTGATTTAAGTTTGAAATGAATAATGCTTATGTCCTTTTCTTTTAGGCAAACAAATCTTTGAAATATTTATTTATTTATTTATTTATTTATTTATTTTGTCTTTTTAGTGCTGCACCTGTGGCATATGGAGATTCCCAGCTGCTGGCCTACACCACAGCCACAGCAATGCCAGATCTGAGCCTCCTCTGTGACCTACACCACAGCTCACAGCAACACCATAGCTCATGGCAACACCTAATCCTTAACCCACTGAGCAGATCAGGGATTGAACCTGCAAACTCATGCTTCATAGTTGGATTCATTTCCACTGTGCCACGAGGAGGACTCCAGCAAACAAATCTTAAAATTTGTGTTTGTGTTAGTTTTTCTTCTCATAACAACATAGGTGCCTTTTTCTTGTTTTCATTGTTCTTTCAGATACTTGAAGCTTTATCTCTTTAATCTTTTCCTTTCTTGATTCTACCAGTTGTTCCTTCAACTATTCACTACATATAAAAGATTTCCAGATCCTAATTATTTCCTCCTTCCTACAGCAATGCTTAAATTTCTATGTGATTACCAAACAGATATGATTCTTCACTGACAGTTAACCTGAATTATTGTTTTAAAAACTGATTCTGACTTTTTTTTTCTTCTCTTCACAATAGCCAGCTCCTTGGGTCAAGGCAGTGATATAAATAGAGTATTTAGAAAATAATTATTAAACAAACCAGGATGGAATGGTCAATTCGTGTTTAAGGGGAAAGTGATGCATTGATTTCAAGGATGCTGAAATTTTTGCTGTTGAGGGAATTTCTAGGTAGATATTACTTTAGAGATTCTAAAAGTACCTATTATCCACAAAGAAGTTATATATATATATTTTTAATGGTATTTTAAATCTTTTTAAATCTTTAGCTTCACCCTGTGATCCCAGTTTCCTCCTGAGCTGTGCTCTCTGCAATGTGATCTGCTCCATCATTTTCCACAATCGTTTTGATTATACAGATCCGAATTTTCTTACCTTGTTGGAAAAATTTAATGAAAACTTCAGGATTCTGAACTCCCCGTGGATCCAGGTGAAGTCAACATTCTCTTTTTCTGAATTCTTTGTGCTCTTCTCTTTGACAAGTCCAAAATTCCATATGGACCATGCTTGGAAGTGAATGTTAGGAAACGAATTATTTTGTGTGTTTCAATGTGGTAACTCTGGGAATCAGATTCTCCCCTTTCTGTGTGTGTGTTTTAACTTGCTATAGGTTTTCCTTTTTCTTTCTGCTTTATGTAGGCTATAACTACTTTTTATTGGCTATGCATGCAGCATACAAAAGTTACAGGGCCAAGGATCGAACCCCAGCCACAGCAGTGAGAACACCAAATCCTTAATCGCTGGGTTACCAGAGAAGTTCCTGTTTATTTACTGACTTTTCTAAAGTATTTTGGCAAAGTCTCTTTCTCTCTTTTTGTCATGTGGTCTCTGAAATCACTTTCCTTTAGCTTATTTTCAGCTAGCATCTGATAGAGACAGCATTAAATATAAGGATCCACACACACAAAAAAGACAGATGAAGAGAGAGAGATGGAGAGAGAGAGAGAGAAAGGAGGAGAGACAGAAGGAAAAAGATAAAGGAAGAGCGGAAGAAAGAGAGTTCCCATTGTGGCTTAGTGATAATGAAACCAACTACTATCCATGAGATGTGGATTTGATTCCTGGCCTTGCTCAGTGGGTTAAGGTTTTGGTATTGCCAGTAGCTGTGCTGGAAGGTCTTAGTTGTGGCTCTGATATCATGTGGCTGTGGGTGTGGCCACCAGCTGCAGCTCTGATTGGACCCTTGGCCAGGGAGCTTCCATATGCCCCAGGTGTGGCCCTCAAAAACAAAACAAAACAAAAAAAAAACAACCACAAAAAAAAAAAAAAGGAAAAGGAAAGGAATGAAGGAAAGGAAGGAGGGAAGGAGCAAGGAAATGACTCTTCCAGGTGAGCTCTGTGCTGGGGCACTCATTATAGCCTCAGCCAGGCTGTTTTGGACTCTGTCTTGGTCTTCCCTTAGTGCTTGTACTGAGCCTAGAGATCAGGCAGAGGTGAAAGCACAGTGTCTTCTCAGGACTTTTTGTGCTTAGCTTTCTAATTTCCTCAGTTCACGTGGGTGCTTTTGAATGTCCTAATTTCCCAAGGCCCTCCCTTTGCAGGGGCTGGGTTGGATGCTCTCTCCTATGCCTTAAGTGTAATTGTTTGCCCCCAGTGGTTGCAGGTTGTTATTCATTCATCTTGCTAGGTTTGTGCAACATCCCTGCTGCATTTCCAACCCTGAGTTTTAAGTTAGTGGAAACAAAAGCAAGTACCTGTGTCAGCCTTGCAGGTGGCCTCAGAGAGGTCAGAACACAGACACACAATTCTTTGTGAGTGAGGACTGTTTTGGTTTCTCTGGAACCAGGAACCAAGCTCCCATCCCTCAAGCCGCCTTTGTTGGGACCACTGCCAAGCTGAGGAGGGAGGTGGGACAAGTGGCAGAAAAAAGCCACAAATCTTTCTTGCCATTTAAAGTTGCCTGTTTCTCGCTTCAGCATTCCTGTGATAGCTGTAAACCTTTGTGTTTCTGGCAAGTTCTGACAAGTTGATTGTGACAGTGTTTGCTTGATTTTCTGACATATTTTGTGGAGGGATTGACCTTTAGAGCTGTCTCCTACACCATTCTTGCTGATGTTATTCTATGCAGTGAATGTTCAAACATCACAGTCGTGCCTTAGCATCATACATAGCATAGTGTCATAGAGTGCATATTTGAAAAAGATGACAGAGCCTTTGTTTTACAGACAAGAAAAGAAATGCCTGAATATAAAGCTGGAATTCAAGCCTATTCACTCTCTGGCTGTGGTTTTTCCACTACTCCTCCAAGTCTAGCTTCCATAATCTTCTTTGATGATGGCCCAAAAGCATGGCCATAGCCCTCAGTGGTCAGCCAGACCCTTCCTGAAAGGCTTCCATTGCCCACAAGGCTTGTCTTCCAATGACCCTTAGTGATTTCTTCGTCACATTCCTTCGCATAAGTATCCAATTTAGGAGGAAGAATCGGTCTTTCAAGGAAGAGACTGTTTGTGAACACAGATGCTACCAGGGAACACTGACTAGGGCAGGGGTGTAGCTAGTTGGGAATGTGGCTGACAAGGTAATTGGGCTTGGGATGTCAGAACTGGTTTTAGGGTGTATGAGCCTTAACTAGACACCACAGATTTGCCCTGTGCTGAGCCAATGTACTCTACCGAAATAAAATCACGTGATCTTGGAAAAGTCATTTACCTGCTCTGGTGCATAGGTCCTTTATTGATAAAATGCTGAGTTGGGTTTTGCGTCATATTTGCATCCCTCTGAGTTATAAAAATAGTGATTCTGTTTCTGAGGCTGCTTGATAATAGTAAAAATAGCAGGGAGTGGCTTTGTGTTCTGGATCAGGTTACCCAAACTTTCTCAACCTGTTTCCTTATGTGTAAAATGTGAATCATAGTCATTCATCTCATTCTGTATTTCAGGGTTGTAGGGAAGAGTTAATGTAAAAACTGAGAGAATTGACATGCAGATATTTTAATATCATATGTTTGATATATGAGTATAGGAAATGACTTAACTTTCATCATCTAGTCAGAGTGTCCCCCTTAAATATTTCTATCGGCATAAAGTATTACTTTAAATAACTTTTTTTTAGGGCGACACCTGCAGCATATGGAAGGTCCCGAGCTAGGTGTTGAATCAGATCTACAGCTGCTGGCCTATGCCAAAGCCACAACAACACTAGATCTGAGCCACATCTACAGCCTGCAGCACTGCTTTGTGGCAATGCAGGATCCTTAACTCACCGAGTGAGGCCAGGGATCAAGCCCCCATACTCACGGATACAAGTCTGGTTCTTAGCCTACTGAGCCACAGTGCAAACACCCAATAATTACTTTATGTGTACAATGTAAAATGCTCCCCCTGAAGATAGAGAGCATTTTTTGTTCATCTCAGTTTTTAAACAGGGCTTGGCATCAAGATATATTTTCAGATTACTAAGTGTATTTTTTAATCTTTAAGGCCTGCAATAATTTCCCTGCCCTGATTGACTATCTCCCAGGGAGTCATAACAAAGTGTTTAAAAATTTTGCATACATAAAAAGCTATATTTTGGAGAAAGTAAAGGAACATCAAGCATCTCTGGATGTTAACGACCCTCGGGACTTCATTGATTGTTTCCTGATCAAGATGGAACAGGTAAAATGTTAATGACAGACTGATGTCTCTTTGCCTAAATTTTTTTGTTTATGGACTATTTCTGTACTTAATTAGTGATGTTTAAATGGTGAGGCAAGAAATGCTTGACTGGCACTTTAAGGGTTTTTTAATATTTATTTTTTTAATTAAAGTATGGTTGATTTACACTGTTGTGCCAATTTCTGCTGTACAGAAACACACACATATATATGTACATTCTTTTCCTTATATTATCTTCTATCATTTGACCAGCACATCAGATGATTATGTGTGGAAGGATCTGAACTGAGCACCATGGGAGGTTTAAAATTGACTTGTTGGAGTTCCCTGGTGGTCTAGTGGTTAAGGATCCAATGTTGTCACGGGGGTGACTCAGGTCACTACTGTGGAATGGGCTCAGTCTCTGGCCTGGGAACTTCTGCATGCCATGGGCATGGCCAAAAAAAAAAAAAAATTAAATAAAGATGAATGGTTAAATAACTAGGATACCTGAACCCTATTTGTTAGATACTAATAGGCCATCTGAGGAGAAAGAGAATGTACATCTCAGGTGAGATGGAAATACAAACAAGTGAGAAATACAGAGTGTTGAGCCATAAAAGGAAGGTGGATGTGATCACTTCACACAGCATGTGGGAGAATGAGAAGGAAGAGTTAACCCTGGGTGGGCTTCCTGTCTGTCCTGAAGTTTGATGTAGAGCTTCAAATATTTGCAATAAGTCATAGGGGAGGGAATTTTGGTTTCGTAGAATGGTGCAATGAGAGGTTCAGAGATGTGTTGTGGTAAGGAGAGTAGATGGGTGGGAGAGAAGCCTTATCTGGATGTAACCAGAAAGAAATTTGGACAGACACAGAGTTTGTTGGGAGAAGAGAATTGCAAACTCTTGAGTCGGGCTTGTAATATTTTTCAAGATATGGCTCTAGTTTGCTCATTTCTGTCAGTTAAGATTGTATTTGTCCACCATTAAGAAAGATGACACAGGTTTAAAGAAATAGTACTTTTTCTGATCTCACATACAGAGAGTCTCATGTTGGGCAGTCTAGGGCTAGCTTGGAAGTATCCTGGACCCAAGTGCTTTCCATTCATCTTTGGCATACTTAAGTATACAGGCTTCACCTTCATGCTCAGAGACTCGTGTTCCAAGATAGTGTCTATAACCACATGCACCTTCATGTCTGTGTTTTGAGTAAGAAGACAGAAGGGGAGAACCTGGCCTCAGTAGGCCTTTGGTAGGAAGTATGTTGCTTGTCCATTGTAGCTGCAAAAGAGGCTTGGAATGATATTTCTAGGCAAGCAAGTTATAAGGAATAGGAAATGAAGATCTGTCACTCCTCACGCTTTGTCCTACCATACAGTCATCTTGTTTTTTTTTTTATTTTATTTATTTTTGTTTTTAAATTTTTTGGCCATGCAAACAGCCTGCAGAAGTTCCCAGGCCAGGGGTTGAATCTGCACCATGGCAGTGCCCTGGGCCACAGCCGTGAAAACAGTGGACCCTTAACATGCTGATCCACTGGGAAATTCCCATAGTGGTTGTGTTAGTACTGTACTCTCCAGTGTCCAGGTTTACTTAACTTTATAACAGTGCGTTATTTCAGATTGGTTGCAAGTATACATGCTGGCAAAGTATCAGATAATCACATGAAATCATTCCTAGGAAAAACACAATCACCAGATGGCGTTTACTCTTGAAAACTTGATAGCCACTGCAGTTGACTTGTTTAGAGCTGGGATAGATACAACGAGCATCACTCTGAGATATGGGCTCCTCCTGCTGCTGAAGCACACAGATGTCACAGGTATGACCAACAGGGTGGGCGGGGTGATTTCAGCAGAGTGGTTGGGAAGACATGGAGAGAGGCTTCCCTGTTATTTCATTAGAGATGCTTTATTTTTGAAATTACTGTGCCATCAACTACAAGTTGTCCAAACATTAAGAAAAGGATAAAAATAAGACAAGTTTGTGTAACAGGAAAGGACAACTGAAAACAGGGAATTCAGCATGAGCAATAGCAAAGGCACTAAAGGTATGGATTTCATAAATAAAAAATTCTGGATAAATGTCTGGACTTCATGAGAAGGGATTTGCAGCAGGCATGTCCAGCATAAATTGGCCCAGGCTTGGATATTAGTTTTCTTGAGAAGGGTACACTTTGTCTTTTTTTCTCCTTTATTTATTTATTTATTTATTTATTTATTTGGTCTTTTTAGGGCCACACCCATGGCATATGGAGGCTCCCAGGCTAGTTGTGTAATTGGAGCTGTAGCCGCCAGCCTATGCCACAGACAGAGCAGCACCAGATCTGAGCCTAGTCTGTGACCTACACCACAGCTCATGGCAATGCCAGTTCCTTAACCTACTGAGTAAGGCCAGGGGTTAAACCCTCATCCTCATGGTTTCTAGTCAGATTCGTTAACCTCTGAGCCATGAGGGGATCACTGAGAAGAGTTGACTTTTAATAGTTATTTTTTTTTGCAGAAATCTTTCCTCATTCTGAATATGCAGCATTCTAATGCTAGGGTAGGGTAGAGAACTATATTTGTTGAAGTACAGCAAAAATCCTAGAAATTTGGTGAGAAAGCAGGAGAAAATTTCCACAGTTTGGGAGGTATTTTAAAAGATTAGATTTAGAAAAAAAAAACCATGCTATTTAGACAGAAGATATGCCTAAAGGAGTTTTATCTCTTTTTAAACAACTTTATTTTTTCTAGTTTTATTGAAATATAATTAACAAATACAAATTTATGTATTTAAGGTATACAAGGTGATTATGTAATATATGGACAAATTATGAAATGATTTCCACAATCAGGCTTATTAATGACTAAGCAAACTTCAAGGATGTAATACAGCATTGTTAACATAGTTACCATGTTGTAATTAGATCTCAGAACTTGATCTTATAACTGAAAGTTTGTACCCTTTGACTAACATTTCCCCATTTTCTCCACCCCAGCCTCTGACAACCGCCCCCTTCCCTCTTAGTTTCTATGAGTTTGATTTTTTTATTTTTCATTTAATTATTGTCTTTTTAGGGCCATACCCATGGCATACAGAGGTTCCCAAGCTAGGGGTTGAATTGGAGCTGCAGCTGCCGGCCTACATTCCAGCCACAGCAATGCCAGATCTGAGCCACGTCTGCAACTTACACCACAGCTCTCAGTAATGCCGGATCCTTAACCCACTAAGTGAGGCCAGGGATTGAACCTGCATCCTCATGGATACTAGGCAGATTCGTTTCCACTGAGCCATGATGGGAAATCTGAGTTTGACTTATTTAGATTCCACTCTAAAGTTAGATCATGCAGTTTTTGTCTGTTTGAGTCTGGCTTACTTTGCTTAGACATAATATCATCCAGGTTCATTCGTGTTGTTGCAAAAACCAGAATTTTCATCTTTATTGGCTGCATAATATTCTCTATATACACCGTCTTTTCCTTATCTCTTTATCCATTGACAGACACTTGGGTTGTTTCTGTATCTTGGTGGTTTAGAGTAGTGTTGCAGTGAACATGGGAATGCAAATATCTATTTATATTTGAAGCGTTTTATTATTTCTATTTGTATTCATCTGTGTGCTGATATGTAGGTGTGTATAGATTGATCTCAAAGCCTGCCTTGTGTGAAAGTCACTTGTACCTATAATTAGACAACTCAGTCTCTGTGTCTAGATGTACTTCTGAGCATGTGAGTGATGTGTATAATGATGTTGGGACACCTTGGTAGAGCTCCATGTGTCCCTGAATTGGTATGCAAATACGATATAGCTCTTTTTCCATCAGTCTTACTTGTGTCTTATCAGCCAAAGTGCAGAAAGAGATTGACTCTGTGATTGAGAGACACCGAAGTCCTTGCATGCAGGACAGAATCCACATGCCCTATACAGATGCTGTGGTGCATGAGATCCAGAGATACATTGACCTGATCCCCATCAGCCTGCCTCACACAGTGACCAGGGACATTAAATTCAGAAACTACTTCATCCCCAAGGTAAGATTTGTTCCAGTGAGCTCAATGCTCTTAAAGTTCCCATGTTCACAGTATGGTTTCAATTCAGTAGATGAGAGAATTGCAAAAATTATATGTGTGGTGGGTTGATGGGTTCTGTGGTGTTTGTCATTTGTGGCTATGAGTTTTTATTTTTTATTCTTTTTTAAATATTATTTTTTATTATTATAGTTGGTTTACAATGTTCTGTCAATTTCTGCTGTATAGCAAAGTGACCCAGCCATAACATACATACACTCTTTTCTCATATTATTCTCCATCATGTTCTGTCAGAAGTGATTAGATATAGTTTCCCTGTGCTGTAGAGCAGGACCCCATGCTTATCCAATCTAGATGTAATACTTTGCATCTAATAATCCCAAACTCCAGGTCCATCACTCTCCCTTGCCCTCCCCCTTGGCAGCCACAAGTATGCTTTCCCTGTCTGTGAGTCTGTTTCTGTTCTGTAAATGGGTTCATTTGTGCCATTTTTTACATTCCACGTGTAAGTGATATCATATGGTATTGTCTTTCTCCCTCTGACTTTCTTCACTTAGTATGAGAGTCTCAGGTTCCATCCATGTTGCTGCAAATGGCATTATTTTGTTCTTTTTTAATGGCTGAGTAGTATTCCATTGTGTATACATACCACATCTTCTTAATCTATTCATCTTTCGATGGACATTTAGCTCTGTTCAATTGATCTATTCTTCCTTGATTCGGTATTGTCTCTGGAAAGTTGTCCATGTCTTCTAGGTTGTCAAATTTGTGGGCATATCATTCTCTTATTTTTTTTGTATTTCTGCATATCTTTTGAGATTTCTCCTTTTTCATTTCTCCTATAGTTTGAATTCTTTCTTTCCTCTTGGTGAGTCGGTCCAGAGGTTTGTCAATTTTGTTTACCCTTTCAAAGAACCAGCTCTTGGTTTTATTGACTTTTTTCCTATTTTCTGAATCTCTCTTTTAATGATTTCCTCTTTGATCTTTATGTTTTCTTTCCTTCTGCTAACTTTAGGTTTTTGAGGAAGGCCTGTATGGCTATGAAGTTCCCTCCGAGAACTGCTTTTTTTTTTTTTTTTTGGTCTTTTTGTCTTTTCTAGGGCTGCTTCCCATGGCATATGGAGATTCCCAGGCTCGGGGTCTAATCAGAGCTGCAGCTGCCGGCCTACATCACAGCCACAGCAACAGCAATACAGGATCTGAGCCTTGTCTGCAAACTACACCACAGCTCATGGCAATGCCAGATCCTTAACCCACTGAGCAAGGCCAGGGATCAAACCTGCAACCTCATGGTTCCTAGTCGGATTCATTAACCACTGCGCCATGACAGGAACACCTCAAAGAACTGCTTTTGAGGCATTCATAGATTTTGTTTTTTTTAAATTACTCAGTGAATTTTATTACATTTATAGTTGTATAACAATCATCACAACCCAATTTTATAGCATTACTATCCCAAACCCCCAGGCCATCCCCCCACCCCAACCTGTCTGCTTTTGAAACCATAAGTTTTTCAAAGTCTGAGTCAGTATTTATTCTACAAAGAAGTTCATTGTGTCCGTTTTTAGATTCCACATGTAACTGACAGCATGTGATGTTGGTGTCTCACTGACTAACTTCACTTAGCATGATGATTTCTAGGTGCATCCATGTTGCTGCAAATGCCATTATTTCTTTCCTTTTAATGGCTGAATAATATACCATTGTGTATGTGTACCATATCTTCTTATCCTATCGTCTGTTGATGGACATTTAGGTTGTTCCCATGTCTTGGCTACTGTATATAGTGCTGCAGTGAACATTGGAGAACATGTCTTTTTGAGTCATGGTTTTCTCTGGATAGATAGCCAGGCATGGGATCACTGTATCAAATGGTGATTCTATTTTTAGTTTTCTGAGGAATCTCCATACTGGTTTCCACAGTGATTGCACCAATTTACATTCCCACCAATAATGTAATAGGGTTCCCTTTTCTCCACACCCTCTTCAGCATTTATTGTCTATAGACTTTTTGATGACAGCCATACTGGCTGGTGTAAGGTGATACCTCATAGCAGTTTTGATTTGCATTTCTCTAATAATGAGTGATGTTGAACATTTTTTCATGTGCTTTTTTTTGGCCATCCATATGTCTTCTTTGGAGAATTGTCTGTGCAGATCTTCTCATTTTTTGATGGGATGGTTTGTTTTTTTGGTGTTGAGCTGCAAGTAGTGTTTCTAAATTTTGGAGATGAATCCCCTGTCAGTTGCTTCATTTGCAAAGATTTTCTCCCTTTCTGTGGGCAGTCTTTTTGTTTTGTTTAGGGTTTCCTTTGCTGTGCAGAAACTTTTAAGTTTAATAAAGTCCCATTTGTTGATTTTTATTTTTATTGTCATTACTCTAGGAGCTGGATCTGAGATGATATTGCTGTGGTTTATGTCAGAGAGTGTTTGGTCTAGAGACATCCATAGATTTTGAATGATCATGTTTTCTTTGTTATTTCTCTTGGGGCATTTTGAAATGATCCTTCTGGTTTTCTCATTGACCCACTGGTTTTTTAGAAGCCTGTTGTTTCATGTCCATGTAGTCAGTTTTTCTCTCATTTCTTTTCCTGATGGGATTTCTAGTTTCATGCCATTGTGGTCGGAGAAGATAGTTGAAATAATTTCTATATTCTTAAATTTGTAGAGGTCAGTTTTGTATCCCGATATGCGGTCTGTCCTTGAGAATATTCCATGTGCACTTGAGAAGAATGTATATTCTGATCTTGTTTGATATCATGTCCTAAAAGTATCAATTAATTGTGTCATTTAGGATCTCTGTGGCCTTATTGATTTTCTGTCTGGAGCAATTGCCCATTGATGTGAATGGGGTGCTAAAGTCCCCTAGTATTATTGTATTCCCATGAATTCTCCTTTTATGTCTGTTAGTATTTGTTACATGTATTTGGGTGATCCTATGTTAGAGTCATATATATTGTCAAGTGTAATATCCTCTTCTTGATCCTTTTATCATTAAATACTGTCCTTTTTTGACTTTATGGCCTTTGTATTTTTAAATTTTTTATGTTTTATGCTGTTTTTAGAGCCACACTTGCAGCAAATGGAGGTTCCCAGGCTAGGGGTGCAGTCAGAGTTACAGCTGCCAGCCTATGCCACAGCCACAGCAATGCCAGATCCAAGCTGCGTCTGCAACCTACACCACTGCTCACGGCAACACCAGATCCTTAACCCACTGAATGAGGCTTGGGATCAAACCCGAAACTTCATGGTTCTTAGTCAGATTTGTTTCCACTGCGCCACTCTGGGAAGTCCTTCATTCTCTTTAAAATGTCTTTTACAGAGGAGAAAATTGTAATTTAATGAAGCCTAGATTATCAGTTCTTTCTTTCATAAATTGTGCCTTTGATGTTGCCTTTGAAAAGTCACTGCCAAACCTGAGGTCATTTAGATTTTCTCCTGTGTTTCTTCTGGGAGTTTTATAGTTTTGCATTTTATATTTAGATCTATGATTCATTTTGAGTTAATTTTGTGAATGGTATAATATCCTTTTTTTTTTTTTTTGCTTGGAGGCATTCAGATGTTCTGGCAACAGTTTTGAAAAAACTGTCTTACTACATTATATTGCCATCTGCTCCTTTGTCAAAGATCAGTCAACTATATCTATGTTTGTCTGTTTCTGAACTCTATATTCTGTCCCATTTGATCTTGTTTATTCTTGTATCAATACTGCACTGTTTTGACTTGTGTAGCTTTAAATTAAGTCTTGAACTTGGGTAGCATTAGTTCTCTAACTTTGTTCTTTAACATTGAATTGGTTATTCTGAATCTTTTGCCTTTCCATATAGACTTTAGGATCAGTTTGTCATTATTGTCATAATAATTTTCTGGGATTTTGGTTGAGATGCATTTAATTGATAGAATAAGTTGAAAAGAGCTAATATTTTGACAACATGAAGACTTTCTGTCCATGACCATGGATTGTTTCCATATATTTGATTCTTTTATTTTATTCATCAGCATTTTGTGATCTCCCTCGCATAGATCTTATACTTACTTTGTTAGATTTACAACTCTTTTAATTTTTTCACTGCTGATGTAAGTGGCATTATGCTTTTAATTTTAATCTCCAGTTGTTCATTTCTGGTATATATGAAAACAATTGATTTTCATGTATTAACTTTGTATCTTGCAATCATGGTATACTCCCTTATCAGTTTCAGAGAAAAGTATTCCCTTCCCTTGGATTTTCTACATAAATGATCATGTCACTTGCAAACTAAGACAGTTTTATTAATTTTTCCCCAGCCTGTATACCTTTTATTTCCTTTTATTGTCTTATTGCTTTAGCTAAGATTTCTACTATGATGTTGAAAAACAGTGGTGAGGTGAGACCTCCTTGTCTCATTCCTGTTCTTAGTGGGAGAGCTTTGGGTTTCTCAATAAATTGAATGTTAGCTCTAGGTGGATTTTTTTGTTTTTTGGGTATTCTTTATCAAGTTGTGGCAGTTGCCCTTTATCCCTAGTTCACTGAGAATTTTTATCATGAATGGGTGTTATATTTTGTTAAATGTGTTTTTCTGCATCTGTTGATAATCAGCATGTGGGCTGATTTTTCATCTTTGATTTTTCTTCTTCCTTCTTCTTTTCTGATTTTTCTTCTTTGTCTTGTCAATGTGATGGATTACATTAATTGGTTTTCAGGTGTACAACTAGCTTTGCATACATGGGATAAGTATCACTGGCTTGTGGTATATGGTTCTTTTTATACATTATTGGATTGGATTGGCTACTATTTGTTGAGGATTTTTACATATATGTTCCTGAGAGCCATTGTCCTATTGTTTTCCTTCCTTTCAATATCTTTGTCTGGTTTTGGGATTAGGGTAATGATGGCCTTATTGAAAGAGTTAGGAACTACTCCTACTTCTCCCTTCTGACAGAGATTTTAGTGATTTGATACTTTCCTAATTAAGAAAACTAAAACAAAATGTAATTTTCTTGTTTTGAGAACACAGATTTTATTATTTTTAATTATTATTATTTTGAATAATATTTAAAATTTAGATTTACTTAAATTTGCTAAAATCCTAGCAGATTTTAAATGTACAATATATTATTGTTAAATATAGGCACAATGTTGTATAGCAGATCTCGAGAACTTACTCATCTTGTATTACTAGTTGTTTATACCTACTGGTTAGCAGCTCATCAATTCTCCCTCTCCCCTAATCTTGGCAGTCAATTCTCCCTCTCCCCTGATCTTGGCAATCTATAATTTTTTTCATAAATGTGTATCAATTTCATCAGATGGATTCTCTGCATCTCTTTACATGACATATATTTTGTCTTTGCTCTCTCTGTCTCTCTCTGTGTCTGTCTCTGTCACATACACCTAGCTGGATTTGGTTTGCTACATTTTATTGAGAACTGTTGTATTTATGTCAGAAGAGACAGGTCTGAATATTTTCTCAGACTTTTGCTATCAAGGTACTGTTGGCCTCAAAAATTAGGTGGGTAATTTTCCATATATAACCATATATGTGTGTGCGCATATTTTATGTAGCTTTAATTTATCTTTTGAAATGATTTTAATGTTTCCCATTGTAGTTTATTTACCGTGTTCTGTCAACTTGCTACTATACAGCAGTTATATATATATATATATATATATATATATATATATATATATTTACCCCTTCTCTCTTCTTTTTGTGTTCACTTAGTAGTCTTTCCCATGCCTAATTAGTTTGCCTAAGTTCAGATATTACATAAGAAAAAAAAAATCCTTTCTCAGATGATGTTTATCTTCTTCCCCAAAGCATTCCTCCTTCCTCCACTAGGCATACAGAATTACATAATACCTCCTGCCTCCAAATTAGATATTAACACACGTGTAAGTTCATTATAGATGCTGGTTTACCTATCCAGGTTTCTTCCAGCTCTGGAATTTTGAACCTAATTTTTGTCAGCAGCTTTCCTCTGCTTTCTAACACATGGTTTTTGTTTTTATTCAGACTGTCTAGTTGGGATCCTACAAGCTACTCCAATTTGAAGCCTTGCACATACCATCTTATTATGTATAAAAATCAGATAACTAGACATTCTACTTTGAAGAGAAGGGGGTTGTAAATTTATTAAGATTGAAATTACTACTGCTATCTTCCGGGAAGAGGGAATTCTGAGTATCTGTGTTGTCCCATGTGGTAGCCACAAACCACATTGCCTAGTGAGTGCTTAAAATGTGATTAGTGCAATTGAGGAACTGAATTTTAAATGTCATTTCCTTTTATGTAGCTTTAATTTGTCTTTTGAAATGATTGTAATGTTTTCCATTGTAGTTGGTTTACAGTGTTCTGTCAACTTGCTGCTATATAGCAAAGTGACCCAGTCATACACACACACACACACGTATTCTTTTTCTCACATTATGCTACATCATGATCCATCAAAAGTGACTAGATAGAGCTCCCAGTGTTATACAGCAGAATATTTAGCTTTAATTTAAATATAAGTAGCCATGGATCACTCAAGGCTACTGTGTTAGAGCTGATCTAAGGTTTTTTTGGTTTTTATTTTTTTTCTCCTATAGCATGAATTTAGAAATCCCTCATCCTTAATTATGCAGTAGTAAAAACTTGGAAAACTGCTGTTCCCAACTTGGCACGTTGGAAATGAATCTGATGAGGAAACGTGAGGTTGCAAGTTCAATCCCTGGCCTCGTGCATTGGGTTAAGGATCTGGCATTGCCATGAGCTGTGGTGTAGGTCAAAGATGCAGCTGGGATCTTGCATTGCTGTGACTGTGGTGTAGGCTGGCCTCCACAGCTCTGATTAGACCCCTAGCCTAGGAACTTCCATATGCCATGGGTATGGCCCTAAAAAGACAAAAGACAAAAAATATAAAAACTTGGAAAACTAAAACCAATGTAAGTTTGGTGCAATTTCATTTGATGGTCAAAACCTCGCTTGAACTATTTAAATTTCTTATTGATACTACTTTGTGTAAATATTCCTGTCCTGGTAAAGACATTTGTGAACTTTTCTTACTTTTAACCTTGTTTACTTAAGTAAAATGTGACAAGAATTAAATCAGGTAACATATGCAAAATATAAGGTAAAAAGTTGTTTTCATCTATCAGCGTGATGAAATCAGACACTAAGAAAACATTGTATTGGTGAGGCTATTTGTATGTAAGAACTTTCAAATGCCACTGGCAGGATTACTAATAAGTACATCTTTTTTTACATGACAGTGCAGTCATATCTATTAAACTGGTATATTGTAGCAAAGTAATTAAAATTCTTAGTATCCACTGCAAATGCTAATGAAGGAATGTCCAAAAATTCATCCTTGCATTATTACTTGTGGTAAAAAAATATCTTGATGGAGTTCCTGTTGTGGTGCAGCAGAAAATGAAGCCAACTAAGAACCATAAGGTTGTGGATTCAATCCCTGGCCTCACTCAGTGGGTTGTGGAAATGACATTGCAATGGGCTGTGGTGGAGGTTGCAGATGTGGCTTGGATCTGGCATTACTGCAGCTGTGGCGTAGGCCGGCAGCTGTAGCTGTGATTGGACTCCTAGCCTGGAAACCTACATATGCTGTGGGTGTGGCCCTAAAAAGACAAAAGCCAAAAAAAAACCTCGACCTATCTAAATGTTCATCAGTAGTGTAATGGTGCATTTACATTATGTCACTTGAAAAAGGCAGATGTATGTATATTGATATGGGACAATATCCAAATCATTTTATGGAAGAAAAAACTCATGATCCAGTAGATGCTTGTCATTGGGTTAAAAAAGAGAAGACAGTGCTAAGTGGCATAAATGTATGTAGGATTATCTGCCTGATATGCTTAATATCTCTAGAAGGACATATAACTCGTTCGTGGAAATGGTTATGTTTGGAAAGTCTAAATGGGTTTGTATCGTTAGATTTGATTTCCTTTTCACCATATATACTTTTTGTGACTTAATATATTCCTCAGTTTTTTTTTACTTGAGATATAAGCTATGTCAAAGAAAATTCACCTTTTTAAGTGTAGAGTCTAAAGAGTTTTGAATAATATGTAAACTATCATCACAACTAAGATAAAACATTGTCCTCACCTCCAAAAGTTCTCTTATTCTTCTTTTGCAGCTGATGCATTTCCCCTAATTCTACCTGGTGGTAACCACTGATCTGTTTTTGGTCCTACAGTTTTGCCTGTTCACGAGTGCAATATAATAGAATGTGACACGAAGGACATAACCTGTCATTAACTCATGCCTTTATCTCTTTTTTATGTGGCAGACTATGTTTGAGATTTATCTTTGTTATTGCATGTGTCATTAGTTTATTCCTTTTCGTTGATGGGTGGTCCATCACATGGAGTAACACAAATTGTTTACTCATTTACTAATTGGTGGATATCTGGATTATTTCCAGTTTGGGGCTCTTTGAAAAAGATGCTACAAATAATTGCATTCAGGTTTTTGTGCTGACCTAAGCTTTTATTTCTTTCAGATAAATATTGAGGAATGGAATTGTGGCTTAAATGTTTACTTTATTGAAAAACGTGCCACACTGTTTTCTGTGTGGCTGTGACCTTTTACATTCCCACACTAGCAACACCTGAGCGTTCCAGTTGCTCAAGGTCCTCTCGTTGGTGTTAGTGGTCTTAAATTTTATTTAAGACACTGCAGCGATTGTTTAGTGATATTACATTTTGTGTTACTTCTGTTTTCCCAGTGAGTGATGATATGTGGCTTCTTTGCTTTTTCTTTTTGGCTGATCCCATGGCATGTGGAAGTTCCAGGGCCAGGGATGAAACCTGCACAATAGCGGCAGCCCTGGCTGCTTCAGTGACAATGCTAGATCCTTAACCTGTTGCAGCACAAGGAAACTTCCTGGCTTCTTTTCATGTAATGATTGGTTATTCATGTGTGTTCATAGGTAAAGTGCTTTCTTAAATTATAGTCCTGTTTTTATTGGACTATTATTATTTACTTATTACAGCTCTTTCTGTATTTTTGTATGCAATCTGTTTATTGTGCCTAAGTGTTGCAGGTCTTTACTCCCAGTGTGTATCTTTTTCTTTCTGTTTTTGGTGTCTAAGAATGTCTTTCAGAGAGCAGATGTTTACAATTTTGATGGGGTCCAGTTTATTCATTATTTCTTTTATGACTTGTGCTTTTTCTGTCATATTTCTTTTCCAGCATGTGTTATTAAAATACTTGTGCTTTTAATAAGTTTTTTACTTGTATATTTAGGCCTATGATCCCTTGAAAGTTTATGTGTACTTATGATGTGAAGTCGTGATTGTACTTCATTTCTTTCTTTATGAATATCCACTTGTCCTGGCACCATTGGCTGAAAATATATCGGGGTGTTTTTTTTTTTTTAATTTTAATTTTTTTTAAGATATCCGCTTTTTAAAATCTTAAAGTAACAGTTTCCTGTATTATTATTATTCTTTTATTGTATCGTGTTTTTTGTCTTTTTGAAAGGCTTACCCACATTATATGGAAGTTGCCAGGCTAGGGATTGAATTGGACCTACAGCTGCTGGACTTTACCAATAGCCACAGCAATGCAGGATCTGAGGTGCATCTGTGACCTACACCACAGCTCATGGCAACACTGGATCCTTAACCCACTGAGCAAGGCCAGTGATCAAACCCGCATCCTCATGGATGCTAATCGGGATCATTACCACTAACCCACTGTGGGAACTCCTATTTGTTTTATTTTTAAAATTTTTTAGTCTTTTTAGGGCCGCACCGGCAGCATATGGAGGTTCCCAGGCTAGGGGTCTAATTGGAGTTGTAGCCGTTGGCCTATGCCACAGCCACAGCAAAACCAGATCCGAGCTATGTCTACTACCTACACCACAGCTTATGACCTTAACCACTGAGTGAGGCCAGGGATTGAACTTGCATCCTCATGGATACTAGTCATGTTTGTTAACTGCTGAGCCATGATGGGACCTCCTTGAATTTTTATTTGTATTTTTTTAATGGCTATAACTGCGGCCTATGGCATTTCTCAGCCAAAGGACTGAATACAAGCCTCAGCTGAGACCTACACAGCAACTGCAACAATGCCAGATCCTTTCACCCACTGTGCCAGGCCAGGGGTTGAACCTGCACCTCCATAGTCACCTGAGCTTCTGCAATTGGATTCTTAACCCACTGTGCCCTGGTGGAAACTGTCTGTATTATTTGTCTTAAAATATACAAGGCAATACTTTTAAAAATAAAATTAGGGACCTTAAATATGATAAAGGGTGGAATTACCCCCCAGTTTTGAATTTAAAATATTTTAAAATTTAAATAGTATTTAAACATAAAATGGATGTATATAATATAAATGAAATTTGTATGTGTATCTACATTTTAACTGCATATCTATGAGTCTTCTATGATACTTAACATCTAAGTACTTCAGTATGTACCTGAACAAGGACTTTATCTGCATAGAAATAAGGCCTTCACACTAAGGGAATTATCATCTATACAATAATTTTATCTCATATATATGCTACAACTACATGTTCTTAGTTATCCTAAAATATCTTGTAAAGCTTGGTTTTTTTGTTTTTTGTTTGTTTGTTTGTTTTGTGGGGACATCTAATATCCAGTCAAGGCACAGTACTTAATTTAGTTGTCCCTTTAGTCCCTTGTTTTCAAGAAGAGTTCCTTTTCCTATATTTCATTTTAGTACATTGACAGTTTTGAAAACCTGGGACAATTATTATGTTTAATGTTCCTCATTCTGGCCGTGTGTGATTGTTCCCTTGAGATTAGATTCCAGTTCTGCGTATTGCACAAGAAAATTACATATGTGATTTTGTGTATGTCCTACTGCATCACAGTTTGGCTGAAGACATGTAATCTCAGTTTATCCTGTTATTGGTGATGCTAAGGTAATCCGTTATTAAGGATGTGTGTGCATATGGCTCCTTTGTTGGGGTTCTAGTTCTCACAGGCAATTAATAAAAAAATATCTATGGCATAGTACTTTAAAGACCTTGTGAGTACACTGTTTCCTAACTCATTCATCTAATAAGTTTAGCATTAATTGATAATCTTTACCTGAACTGTTGATAAATGATAATTTTTCTAATTTGATCGTCTCACATTTTTAAACCTAGAATGTGTCCCTAATGAACTGTTCCCCCAATTTTTAAACTGAGGGAAACAAATTTGCATCCCAAGATAACTACTCAGCAGTTGTTAGTGTATTTATAATATTATCCACAAAGTTATTTTTCCTCTTGGGCAAATTTTCTTTTTTATTGTGGTAAAATACATATAAAATGAAAATTTCCATTTTAGCTGTCTTAAAGTGGACAATTCACTGCAACATAGTGCCTTCACAATGTCATGTATCCATAGCTACTCTCTAATACCAGAGCATTTTCATCCATCCAAAAGGAAATGCCTCACACAGTAAGCACTCATTGCCCAGTCCTCTGTCCCTCCATCCCCTGACAACCTCTGATCTGTTTCTGTGTGTATGGATTTTTCCCTTTGTTATTTTTAATCAGATCAGACCTCTCCTTTCAAAAGCCCTATAAACAGTTTCCAAACACATCTGACTTTTCAAGAGCCAACCCAGGCTTCCATTTTAAACCATAATCTACACACGAGATGTGTGTAAAACTGAAGTACTGAAATAGAGCAAAGGGTGGGACAGAGAACAGTGTCCAAACACTGTGATAAATAAAAGGGGATTCGGATATCAGCACACAAGTGACTGCATACTCAGTCTTTCAAATGCTTTTGGAGGCCACTTGAGTAACCTCATTGCCACTGATGTTAAGCTCATCCCTCTTTTGCACTTGGCCTGTCTGTCTGGGATTGCCATTGCCCTTATGTAGACCTGGGACCCCTCAACTATGGATTGAAAGATTGGACTAAATGATTTGCAACATTTCTTCCAGCTCCATGACTTCCTTATAACGAAGTTCATCTTCATTTTCATCCCAGGGCACAACTGTATTAACATCACTGACTTCTCTGCTACATGATGTCCAAGAATTCCCCAACCCAGAGGTGTTTGACCCTGGCCACTTCCTGGATGAGAGTGGCAACTTTAAGAAGAGTGACTACTTCATGCCTTTCTCAGCAGGTAATGAACATTAACTGCCTTAGGCACTTTAGGGGACAAGGTACCTTTCAGGGCATGGTTGGAACTCAATGGTGCTCAGTCTGGAGCTGGTGGAATTGCTTTTTGTCCATGATCCTGAGCACCAGTCCCAAAGCCATGCACTTTCCACCCCATCATCATACATCCCCTGTATCAGAAGTCTGGGAAAGTGACCCAGTTCTGCCAAAATGAAAAGGCTAGAAAATAGGTGGATTGAATCCTACCTCTTTGATAGATCCCTGAGCTCCCCAAGAGCTCCTCTTAGCAAGTGAAACTCATTTAGGTTTTCCTTGCCTGACATAAGAAAGGCATAAAAGTCCACAACTTTTGAGTATTTGCTGTAATGCCTCTCAGTCTCCAGGCTGAGCTCTGGGGCTACAGCTCTTCACAAGCACTGAAGGGGCAACAAACCGGCTCACATCCTAGTTAGGGAAGCAGATTAGTAAACATATCACTGTAATGCAGGAAGAGTAGTGTGGTGGGAGAGAAAAGCACAGGCTGCTCATGAGACCAGAGGGGAAACTGCCCGCTTTCTGGTCACTGATACCATAGAGTGAGGCATAACATAGAATAAGTAACATTCTAATCACAGAAAGGGAATTTGAGCTGCCTCACAAGAGCAGAGTAAGAAAAGAGGATGGGGTGATTTTTATATCAACAGGACATTTCCTCTAGATTGAAAGGGTCAGAACTTGCGATACAACTGTAGTATCAGGATTCCTTGGAGTGTGGCCGGATGTTCTCCAGTGGTTCCAGAGCACCATGATCTTCCTCCACTCATGATTCTAGGCCTTCGAAACTGGTTCTCCATGGCTACAGTGTGTGCCTTGCCTCTGGCCATAGAGTAACCTTCATGCAATTGAAGCTTTTGATGCCTGCTTTGGGTCTTGCTCAGTTTGTACCAAGATGTCAAGGACTGGGCCTTCCCTTCAAAAGTGCACATTTTAGCAGAGCTGAAAAATAATTAAATGGAGAATTATGATTCAGGGTGATCCATGCTTCAGCTAAAGCATGAATATAATTCTGAGGAAACCCAGAGAGGGCAAGATTCTATTGCCTGTGAAGATCATAAAGAGGAAGTGACATGGGGCATGGGTCCTGAAGGAAGTTTAGGAGAAGAGCACCTTAACCAAATGGAAAAGCACGAGTCAAAGCTAGAAACCTCATGGTGTGTTGGAGATTGTTGAAGAGTGTATATGGCTAGGTGAGTGTACAGAGGGAAGACAACATGAGGGCATGGTGAGAAGATAGCCGTCTGCCAGCTGAGGGTGAGGCCTTTGAAGAAATCATAACTGCCAACACCTTCATCGTGGATGTCTATCCTCCAGAACTGTGAGGAAATTAACTTCTCTTAAAAGAAACCCAATATACCACCTAAACTAACACAACATGTGAGTCAATTATACTCCAGTGAAATTTTTTTAAAAAGGAGGCAATGGGCTGGAGATCACCCTGAGCTGTGCCAGCATTTAGAGAATGATGGTTTTTATGAATATTAAGTGTGTACATAACCAACGAATGCACATTATCTTTTTCCTGTGCACAATTTTTGGGGGTTAATCTCTGTTGGCTTGATCTTTAAGTTCCTTGAATATGTCAAAATTTCCAGAGTAAATTTTTGACTTCTTGCTTTTTCTTAGTAACAACAACAACAGCCACTACCACCAGTATGGAGATTCCTTAAGAAACTAAAAATAGAGTTGTGATAGGATCTAGCAGTCCCACTCCTGGTCATATATCTGGACAAAACTCTAATTCAAAAAGATAAATGCACTCCAGTGTTCATAGCACTACTCTTTGCAACAGCCAAGACATGGAAGCAACCTAAATGTCCATTCACAATGATTAAAGAAGGTGTGGCAGCATATATACCCAATGGAATATTACCCTGCTATAAAAAAAGAATGAAATCATGCCATTTGTAGCAACATGGATGAACTTAGAACTTATCATACTAAGTGAGTAAGCCAGAAAGAGCAAGACAGACACCATTTAATATCACTTAAATGTGTAGTCAAAAATGTGGTACAAATGGACTTAATTGTAAAACAGAGATAGACTCATAAACATAGAATACAAACATATGGTCACCAAAGAGAAAATGGGGTGGGGTTGGGTAAGTGTGGGGTTTGGCATTTGCAGATGCAAATGACTCTATACAAAATAGATACACAGTGAGGTCCTACTGTATAGCACAGGGAACTATATTCACTATCCTATAATAAACCATAATGGAAAGGACTGTGAAAAAGAATATATATTTAATACATATTCAGTTTTATATCGGTACGTATATAGATCAATATAAAACTGAATAACTTTGCTGTTTACCAGGAATTAACACCACATTGTAAATCAAATGTACCTTAATTTTTTAAATGCCTGGATATGGCAAGCCCTGGGAGTAGCCGGTACAGTAGCATAGCACTGAAGAATGAAAGGAATGATATGGAACATTAGACTGGGAACAAAGTATGGAGGGCCAGTTCAACCGATCTGCACCTCATCTCATGAAACAGGTGGGAGAGAGACATTGACTATTTTCCAGTGGGAGAGTGACACATTTAGCCACGTGCTTTTGTAAGTACATGAAGGAAAAATCTTTGGCTGAATTTGGTGCCAGAGGTAGAAAGGAAAATACAGATACATGAGGTCCCTCCTTTCAGTTCTTTTCCTCTCAACCCACCTGGACAAGCAGAGTGGAGGTGTTTCTGCAAAGTCGGATAGAAGCTGGAAATGGAAAAGAGCAATTATAATGTGGGAATATGTAATGAAGTGGTTGACATAGAGCTGAATGCAATAAATATTTGTTGAATGGAAGGTTCCCTTTAATCTATTTGGTGGATCGAGAGTATATCCAACCTCTGTCTCTCTAACCATCCTTCCAACCCTCCTCCTATTCAGTTATTTGTCAAATAGTTATTGCATATTTTCTGTGAGAGTTCTAAACAATATTCTGGGGTCAAATCCCCTATGTGTGTTATTTTTAGGAAAACGAATTTGTGTGGGAGAAGGCCTGGCCCGCATGGAGCTATTTTTATTCCTGACTAGCATTTTACAGAAATTTACCCTGGAACCTGTGGTTGACCTAAAGGACATCGACACCACCCCTATACCCAGAGGCTTAAGCCACGTGCCACCCTCATACCAGCTCCGCTTCATTCCTATATAATGAAGAGCAGACCCTGCGGCTGCTACGATGCTGTTCTCTGTATCTCATCCTCCTCTGGGCTTTGCTCACCCCTTTCGCATTACCAGGGATGCTCTCTCTGACCTCCCATCTTGTATCTCCACATTCTCTCAATACCCAGTGAATATCCAACCTCCATTAGAAGTTTCCTGAGTTTTACTGCGCAAATGTATGTACTAACTTTATACTCTGTAACACTCAGATTGGTTATCACATGTGTTCATTGCTACCTAATATTGAGTTAGTGTTGTGTTATCACTGTGAAACAGTAGAGTGATTGATATAAGCCAGTATGTGGCTGTTTGTCCTCTGCATTTCTAAATAAAAAGCATCACACTTTGCTGAGCCAGTCTCAGACTTTCCTTCTTTTGTGTGTAATGCAGGTAAGAAATGAAAGAAAATAGAGTCCAAAGAGGCCTTTCTTGTCTTCATAGTGATAAGAACAGAGAAGGAGCAAGGGGAAGAGGGCAGAAAAACTCTTTTTGCTGAGTGTCATCTAGAGTTACTTGAGGTTTGGGTTGGAAAATGAGAGGAATTGTGTCTAAGAGCAGCCCTACCCTGTAGAGAAATGGTGAGAAGATCAGCATTAGGGAGGAATGAAGAGAAAGAGTTAGAATTCATTCCTCTTGTTTTTGTCAACACGAAAGATGTGAAATATTCTCATTACTTTGTGTTTCAAACTTACAGGCAAATGTTAATGTATACTTTCATACTTACAATCATGTGTTCTAAGTGTTATTCTTTTCTCTCTAAACAAGAACAAAATCCTGGGAAGATGTGAGCAGCTTCTGTTTTTCTTTCTATATCCCATCACCTTGTTTTCTTCTTAACATCAGTGTGTTGAGAGTTATGACACTTTGGCATTGTGAAGTCTTTAGTCTCATGACAACTCTGAAGTGTAGAGAACTGGGAGATAAAGGGTATGTTTGGGACTTATCCCTGAAACACCAATAGAAATGAGAATTAGAAAATCCTATTGCGTAGGTATTATTTTCTTGATTTTGAAGGTTTTATTACAGTTATGTAGGTGATTTGCCTTCTTTTAAGAAAAGATCTACTAAAATAATTCAAGTCTTTGGAATCAGGTCAGCAATTTACCTTCAGGTTGTTCAAAGTAAAGTAATTCTTTGTACATACTTCCTTGTTTTCTTTCTGATGCTTATATTTGTTTAAACACAGCGTGGAGTCACCTATTGGCTCATATCCAAAATAACTTAGTTGTTCCCATATGAAGACTCAGTATTGCCAGTGGACATCTGAAAAGTGCTCAGCAACATTAATGGTCATGGAAATGCAAGTTAAAATTTTAATGAGATATTCTTACGAGCCATTAGAATGGTTAAAATGAAAAAAGAATTATACAAAGTGTAGGCAAGAAAGCAAAGCACATGGCCTTTGGAGTAAAACTGTAAATGGGTTCAACCATGTGGACAATTCTTTGGCATTCTTTACTGGAGGTAAACGCATGCATGTCTAGCAGTTCTACTTTTAAGTATGTACTTAAGAGAAATGCAATACATTGAGATATGAAGAAAACATGTATTGGAAGGTATGTAACAGACCAATCAAATGATCACCACACAGGAAGGAAATGAAATGTCCATAACAGTACAATGAAAAAAAATCATGGAATTCTTTTTCATGACCTGTATCTTGGTTATACAGATATATTCCCTTGGTGTTAGTGTGTTGACCTGCACATTTAGAACATGTGTCTTTTCCTCTCTGTGTATAATGCTTCAGTGGAGAAGATTGTTTAAAGGCAAAGAGTTCTCCAGAAGAAATATTTGAGCAGTAATTTCAGAGAGTTTCCCACAATTAATGTCAGACACTATGCCACAGATTCAGGAAACTCAGAGAACACCAAGTAGGAAAAATATCCCAAAGTCTACATGTAGGCACATCATAGTCAAATGCAGGATATACAGACAAAGGAAATGAAAGCAGCCAGAGGAAGAGAACATCTTACCTAGAGGGGAACAGAATAAAAATTACATTGGAATTATCTTCAAAATGAAGGCAGAAAGAGAGTAGAGTGAGATATTTGAGGTATTTAAAGGAAAAAACTCCCAGCAAGTTTGATTTATGTATCCTGTGAAATTATCTGTAAAAGTGAAGGAGAGGGAGTTCCCATCATGGCTTAGCAGTGAGGACCCAACTAGTATCCATGAGGATGTGGGTTCCATCCCTGGCATTGCTCAGTGGGTTAAAGATGTGGCATTGCTGCAGCTGTGGTGTAGGTTGTAGATGTGGCTTGGATCCCGAGTTTCTCTGGCTGTGATGTAGGGCAGCAGCTGCAGCTCCAATTTGACCCCTAGCCTGGGAATTTCTTTATGCCTGTGAGGCCCTAAAAAGCAAAAAAAGAAAAAAGTGAAGGAGAGGAGTTCCCTGCTGACCTAGCAGTTAAAGACTCAGCCTTGTCACAGTTGTGGCTTGGATTTGATCCCTGGCCTGGGAACTTCTGCAGGCCATAGGAGTGGCTACAAAAGTGAAGAGCAATAAGGACTCTTGGAGTTCCCATTTTGGCTCAGTGGAAATGAATCTGACTAGTATCTTCGAGGTTGCATTTTCAATCCCTGGCCTCAGTCAGTGAGTTAAGGATCCAGCATTACCCTGTGCTGTGGTGTAGGTTGCAGATGAGGCTCAGATCTAGCATTGCTGTGGTTGTGGTGTAGGCTGGCAGCTACAGCTTGGATTCCACCACTAGCCTGGGAACCTCCATATGCCGCAGGTGCGGCCATAAAAATGACAGAAAGAAAAGTGCAAGAAAGAAGGACTCTCAGACAAACCAAATTGAGAGGATTTGTTTCCAATACTTGACTGGCAGAAATATCAAAAAGAAGTTTTCTTCAGAGAGAGGAAAAAAAATACAGGTAAAGAACTCGAATTCACATAAACAAAGAAAGAGCATTACAGAAGAAATAATGGAAGGTGGAAGGTAACATAAGATTTTCATTTTTATTCTTAATACATCTCACAGAATAGTTCATCTGCAACAATAAAAGCAGTAATGTGTCTAGTGATTATAGACTGTGGATAAATGAAATAAGTGAGGATAGAGATATTCATGATGCTAGACAATATATTCCCATAGTATGTTAAATAGAAGTGGAGATAGACATTCTTTTCTTTTTTTTCTTTTCTTTCTTTCTTTCTCTCTTTTTCTTTTCTTTTTTCTTTCTTTTTTTTTTTTTTTTTTTGCTTTTTAGAGCCACACTGGTGGCATATGGAGGTTCCCAGGCTAGGGGTCCCATCAGAGCTACAGCTGCTGACTGACACCACAGCTCACAGCAATGCCAGATCCTTAACCCACTGAGTGAGGCCAGGGATTGAACCCACAACCTCATGTTTTCTAGTTGGAGTCATTTCCACTGCACCACAATGGGTTCTCCCCAAGACAGACATTCTTGTCACGTTCCTGATTTTAGCAGAAAATCTTTCAGCTTTTTACCATTGTATATGACATCAGCTGTGGGTTTGTCATACATGTTTGTCTATTATGTTGAGATATATTCTCTCTGTCTCCTCTTTGATGAGACTTTTTGTCATGAATGGATATTGAAATTTATCAACTGTTTTTCTCACTTACTGAGATGATCATGTGATTGTTATTTTTCCTTTTGTTAATGTGGTATATCATAATAATTGACTTCTAGACCTTAAACAATCCTTATATCCCTGGAACAAATAGCCCTCCCTCACCCCCCTCCCCTGATTATGGTATATGTTGCTTCCTGTGTAGTGTAGAATTCAGTTTGCTAATACCTCATTGAGGATTTTTTTATCAATATTCATCAGAGAGGAGTTCCCATCGTCATGGCTCAGTGGTTGACGAATCCGACTATGAACCATGAGGTTGAGGGTTCAATCCCTGGCCTTGCTCAGTGGGTCAAGGATCTGGCGTTGCCGTGAGCTGTGGTGTAGGTTGCAGATGTGGCTCGGATTAGACCCCAAGCCTGGGAATCTCCATATGCCACAAAAGGGGCCCTAGAAATTACCAAAAAATATTCATCAGAGATACCAAGCTGTAAGTTTCTTTTTGGTATTTTTTTTTTGTATAGTTTTTGTATCACCATAATGGTGGCATGTGGAATGAATTTTGGAGTGTTCCATCCTCTTCAACTTTTTGGAATAGTTTGGGAAGGATAGGTGTTAGTTCTTCTTTATATGTTTGATAGAATTTCCCTATATAATTTATGTTTGCTGGGATTTTTTAAAAGTACAATTTCTGTTTCACTACTAGTGATCCATCTATTCACATTATCTATTTCTTCCTGATTCAGTCTGCGAAAATTGTATGTTTCCAGAAATGTATCCATTTCTTTTTAGCTTGTCCAGTTGGTTGGCATTAACTGCTTGTAGTATTGTCTAAAAAATTAGCTGGAAAGTCCACAAATATTTGAGGCAAAACAGCACACTTCTACATCAACCTAGGTCAAAGGGGAATCTCAAGAGAATTAAAAGATATTTTTGAATGAAATTAAATGAAACTCCAACTTATCAAAGTTTATGAGATAGGATGAAAGGAGTGCTTAGAGGGAAATGCAGAGATTGCATTCATATATTAGAAAAGAAAGAAGAGGTAAGATCAATAATGTAAAATGTTCACCTTAGGAAATTAGAGAAAGAGGAGGAAAATTATTTAAAATTCCACAGAAGAAGGAAACCAAATATCAGCAGACACCTATGAAATTGAAAATAAGAAATCAATAGATCCTTGTGCTGTGCAGTAGGACCTCTGCCAACCCCAAACTCCCTGTCCATCCCACTCTTTACTCCGTTCCCCTTGGCAACCACAAGTTTGTTCTTTATGTCTGTGAGTTAGCTTCTGTTTTGTAGATGGGAACATTTGTGTCATATTTCTGATTACACATATAAGTGGTATCATGTGGTATTTGTCTTTCTGTTTCTGACTTACTTCACTTGGTATGAGACTCTCTAGTGGCATCCACGTTGCTGCAAATGGCATTATATCCACACAGTACCACGGTGGGCTTCATGCCAAAATAGAGAGTACACACAGGGCCATAGATTTTAAAATTTTTTATTCTAGTTAATTTTCAGTGTTCTGTCAATTTCTGCTGTACAGCAAAGTGACCAAGTTATACATACATATATATTCTTTTTCTCACATTATCCTGCATCATGTTCCATCATAAGTTTTTAGATATGCAGCAGGAACTCATTGCCTATCCATTCCAAATGCAATAGTGTGCATCTACCAATCTCAAACTTCCACTCCTTCCCCCTTCCCCTGGCCACCACACATCTGTTCTCCATGTCCGTAAGTTTCTTTTCTGTACATAGGTTCATTTATTCTGTATATTTGATTCCAGATATGTGAAAATTTTAAATTGTATTGGTGTATAATTGCCTTACAATCTTGTGTTAGGTTCAGGTGTACAGCAGAGTGAGTCAGTTATACATGTATCCTCTCTTTTTTGGATTCTTTTCCCATACAAGTTATTATAGAATATTGAGGAGATTTCCCTGTGCTACACAGCAGGCCCTTGTTACTTATCTATTTTATATATAGTAGTGTGTATATGTTAATCCCAACCTCCTGCTGTCTGCCTCGAGGCCCCTACATTTCCTCTTTGGTAGCCATTAGTTGGGTAAATGTTTCTTGAATCTATATCTGGCATACTACAGTCCTGACTCCAAGTCAACACCTCTTAGTTTCAATCAGGTCTCCATTTTCTAAAGTTTTGATTAACACAGTGTGTACTTTACCTCATCATTTCTGATGAAGACAGACTCCAAAAGGCAATAGAAGGCCTTGTGTCTGGAGGCAGTTGGGAGGCCTGAGGCATAGTTTCTCAAGCCCTGCCCATGCAATGCTTGAGATTTCCTTTTCCCTCAGTTACCTGAACAAATTTTGCCTCTTTGGTGATGGAGAGGGGAGAATCACTACTTTTCACTTCTTCTCTTGAGGATCTGTGACCCTGTGTTCCTTTGAGTCCAGGCAGGGATGCTGTTTACCATTACTATTTTGTGAACAGTCAGACAGGTGTGCAATTCAGAGCAATATTTTGAGCAAAATCAACTCATTATAGAGTACAAAGTGGATGTAATAGATTGGTTTGTTTCTATCAGAGGGGCAAAAGTTGATGTAGCAGGGACTGTTTTAAAAACTTTATAATTCAGGCTCACAGTTGTCTGTTTAAGAAGAGAAGGCATCATGGCTCTGGTTGTGGTCCTGGTGCTCTGTCTCTCCTGTCAGCTTCTCCTCCCACTCTGGAAACAGAGCTCTGGGAAGGGGAAGCTCCTGCCTTTCCCCAGTCCTCTCCCATTCTTGGAACTAGTCTAGAGTTAGATGTTAAGAACATTGGCAAGTCCTTAGCCAATGTAACTAAGTTTTGTGCTCCTTCATTGTGTTGCAAAGGGTAATTAAATTAAGCCCAACTCTAAAACTAATATATATTCCTGGGAGCGAGGTGTCAGAAATACATCATTGTAAAGCAAATTACTCCCTGTAAGATTTGATACGTCTCTTGGCTTATTGGGCCTGTCATTGTCATAAATAGAGGAACGAAATAATGTGTTTTGTGAGTAGAGCAACATTTAGGTCTTTATATAGTAGAACCAAAATAATGAAGTGGCAAAATTTGGGAGTGTTGCTTCCCTTCTTTGATTCATAGACATTTGCTAAGATTTTGCACTGAAGGTAAAAAGTAAGTGACATGTTTGGTGCGTAGAGATTTCCTTAGAGAAGCCAGGTCCTATGTAAGTTGTGTGTTTTCTTCAGGTGAAAGATGTGATGAGTCAGGGTCCAACTGGTAGTCAGAGCATTCATTTGGATTCTGCAGGAAGCTACTGTCTGGACCCTAGGAATGCTACAGAATGGACAATGTTGTTCTTGCATGAGACGCTGCATGTCCTGGCACTGCCTCTATGACACTTATTCTCTTTTTGTGCTAGTAATACTAGCAGATCTCAAACTAGCCTGGACATTCAAATTGTCTGATTTTTGTTTCTTTGTTTTTGTTTAGTTTTTTTCTTTTTCTTTTTTTTTGGGGGGGGGGCTGCACCAGCTTTGAGTCCTCTCTATAGTAAGCATGGGATGCTAAAAATGAAATAGAATTCCCTGACCTCAGTTTCCTTATTTATAAGTGGAGCAAATAAACCAGCTAAAGGTGCTGATAAGAGAATTAATTTGTAGTCTGTGTGCCAGTTACTCAGGCCATAGCCTGGCACATCACAGGACATCCATAAGTGGGAGCTCTAATAATTACCATCACATTTATGTATTAAGTTCAGAATATTTGAGGCTGTATGTGGCAGAATATTAACATAATAGTAGCATGGTAATACATTCTGCATCAGGTACAATATATTATCAAATAGGGTTTTTTTTTTTTTGCTATTATATGCATCTCCACTCCCAGCTCTCAAAAGTCTATGGCCCTACAGGATCCAAATAGCAGAGGAGTAAGATGTGGCATTTTCCTTTTCCCACAAACACATCAAAAATCCATCTACATGTGGAATGATTTGCACAGAACGTCTACTGAACACTGGCAGAAGACCTTAAACCTCAAAGAAAGAGGAAGAAACCCTCCATCTAACTGTGGAGAACAAAAGAAGAAAAAAAAAGAGAGAAAGGAATCAGGACAGGACTAAAACTCCTGAGAGGGAGCTGTGAAAGAGGAAAGGAACCCACGCCCTGGGAAGCCACCTGATGGATGGGGGGAATCAGCCAAGATGGAGGGACCTCAAAGCCTCCGAGGAAAGTTCAACAGCTGAACTGAGGAGGGCAATGCAGATGGAGAGCTGTACAGATGGTCAGTACCACCTCCAAGGACACCACAGCTTGAGACCCATTGCAGGGGGCTGGGCGCTGAGACTGAGGCTGAGGAGCTCAGGTCTGGGGACAGAACTAGGGTTGGCTGTGTGGAGATAATATGAGGGGGTAGGGAGCAGTGTGCCAAGGGCTGGGGAATGGAGCACCAGAGCTGAGGGAACCTAGGAGTTGGTCTGGGCCCACATGAGAAGCAAGGTGCCATTGTTGGGGAAGGCTGGAGGAGGAGAGGCGGATCTAGACAGAAAAAAAAAACCTGCTGTAAAAAGGATAAACATGCAGAAGTTAAAAAAGCACATTAAAGTCATGAAACATGGGGAAAGAAAGTAAGAAAATCTAAACTCTTTTTTAAATAATGTGTTTGAGGAGTTCCCATCATGGCACAGTGGCTAATGAATCAGAGTAGGAGCCATGAGGTTGCAGGTTCTATCCCTGGCCTTGCTCATTGGGTTAAGGATCCAGCATTGCCGTGAATTGTGGTGTAGGTTGCCGACACACCACAGATCCCATGTTGTTGTGGCTCTGGGGTAGACTGCTGTCTATAGCTACAATTAGACCCTTAGCCTGGGAACCTCCATATATTGTGGGAGCAGCTCAAGAAAAGGCAAAAAAATAAAAGTAAAAATAAATAACGTGCTTGATCCTATATGACCATCAGGCTAAAGCAAACACATATGGGAAAGAATTAACATACCTGAAAAACAGGGCCACCACAATTCAAACCAAACAATACATTCACTAAAACTAAAAAGAGTACACAAGCATAAAATAAAAGGAAATCATACAACCAAAAAAAGAAAGGAACAAAGGAGTAACATAGAATTAACTGGAAAACAAATTTAAAATGGCAGTAAATACATATTTGTCAATAATTACCTTAATGTCAATGGACCGAATGCTCCAGTCCAAAGACATAGAGTGGCAGGCTGGGTAAAAGCAAAACAGCCTGCAATATGCTGCCTACAAGAGACTCACCTTAGAGCAAAGGACACATATCAATTGAAATTGAAGGAATGGCAAAAAGATGCAAATGGAAAAGAGAAGAAAGCAGGAATCACAATACTCATATCAGAAAAAAAGACTTTAAAACAAAGGCCATAGAGAAATACAAAGAAGGACAGTATTTAATGTCCTTGAAGGGATCCATTCAAGAAGAGGCTATTACATTCATCAATATGTGTGCCCCTAATATAGGAGCACTGAAATACACACAACAAATACGAACAGATGGAAAAGGAGAACTTGATGGGAATACAATAATACAAGGAGAAATCTCAACAGATGCTGCAGAAATACAAAAAACCGTAAGAGAATACTATGAACAATTACGTGCCAACAAATTTGAAAACCGGGAAGAAATGCACAACTTTCTAAAGACATGCAGCCTGCCAAAACTGAATCAGGAAGGAATAGAACAATTGAACAGACTGATCACTAGAAATTAAATTGAATATGTAATAAAAACACTCCCTACAAACAAAAGTCCAGGACCAGATGGCTTAACAGGCGAATTCTACCAAACATACAAAGAAGAACTTACACCCACTTTTAAAAAAACTTTTCCAAACGTTGAAGAACATGGAACCCTCCCAGAGGCATTCTATGAAGCCACCATCACCCTGATACCAAAACTGGACAAAGATACTGCCAAACAAGAAAATCATAGGCCAATATCTTTGATGAATGTAAATGCAAATATTCTCAACACAATTTCAACCAACTGAATCCAACAACATATAAAAAAGATCATACACAACTACCAAATGGGGTTCACCCCAATTTCATAGAGATGGTTCAATATATATAAGCATATCAATTAATGTCCTATACCACCTTAACAAAAGCCAAAACTACATGATCATCTCAAGAGGTGAAGAAAAAGCACTTGACAAAATCCAACATCCATTCATGAGAAAAACGCTTATCAAAGTGGGTGTAGAGGGAACATATCTGAACACGATCACAGCCATTTATGACAAACCCTCAGGCAATGTAATAAATGCAGAAAAGTGGAAAGCCTTCCCACTAAAATCTGGAACAAGACAAGGATGCCCACTCTCACCACTTTTATTCAACATAGGATTGGAAGTCCTAGCCACAGCAATCAGACCAACGAGAGAAATAAAATATATTCAGATTGGAAGAGAAGAGGTAAAACTGTCACTCTATGCAGATGATATGATAACTATATGTAGAAAACGCTAAGTACACACAAAAACTACCTGAACTGATCAATGAATTCAACAGAGTAGCAGGGTACAAGATTACCATTCAGAAATCGGTTGCATTTCTGTTTACTGACAATGAAAGATTAGGAAAGGAATATAAAAATGCAATACTTTTAAAAGTCTCACCCCCAAAAATTAAATGCCTAGGAATAAACCTGACTAAGGGGGTGAAAGACATACATGCTGAGAAGTATGAAACATGAATCAAGGAAATTAAAGAGGATTCATTGAAATGGAAAGATATTCCATGCTCCTGGATTGGAAGAATTAATATTAAAATGGCTATACTCCCCAAAGCAATCTACAAATTTTATATGCAACCCCTATCAAATTACCCATGACATTTTTACAGAACTAGAACAAACTAACTATTTATATGGAACCATAAAAGACCCAGAATTGCCAAAGCAATCCTGAGGGGAAAAAACCAAGCGGAGGCATAACTCTCCCAGACTTCAGACAGTACTACAAAGCTATAGTAATCAAGACTGTGTGGTATTGGTCCAAAAACAGACATACAGATAAATGGAAGAGAATTAGAGAACCCAGAAATAAACCCAGACACCTATGGTCAATTAAGCTTTGACAAAGGAAGGAAGTATATGAAATGGGAAAAATTGTCCTCAGCCAGGGGTGCTGGGAAAACTGGACAGCTGCATGTAAGTCAATGAAACTGGAACACACCCTCACACCATACACAAAAATAAACTAAAAGTAGCTTAATGACAAACATAAGACAAGACACCATCAAAATGCAAGAAGAAAATATAGGCAAAACATCTCTGACATCAACCTTACGGGTGTTTTCTTAGGCCAGTCTCCCAGGGCAAGGGAAATAAAAACAAAAATAAACCAATGGGACCTAATCAAACAGACAAGCTTTTGCAAAACAAAGGAAAGCATAAAAAAAAAAACCTATGGAATGGGAGAAAACACTTTCAATCAATGCAACTGACAAGGGCTTAGTCTCCAAAATGGGCCAACAGCTCCTACAACTCAACAGCGAAAAGAACCAACAACCCAACTAAAAAATGGGTGGAAAGCTCAAATGGACTTTTCTCCAAAGAACACATATGGATGGCCGATAGGCATATGAAAAAATGCTCACCATCACTAGTCTTTAGAGAAACGCAATTCAAAACTACAGTGAGGTACCACTCCATACCAGTCAGAATGGCAATCATTGGTAAGTCTATAACTAACAAATGTTGTTGAGGGTGTAGAGAAAAGGGAACCCTCCTACACTGTTGGTAGGAATGGTAGGAATTGGTACAACCACTATGGAAAACAGTAGGAGGTACTTCAGAAAACTAAATATGGAACTATGATATGATCCAGATGTCCCACTATGAGCATATATCCAGACAAAACTTTCATTCATAAAGACACATGCACCCCTGTGTTCATTGCAGCACTATTCACAATAGCCAACACATGGAAACAATCTAAATGTCCAACCACTGATGAATGGGTTAAGATAATGTAAGTCTTAACCATTAAAAGAATGATGAAGTAACACACATGGAGCTAGAGATTCTTATACCAGTGAAGTAATCAGAAAGAGAAATAAAATACCATATGATATCTATCACTTACATCCAAATCTAACATCTGGCATAAATGAACCTATCTGTGGAAAAGAAACAAACTCGTGGACTTGGAGAAGACACTAGAGATTGCCAAGGGGGAGGGGATAGGAGTTGGATGGACTGGGAGTTTGGGATTGGTAGATGCAAATTACTGCATTTGGAATGAATAGGTAATGAGGCCCTATCCAGGCAACTATATCTAATCTTGTGTGTTGCAACATGATGGAGGCTAATGTATGAAAAAGATTGTGTGTGTGTGTGTGTGTGTGTGTGTATATATATATGAATGGGTCACTTCTGTACAGCAGACATTTAGAGAACATTATAAATCAAGTATAATAAAAATTTTAAGAAAAAAAAATCTAGGGTCTGTGTACACTCTGTATTTTGGCATGAAGCCTACCGTGGTGTTGTGTGGATATGAAGCAGTGAAGGAAGCTCTGATTGATCTGGGAGAGGGATTTTCTCAAAGGGGCAGTCTCCCAGTTCTTGCAAGAGCTGCTAAAGGATGTGGTGGGTGTGCCCGTGTGCATGTTCAGCATTGGAAATAGAGGTAGGGAGGATGAAATACGGGACTTCAAAATGTTTCCCTCTCCCACCCCCCAACAGAGCTTGGTCCACCTGCAAGGCTGACAAGTGTCAGCTGGCTCACTTCTTCCCTAGGACCTCCCTCCTAGTTTCTGTATCCTCTCTCATTAAGACTCATATTTAGCACCGCAAAGACATGGGAGGAAAGCTGATGCTTCTCCCTCATGATGCTGAGGAATTTGGGGATGGGGAAGAGGAGCATTGAGGACCGAGTTCAGGAGGAAGTCTGCTGCCATGTGGAGGAGTTGAGAAAATCTGGTGATGTGTGACTCTATTCTTTAACTCTGACCTCAACAGATTGATCTATCTCCAATGATGTCCTTGGAAACACTTCCAGGACGGCCACATTTTTCAGGTCAGTTATGGTTTTCAGCCTTAAAGAGGAGGAAGAAAAGAGAGCCAAGGGAGCTTTTGTGTAGCTGTGCCTTTTCAGTGTTTATACCCATGATGGTGCACAGAGTGTGCATATAAAAGTCATTTAATCATTCTCCATCCTGAACCTTGTTTGTGTTCAAGTCAAAAACACGAAGAATAGTTTTGAGTCATGTCCTGAAAGAGTTGGAGCATGATGTTTTTCCTATAGCATAAATGCATGCTGTCTATTCCAGAGCAATTCACCAGGGAATACTTGTTACTTGGACAGACTAGGAAAGAACCTGTGGGGCATGAAACAAATGACATGTGTATTCATTTAAGTGAACAGTATTTGTATATTCAGTCTCACAGATATGTCTGAGAATTACTTCCAGGGCCCATGCCTACAGTCCTGGCAAATCGTAGTGATGCCTATGGTTTTAACCACTTAGTGATATCTTATTTCAATTCTCATAAATTATGATTTCTCTTTAAATGCAGCACTGTCTTAAAAATATCTTTATTGTGTATTTGTCTTGACTGTTGCACTTTTTCCATTGTAATTTTCCTGTTCAAGTTTTGGCCTCTCCTTTTGCCTTAGAGAAGTCTCTTTAACATTTCTTGTGAAGGTAGTTTGATGGTGCTGAATTCTTTTCTCTTTGCTTGTCTGTAAAATTGTTGATCTCTCCCTCAGTTCTGAATGAGAGCCTTGCTGGGTAGAGGATTATTGGTTGTTGGATTGGCCTTTCCATCACTTTAAACATATCATGCCACTATCTTGTTCCCTGAAGAGTTTCTGTTGAAAAGTCAGCCAGTAGCCTTAGGGGAGTTCCCTTGTGTGTAACTTGTTACTTTTCTCTTGCTGCATTTAATTTTCTGTCTTTATCTTTTTCTGACATTTTAATGACAATGTATCTTGGTTTGTTCCTCTTTAGTTTGACAAGTTTGGGGCTCTCTGTGCTTTCTGGAGTTGGATGTCTGTTACTGATCCCAGAAGAGGGAACTTTTCAGCTCCTGTGTCTTCAAATATGTATTCTGCTCCTTTACTTCTCTCTTCTCCTTCTGGGACCACTGTAATATGAATGTTAGTATGATTGTTGGTGTCAGAGGTCTCTTAAACTATCCTCATTTCTTTCCTTCTTTTTTCTGTTTGGTGTCAGTAATGTCTACTATTCTGTCTTCCAGCTCACTGTTGTCCCTCTCTTTCATTTAGTCTACTCATGCTTTCATCTAGTTTTTTTTTTATGTCAGTTATTATAGTCTTCATATCTGTTTTATTGTTCTTTATAGTTTCCAACTCTTTGTTAAAAACCACTAACTTCTTGCTCCATGTATCCATTCTTTGCCCAAGTTCTTTCATCATCTTTATGATCATTACCCTGAACTCGTTCTTGGTTAGATGACTTATCTCTACTTCACTTAGTTCTTCCTCTATGGTTTTATCTTTTTGCATCATTTGGAACATATTCTTCTGTTGCCTTATTTTTCCTACCCTGTTGCTTCTATGACTATTTATCTGGTAGATTTTATGTATTTCTTGACTTTGGAGAAATGGCCTTTTGTGGGAGACATCCAGTGTATCCCAGCAACACACTGCCCTCTCATCACTAGAGCTGTATGCCTCAGGAGTTACCCCTATGTGGGCTGTGTTGTTCCTGCTGTTGTGGTGGGCTGACTGGTGTTGGCAACCAGGTAGTCTTGGTTGGCCCTGGTCAGGTTGGTTGCCTGTAGCCACCCTGTGCAGAGGCTGCCAGTCACTGGTTGGCCAGGCTGAGTCATGAAGTGGTTGATTGTGGAATTCTGAGGCATTTCAGGGATAGTGCTGGTTCACTGGTGGACAGAGTCAGGCTTTAAGAGATCCCAGGACTGATCAAGATTCCAGGACTGATCCAAGAATGCGAAGCCAGGTTCTAGGGCAAGTTCTGTTCCACTGGCTGGCAGAGGCAGGTCCTGGGGTCTCTCTATAGGACCCAGGGATCCCTGAGCTCTTATGGGATTGCTTGTATGTGAGGCTGGTTTCTGACACAAGAGGCTCTGGGTTCTAGGTGTCCTGAAGCTTGTGTTGGCCTGCTGGCATGTGGGGCTGGGCTCACCAAGTCCCTTGTGTCTACCTGCTGGCCTTCAGGGAGATGGGTTGGGTATGTAGTCTTTAGCGCTATCACAGTCTTGGGGCTGGTGTATGCCCACTGATGGATGAGGCTGATCCTGAGTCTAGAGTAGGCCAACTGGTAGAAAGGATTGAGGCTTAGTGGGTCTCAGGATTGGTGCTGGCCTACTGATGAATGGGCTGCATCTCAGGGCTGTGGGCGTCTGGTTATTCTATGACTGGTGTCCACTGATGTTACACAGGCTGACCCCAAGGCTAGGGCAGGCTTGCTGGTCTACTGATAGATGGACTGGGTCTGTGTAGGCTGTCACTGTTCTTCAGCTCTTATCCACTTGCTGGTGGGTAAGGCTTGTCCTAAGACAAGAGCAGGGTTGCTGGTTGGCAGGGCTGGGGATTCTTGGAGTGGTGTGTTGAGCTGAGTCCTTAGTTCCTTGGCTGCAGGGCCCTGAGGGTCCTGCATCTAGTGCCTTGCACTGCTGTTTGGAGCTGGGTCCTGGGCCCTCTGGTGGCAGGGCTGTATACAGGAGTGCCTGTGAGGTCAGAGGCTCTTAAGGCAGCCTGTCTGCTGGTGGATAGGGCTCTGTCCCCACTTGGTTAGTTGCTTTGCTTCAGGTATCTGAGTACTGGTTGTTGGGTGGATGGAGGGGGCTGGGTGCTGATGTTCATCACAGAGGGACTTGGCAGCACCAGCATGCACATGAACTCCCCAAATGGCTGAAAAACAGGAGGAGCTCCAGTTTCCTCCTGCCTTTTGGGGAGAGGCATTAGCAAGTCTGTCTGACCCAGGCTCCTTTCAAATTACTGCTTATGCCCTGCATCCCAGAGAATTGAAATTTTGTCTGTGTCCTTCATGGGTGGAGTCTCTATTTCTATTTCCCTCAATTGTCTCGAACTACTGAAAATAAGCCCTCCTGGCCTTCACAGCCAAACATTCTGGAGGCACGTCCCCCTGTTGCAGGACCATCATGCTGGGGAGCCCTGTAGGGGGTTCAGACATCTCACTGCTTGGAGACAACCTCTGCAATTGTAATTATTTTCCTCCTTGTGGGTTGTCTACCTGGGGGTGTGGTAGACTTCACTCTACCATACATCTGCTCCTCACAGTCTCTTTGTTGTTCTTTCTTTATATCTTTGGTTGCTAAAGATCTTTTCTGGTAGGTTCTGGTCTTTTTCACTGATGGTTGTTCCGTAAATAATTTTTATTTTGGTGTGCCCATGCAAGGCAATAAGCTCAGGTATTCCCGCTTTGCTGTCTTTGCCAGTCTCCTCTCATGTTTCTTTATCTGTAATTGTTGATAGACATTTAGGATGTTTCCACCTCTTGGTTATTGTTAATGTGGGAATACTGATATCTCTTTGAGATCCTGATTCAGCACTTTTGGGTCAACACTCAGAAGTAGGATTGCTGGGTAATAATTTAATTCTGTCTTTATTGTTTGAGGAATGTCCGCACTGCTTGTCGTATTAAATCATATGGCATTCTATTAGCTATGTACAATACAGTTGAGTTCAATTTCTCAACTCCCTCATCAGTATGTGTTATTTTCTTCCTTCCTTCCTCTCTCCCTCCTTCCTTCCTTCTATCTTTCCTTCCTTTTTTCTCTCCTTCCTTCCCTCTTTCATTTTGACAATGACCATCCTAGTAGATGTGAGGTGATACCTCTTTGCTTTTGATTTGCATTTTTTAATGTGTAGGATAAACCCAGACATTTGTATTTTTGGTTTGCTTTTTGCAATGCAAGCACCTGATTCAGGCTATGATTGCCAAGGCATTGATTCCAAATTCAAAGTTGCATCCCCTTCAGATATGGCTATCAAATGAACACAAGACAGCCACAGGACTACAGAGTTCCCCCCATTGAGCTTCCGTTGTTCTTGGTTGATTTTGGTTATTGATTACTTGTATTTTTCTTCTTCTTGTCCTTTGTATTCCCACTCTTTATGTTTTTCTCCTTTTTAATTTTTTATTAAAGTTTAGTCGATTTATACTGTGGTATCATATTCTGCTGTACAACAAAGTGACCCAAAATATATATACACATTTTTTCTCATATCATTCCCCATTAATTTCTATTGCAAGAGATTGGACACAGTTCCCTATGCTGTATAGTAGGATCACATTGCCCATCTATTCTAAATGTAACAGTTTGCATCAATTAACCCCAAACTCCCAGTCCATCCCACTCCCTCCCCCTTTACCCTTGGCAACCACAAGTCTTGGCAACACATAAGCGGTATCATTATGTTATCTGTCGTTGTCTTTCTGACTTACTGCACTTGGTGCAAGACCCTCTAGTTCCAGCTATTTTGCTGCAGATGGCATTATTTTGTTCTTTTTTATGGCTGAGTAGTAGTCCATTGTGTATACATACCACATCTTCTTCATCCATTCGTGTGTCGATGGACCTTTATGTTGTTTCCATGTCTTGCTGTTGTGAATAGTGCTGCAATAAACATGTGGGTGCATGTATCTTTTTTAGTAAAAGCTTTGTCTGTATATATGCCCAGGAGTGGGATTGCTGGATTAAATGGTAGTTTGTATTTCATTTTCCAAGGAACTTCCATACTGTTTTCTGTAGCGGTCATACCAATTTACATTCATGCTAACAGTGCAGGAGGGTTCCCTTTACTCCACACTGTTTCCAGCATTTGCTATGTGTAGACTTACTAATGATAGCCTCTGTGACAGGTGTGATGTGGTACCTCACTGAGGTCATTGTGGTACCTCAATTCGTTTGATTGTTTGTTTTGCTTTTTAGGGCTGCGCCTGTGGCAAATGGAGTTTCCCAGGCTAGGGATCTAATCGGAGTTACAGCTGCCAGCCTACAACACAGCCACAACAATGCAGGATCTGAGCCACATCTGTGACCTACACCACAGCCTATGGCAATGCCAGATCCTTAACCCACTGAGCAAGGCCAGGGATCGAACCCACGCCCCCATGTTTTCTAGTCGGATTTGTTTCTGCTGCACCACATCAGGAACTCCTCCCTGTAGTTTTGATTTGCATTTCTCTAATAATTAGGGATGAGCATTTTTTCATGTTCCTGTTCCCCATCCATATGTGTTCTTTGGAGAAAAGTCTATTCAGGTCTTCTGTGCTTTTTTCAATTGAGTTCTTTGTTGTTTTGCTGTTGAGCTGTATGAGTTGTTGTTATATTTTGGAGGTAAAGCCCTTGTCCATTGCATCATTTGCAGCTATTTCCACCCATTCTGTAGGTTGTCTTTTTGGGTTTTTTAAGTGGCTTACTTTGCTGTGCAAAAAATTTTAAGTTTAAATGGGTCCCATTGGTTTATTTTTGCTTTTAATTCTATTGCTTTGGGAGACTGACCTAAGAAAACATTTGTATGGTTGATGTCAGAGAATGTTTTGCTTATGTTCTCTTCTAGAATTTGATGGTATCTTGTGTCATTTTTAAGTCTTTAAGCCATTTTGAGTTTGTTTTTGTGCATGGTGTGAGGCGGTGTTCCAGTTTCATTGACTTACTTGCATCTGTCCAGTTTTCCCAGCACCACTGGCTGAAAAGACTGTCTTTTCCCCATTTTAATATTCTTTCCTACTTTGTTGGAGAATAATTGACCATAGGTATCTGGGTTAATTTCTGGGTTCTCTAATCTGTTCCATTGGTCTGTATATCTGTTTTTTACCAGTACCACACAGTCTTGATTACTATAGCTTTGTAATGTTGTCTGAAGTCTGGGAGAGTGCTGCTTGTTTTTTTTTTTTTTTTTTCCCTCAGGATTGCTTTGACAATTCTGGATCTTTTATGGTTCCATGTAAACTTTTGGTTTGTTTGTTCTATTTCTGTGAAAAATGTCATGGGTAATTTGATAGGAATCACATTAAATCTTTTTGCTTTGGGTAGAATGGCCATTTTAACAGTGTTAATTCTTCCAGTCTAGGAGCATGGAATACCCTTCTATTTAAGTTTTAAACACCAGTAGTGTGCTCTCAAAGCCCTGTGCCCCACTCTTTACCCCAATGAGGGCAGAACTCTAGGTCCGCATGCAGATGGTCTCTCTTCTTCCACCTACAATCTCTCAATGTGTCCCCAGGTGTGCTGGTAACTTCCAGGTCCTGTAGGTAATAAAGTTCTATTTTTCACAGTTTCCTGATGGTTTTTTCCTAAAGCTTTTTACAGTCATAAAAATCACAAGGTCTGTTCCAACCACACCATTGGTTATCGATAGGCTGAGACTAGAGTAAAACCTAATTAGTGCATAGAGCATCTTCTCATGTACCTATTGATCATTTTTATTTCTTCTTCTTTTCGTAAATGAACACAAGATAAAGATATTACTTAACTCATTAATGAGGAAATCTGTTGTCTTGGTTGTAATAAGGTGTTACTGTCAGTTGAGAGGAGTAGGATATAAAACTTAGACTAGAGGAATGTTGATGTGTGTGTGCACATGAAGGCAAAACTAGCTGGGAACATCAGCTTAGCTTCCACTGGACAGAACAATATAATTCCTGTCCATGTATATAGATGAGAATTATTTTGCATTGCTATCAGGTATTGATAATTTCTAAATTATTTCAGATTGGTCCAATGTAATCACAATCAGATAAAGCACAAATGTAGGCTATAGACAATGCATAGTTTTCTACTGGAGCACATATTTTCCCTACACTGTTGCTGTAACTACATCTACATAGCCAATTCAAAAAAAAAAAAACTTTCTTGAAATGATGTGATCTACCCTCAATATTTTCCCCTCAGCTTTATTGAGATCAATATGGTATATAACATTGTCTATGTTTAAGATATACAATATATTGATTTGATATGCTCAGATATTGTCTTATGATTGCCATCATATCCGTGTTTGGCAGCTCAAACAGGTCACATAATTTCTATTTCTTTGGAAAACATTTAAGATCTACTCCCTTAGCAGCTTGCAGGTTTATGATACAGTAAAGTTAAATGTAATCTCAATTCTGTATGTTAGCTCCCCAGAACATCTTCATCTTCTAACTTGAAGTTTGTACTCCTTGACCAATATCTCCCCATTTGCCACACGCACAGTCTCAGGAAGCTCCCCTTCTACTCTTTGTTTCTATGAGTTTGGCTTTTTTAGATTCCACATATAAGTAAAATCATATGGTATTTTTTGCATGTATATGTATGGTTGAACCTTGAACAGCAGGGATTTGAACTGTGTGAGTCCACTTATATGCAGAGTTTTAAAAATAAATATGTACTATCGCACTACATGATCTTTGGTGGAGTGAATCCTCACATGCAAAATTGTGGACATGAAGACTGGCTGTGAAGTTGTGCATAGAATTTTGACTGTGCAGGAATTTGGTGCCCTTTACCCATATTGTTCATGAATCAAAGGTTTATAAGACATGTTTTTCTAATATAGAGTTGTTCCAGCTTGTGGGAGGTGCTGATTCAGGTCTGGTACAATTGCACTTAATATCAGTTTTATTTTATCTGTTTTCTGTTTTGTGCTTGCCTATGGTCCTATGACTGTTTAATTGGATTCTGGCAATCTCATGAAGACATTTTAGTCTGTACATCATTTCTAAACAAGTGTTTCTATGGGGGAAGAAGGCTGGAACTTCCTATTATAGCATCTTTCTGATGTCACTCTTCACTGTACTTAAAAAAAGATTGAATAGAATTCCTTGTGCTATGTATACAGTAGGATCTCATTGTTTTATCCATTCTAAGTGTAATAGTTTGCATCTGCTAACCCCAACCTCCCAGTCCATCCCACTCCTTCCTCACTCCCCCTTGGCAGCCACAAGTCTGTTCTGTATGTCTGTGGGTCTCTTTATGGTTTGTAGATAGGTTCATTTTTGCCATATTTTAGATTCCATAGATGAGTGACATCATGTGGTATTTGTCTTTCTCTTTCTGACTTACTTCACTTAGTAGGAGAATCTCTGGTTGCATCCATATTGCTGTGTTCTCTTTCTTTTTGTATCTGTGCTTAATTTTCTTCAGACTTAGTAGACAGATGATATTCAGCACTGAAAATATTAGTAATTAAATGCTATGACAGTGGCCTCTTAAATGTTTTCATCATTCACTCTTCAAATCAGTAGGTGCCTTGGTTGGAAAGAGTACAAGAAAAGGCAGTGGGTATGAATTGAATATTTAAAATGAAAATTATTTAACAAGCTAGGTTAAAATGGTCTATTAAGATTAAGGTAAAAGTAGCGTGTTGATTTTATATGTGTGGAACATTTTGTTGTTAAGGAATTTTGTGGAGAGAGATTTAAAGTTTCTAACATCATCCTTACTTGTTATCTCAAAGACAGTGTGTTTCATATGTATATTGCAATGGTGCATTTAAATTGTTTGTTGTTCTTTTGTGTGTGTATGTCTTTTTTTGACTTTTTAGGGCCACACCCACAACATATGGAGGTTCCCAGGCTAGGGGTCTAATTGGAGCTGTTGCTACCAGCCTATGCCAGAGCCACAGCAATGCCAGATCCGAGCCCCGTCTGCGATTTATACCACAGGTCACGGCAACGCTGGATCCTTAACCCTCTGAGCGAGGCCAGGGATCCGAACCTGTAACCTCATGGCTCCTAGTTTGATTCATTTCCAATGTAACATGACAGGAACTCCTGCTTGTTGAGTATAAAGTAAAATGAACTGGCATAGATACAGAGTTGGAGTTACTTGCCTGTGAGCATGAATCCTGCACCATTTGCTGAAAACAGTTTTATTCCCACATGAATCATCTTGGAACCTTTATAAAAATTCAGTTGACTCATAATGTGGGAGGATTTATTTGTGTGATCTCAAATCTATTCCAATAATCTATACATCAGTCCTTATCCCAGTAGCACTTCATCTGATAGTCTTAATTTCTAGCCTCGTATTTAGTCTTAAAATGGAGAAGCTTGAGTCTTCCAATTTTTTTGTCATTTCTTAAAGATGGTTTTGAGTTTTCTGTATCCCTGAATTTCCAGATAAATTTGAGGATAAACTCATTAATTTCTGCAAAGAAATCATTGGTGAGTTTGATGGGGATCACATGAAATTTGTAGATCAGTTTATGAAGTAATGTTTGTAAAATTGAGATTAAATTCACATAATATGCAGTTGACCTTAAAATGGTACACTGTACAATAGTGTATACTTAGTGGTACTTAGTGCAGACACAAGGTTGTGTGATCTCCAACTCACTTATTTCAAAGTTTTCCCATCACTTTGCAGTAACGTGCCATATCCATTAAATGATCACACTCCATTCCCTCTATCCCATCATGTGTTAACCTGTAAACTATTTTATGTCTATGGATTTATTTGTTATGGATATATCATATAAAAGGACTCATAGATTTGTGCCTTTTGTTTCTGGCTTTTTTTCACCCCATATAATGTTTTGTAGGATTATCTAAGCTTTAGTATATATCAGTACTATGTTTTTTCTGTTATAGCTGAATAATATTCAATTTTATATCCATACCAAAATTTTTTAAGCCTTCATGTGTTGGTGGACATTTGTGCTGTTTCTCTTTGGGTCTTAAGAATGATGTTGCTACAAATATTTGTGAACAAGTTTCTTCATGGACATATTTTCATTAATGTTGTGTATATTCCTCAGAGTGGAATTTATGAGACATATGATAATTTTATGTCTAACATTTTGAGGAACAACGAAACATTTCCACAGTGAGTGCAGCATTTATTTTCACATGAGCAATGTCAATTTCCCATATAATTGCCACTGTTTTATTTCTAATTCTTGTAATGACTAGGGCTTGCATAGGGAATGTGAAGTGGTATCTCATTGTGGCTATAATTTTGTTATCTTAATGAACAATGATGAATGTATTTTCATGTGCTGGTACCCATTTTTAAATCTTCTTTGCAGAAATGTTACTCACTTCCTTTGCCCTTTTAAAACTGGGCTCCTTGTCTTTGTTGTTAAGCTGTGAAGGTTGATTTTTATGGCATCATCCCCTTATGTATGTATGGAATGCAAATATTTCTTTCCAAACACTTCAGTTGTCATTTCATATCTTTGATTGTCATTTGTTTTACAAACATTTTAATTTTTATGAAATCTCATATGTATATATGTATATATATATATCAAAGGGAAATATATATATATTTGTTACTTTGGTGTTGAATATAAGAATCTGTTGCCAATTCTGAGTTTCTTTTTTGCTTTTTTGCTTTTTAGGGCCTCACCCATGGCATATGGATGTTCCCAGGAGAGGAGTCTAATCAGAGCTACAGCTACTGGCCTATGCCACAGCCATAACCACAGCAACAGCCACAGCAACACCAGATCTGAGCCACATCTAAAACCTACACCAGAGCTGACAGCAACGCCAGAGCCTTAACCCACTGAGCGAGACCAGAGATCAAACTCGCAACCCCATGGTTCCTAGTTGGATTCGTTTCTGCTGCGCCATGATGGGAACTCCAAAAATATGTATTTATGTATGATATATTCATAAGCATTGCCTAATTAAATACATTGTTATTCATATGAAAAAATTTTAGCTGTTAAATCAATTACAAGTAAGGAAAATAAAAACGTTAAATTAAACTTCATTCACTCTTTCTTTGTAATTCTTCATTACTTTATGTAGATATGTTTCTCAACTGTTTGATTTTCCTTCATTTGCAAGACTTAGTGTTGAGACTTCTTGCAGGGCAGTCCTGCTGGTAACAGATACGCTCAGTTTGCTTTTTTTTTTTTTTTTCTGAGAATGTCTTCATTACTCTTTTATTTTGAAGCTTCAGTTTGCAGGATGCACAATCTCGGTTGGTGGGGTTTTTTCCTCTCTCTCGACACTTTAAATATTTCACTCCACTCACTTCTTGCTTGCAAGGTATGTGAGGGAAAGTCAGAATAATTCTTATCTTTGTTCCTTGATAAGGAAGTTGCTTTTTACCTTTGACTTCTCCAGAATTTTTAATTTACCTTTGATTTTTTGGTAGTTTAAAAATGTATGCCTAGAGTAAGGTTTCCTTTTTTTTTGTTTTTTTGGCATTTATTTAGATGAGTGTTCTTTGAATTTCTTTGATCTGTGGTGTGGCATATGATATTAATTTGGGGGTAATTCCCAGTCATTATTGTTTCACATATTTCTTACATTTCTTGTTCTCTGTTTTTCTCCTTTTGGTAGTCCCACTATGAGTATGTTAAACATTTTGAACCTGTCCCCTAGGCCTTGAATTTGCCTTTTTCTTTTTCTCTTTTACAAATCTTTCTTCTTTTTGTTTTGGAGGTTTCTATCGAAATAGCCTCAAACTTCAGAGTCTTTCTTCACCTGTGTCCAATGTAATACTAAATCCATCTCCCACTATTACTGTAGAACTCTCCATTTATCCTTGCACTTCTTTCAGTGTTTTCTTCACAAGCAGCTGTGTTGCTTGGTGCATATACATGTATACTGCTATAGCGTCTTAAAGAATTCACCTTTTTAAATCCAATATAAAACATCCCATTCTTATTTGTTCCTTTAAACTATTTTTGATTAAAATCTCACATTTTCTTAGCATTAGTATAATCATTCCTACTTCATTTGACTACTCATTTCCTGCAAAATCTTTTTCTTTCTTTCTCATTAACATATTTGTATCTTTCAGTCTTAAGTGGGTTTCTTGTAGACAACATACAGTTTTTTAAAGTGAAAATAATGGACATAAAACGTATTAAGTACAGGAGTTTTTGTCATGGCTCAGCAAGCTGAGGACCCAGTATTGTCTCTGTGAGGGTATGGGTATGATCCCTGGCCTTGCTCAGTGGGTTGAGGCTCCAGCATTGCTGCAATGTGGATGCGGATCAGATCCAATGTTGCCATGGCCGTGGTATAGGCTTGCAGCCAGGTCTCTGATTTGACCCCTGGCCCTGGAACTTCCATGTGTGGAGGTGTGGCCATAAAATGAAAAAAAAAATACTAATTATGGATGTACAACATAATGATTCAGTATATGCCTCAATAATGAGTACCACAGTAAGTGTAGTTAACGTGCATTATAACACATGGTTATCAGTTTTCATGTAATGGGAACTTTTAGGATTTACTCTCTTAGAAACTTTCAAGTATAAAATACAATTTTTTAAGTCTAGTGATCATGCTATAGACTGAATCCCCAGGACTTAATTATTTTATAACTGGAAGTTTGTACCTTTTGATTTCCTTCATTCATTTTGACCACCCTCCACCTGTGGCAGCCAGCCAGCAGTGTGTTCTCTGTATTTATGAGATCAGATTTTCATTTTCATTTTTAGGGCCCACCTGTGGCATATGGAAGTTTCCAGCCTAGAGTTTGAATTGGAGCTGTAGCTACGAGCCTATGCCACAGCCACAGCCACATGGGATCTGAGCCATGTCTGCAAGCTACACCACAGCTCATGGCAATGCCAGATCCTTAACCCACTGAGCAAGGCCAGGTATTGAATTTGCATCCTCATGGAGACTATTTGGGTATGTAACCCACTGAGCCACAGCAGAAACTCCAAGATCAGATTTTTTTTTTAATATATCACATATAAAATTGATCATATGGTGCTTGTCTTTCTGTGTCTGATCTGTTGCAAGAGTAATTACTTCAAGGTCCATTCATGTTATTACAAGTGTCAGGATCTCCTTCTTTGGTAAGGCTGAATGATACTCTGCACATGTATGGATATATTATAGATAGGTAATAAAATATTTAAACCATATTTAAAATTTTTGTTCTTTCAGGCATTCCCATTGTGGAACAAAAGAAACAAGTCTGATTAGCATCTATGAGAATGTGGGTTCGATCCCTGGCCTCACTCAGTGGGTTAATGATCCAGCATTGCTTTGAGTTGTAGTCTAGGTGGCAGATGTGGCTCAGATCCTCTGTTGCTCTATCTGTGGTGTAGATCAGCGACTATAGCTCTGATTTGAACCCTAGCCTATGAACTTCCATATGTTACAGGTAGGGCCCTAAAAAGCAAAAAAAAAAAAAGCGTTATTTCATTATTTGTTTTAAGTTGTGAATTTCAGTCAAGTAAAGTGATAACTTATATTGAAGGATTTATATCTGCTGTTATTTTTTTACTGTAATGCATTTTATGATTTTTTTTCTTAATTCCTCAAGTATAGATCTAATATTATTTGATTTTTTTAGGTGGAATATTTTTAATTCCTTCTTCAAATATTTGCTTATTTTTAAGTTAATTTTTAGTGTTAATAATGGAGATTATTGTTTCCCATCCTAAATATATTACAGTCCAGTATGAATTGATTCCACAGTAGCTTCAAACTGCACATGTTAGCTCTGCTCCCATCCACCTCATTACTCTAAATTTTGTTGGTATTACAAGTTACATCATTATATGTTTTGTGCCTAGGAACATATATTTATAAGTTTATTTATTTATTTATGTAAGGCCACACCTGTGGCATTATGGAGGTTCCCTTACTAGGGGTCGAATTGGAGTTGCAGCTCCTGGCCACAGCCACAGCAATGCAATATCTGAGCCACATATGCAACATATGGCCATACTGGATCCTTAATCCAATGAGAGAGGACAGGGATCAAATTCACATCCTCTTGGATACCAGTTGGGTTCTTAACCTCGAGCCACAATGCAAACTCCTAGAGTTGGAAAGAAATTGCAAGTTCTTTCCACCTTGTTTCTCCTAGAGAATTATTTAAATCTCTGTTTGAACAGCTTATTTTTTTCTCAGTTTAATATGGGAATAGTATTGGGGCATTTTCACATAATATGGAAGGATGACTGAGAGGAGTGAAGACGCTGTGGACAGTAGCAAAATCAATAAAGCAGCCTCTGGATTTCCTGGGAGGTTATTTATAGCAGGCACGTAGCATGAGTTGGCCTGAATATTAATTTTCTTATGGAAAGTCCATTTTGATGCTCCTCATTCTGAAAAATTAGTGTTCTAAATCCAGGGTAGGGAAAATGGAAACTCTCTTTATTTAAGCCTAAGTGAAAATCCTATAAATTTAGTGAGGCTGCCTGAGATAATTTTAAAAAAAAATTGTATGTGCTTTAAAAGGTTAGATTCACAGGAAATTGTCTTAAGATTTATGTATAAAGGAATTTTATTAGTCCACAAAAGTGGTTAGTGCCAATATAACAATGTTGGCAGGGAGGTGGGTTTAATATTTTTAGATTTTACGAAGAACACTTTGTTAGAAATTAACCTTTATTTCCTCTTTTAAAAGTTTTATTGATGTGTAGTTGCTTTATAATGTTGTGGTAATTTCTGCTATACAATAAAATGATTCAGTTATACAGGTACAAACATCCATTCTCCTTCACATATTCTTTTCCCACATAGATTATCACAGAATATTGCATTGAGTTCTCTGTGCTATACAGCAGGTCCCCGCTGGCCAGTCAGTTCACATACCTCAGTGTTCATATGCCACTTCAAGCCCCTAGTCCATCCCCTCCACCTTTCTCTTTTGGTAGCCATACATTTGTCTTCAATGTCTGTGAGTCTGTTTCTGTTCTGCAGATAGGTTCATTTGTGCCCTGATTTTAGATTCCCTATATAAGTGATATCATGTGATGTTTGTCTTTCTCTGTCTAACTTCACTTAGTATGATGATCTCTAGGTCTATCTGTGCTATTGCAAATGGCATTATTTCCATTCTTTTTATGGCTGAGTCATATTCCACTGTATATATGTACCAGAGCTTCTTCTTTTTTTTTTGTCTTTTTTTTGTCTTTTGTCTTTTTTGTTGTTGTTGTTGTTGTTGCTATTTCTTGGGCCGCTCCCGCGGCATATGGAGGTTCCCAGGCCAGGGGTTGAATCGGAGCTGTAGCCACCGGCCTACGCCAGAGCCACAGCAACACGGGATCCGAGCCGCGTCTTATCTTGTGTTAGGATCACACCACAGCCCACGGTAACGCCGGGTCGTTAACCCACCGAGCAAGGGCAGGGACGGAACCGCAACCTCATGGTTCCTAGTCGGATTCGTCAACCACTGCGCCATGATGGGAACTCCCAGAGCTTCTTTATACATTCCTCTGTGCATGGACATTGAGGTCGGTTCCATGTCTTGGCTGTTGCAAATGATGGTGCAGTGAACTTTGTGTACATGTTTCAAATTACGGTTTTCTCTGGATAGATGACCAGGAATGGGGTGCCTGGATTATATGGTAGTTCTATTTTTAGTTTTTTGAAGAACCTCCATACTGTTTTCCATCGTGGTTGCACCAATTTACAGTCCCACCGATAGTGGAAGAAGGTTCCTTTTCTCCACACCTTTTTTGGCATTTTGTTTGTAGAATTTTTGACGATGGCCATTCTGAGCAGTGTAAGGTGGTACCTCCTTAATATTTTGTTTTGCATTTCTCTAATTAAATACTTAAAAAACCTACCTAAACAGACAAAAAGCTTAGACTCCCAAAACTATAAGACACTTATAGAAGGGATCAAAGATGACGCAAATAGATGGAAAGACATGCCATGGTTTTGGATTGGGAGATCAATATTGTCAAAATGACTAAACTACCAAAGGCAATTTACAGATGTAATGCAATCCCTATCAAATTATCAATGGCATTTTCACAGAACTAGAACAAAAAAATAAATAAAATTTGTATGGAAACACAAAAGACACATAGCCAAAGCAATCTTGAGAAAGAAAAATAGAGCTGGAGGAATCAGGTTCTTGGCTACAGATTATACAACAAAGCTGCTTTCATCAATACAGTATGATACTGGCACAAAAACAGAAATATAGATCAAGGGAAAAGGATAGAAAGCCTAGTAATAAACTCACACACCTTTGGTCAACTGATCTACAACAAAGGAAGTAAGAATATATACAATGGAGAAAGGACTCTCTCTTTAATAAGTGGTGCTGGGAAAATTGGACAGCTACATGTAAAAGAATGAAATTAGAACACTTCCTAACACCATACACAAAAATAAACTCAAAATGGGTTAACGACCCAGATGTAAGACCAGATGCTGTAAAACTCTTATAGGAAAACATAGACTGAAACCACAGCAATATCCTCTTAGAGCCATCTCCTAGAGTACTGAAAATGAAAACAAATATAATTAATCAGGACCTGGTTAAACTTAAAAGTTTTTGCACAGCAAAGGAAACCTTAAAATGAAAATATAACCCACAGAATGGGAGAAAATCTTTGCAAATGAAGATACTGACAAGGGATTAAGCTCCAAAATATACAAAAAGCCCATACACCTCACTATCAATAAAGCAAACAACCTAATCAAAAAATGGGCAGAAGATCTAAGTAGGCACTTCTCCAAAGAAGGACATACAGGTGGCCAAACACACCACCTCCAACAACAACAGCAAAACATATGAAAAGAAGCTCAGTATCACTAATTATTAGAGAAATACAAAGCAAAGCTACTCTGAAAATTAACCTATAAGGAGTTACAATCATGCACAGCAGTTTAAATTTACGCATTATCTTATCTTGTGTTAGGATCACAGTGAAATAACTGCAGCCTATTACAACCAGAATGAGCCCTTTGAAGCTGGAGAAGAAGAGGTCAAGAAGCAGGCAACTAATATTCAACAAGTTTATGAAACAGAGAGCATATTGAGAGGTGATAATGAAGTCAGTAGAGAAGAAGAAATTGTAGCTTAAATGTCAGAAGATGAAGTTAAATAATAGGAAGTAATTTGTGTCCTTACAATCCTGTAAGTTGCAGGATTTGGAAGTACCAGGTTTCAGTGAGGGTAAAGGGAGAAATAGGCTGATAAAGGTCACGCTCCCTGGCATGTCAAAGTTGTCCCTTTGACAACTCCTGTTATCAAGTAACTCTCTTTGCCCAATAGAATGAGAAAGGTTTACTCTCTGAGAAATCAACCTAAGATGCCCTACACCTAGAGGCACTGGGCAGAGACAGGGGAAAAGAGTGAGGTGAACGGCTGAGAGGAAAGGTTAGATAAGAATCCATTTCCTGAGTTCAGAGACTCTTAGCTCTTTTCTTCATCCACTTCCTGAAATTCAGCAGGCAGAGAAAAACACCAGAAAGTGAACACTTCAGAGAAAAGATGCCCCACTTTTGCTGTGTAGGTAGAAAACTCTCTCACATATCTAGCAGAGTGAATGAAATAAACACACCCACCCCAAAGACACAGGTTCATGAAATCTCAGAACACCATAGAAAAATCACAAAAACTTTCAGAGATATATGTTGGTCCTATATAAAGGATGAGGATTCAGAACTTCATCAGAATTCAAGAGAAGAGTTCCCTTTGTGGCTCAGTGGTTAACGAATCTGACTATTATCCATGAGGATGCAAGTTCAATCCCTGGCCTTGCTCAGTGGGTTAAGGATCTGGCATTGCCTTGAGCTGTGGTGTAGGTTGCAGACATGGCTCGGGTGCCACGTTGCTATGGCTGGGGCAGTGGCCAGCAGCTATGGCTCCAATTCGACCCCTAGCCTGGGAATCTCTATATGCCATTGGTGGGGCCCTAAAAAGACAAAAGACAGAAAAAAAAAAGAACTCAAGAGCAATTATCAAATTGTGCATTAATTTTTAAAAAGATATTTTCATACTCGTATGTTTGATACTTATTTTTACTCACTCTCTTTTCCCTTTCTCATCTGAGTGCCTGAAGTCTTATGGGAGGATATCATGGACTCCAGGAATCTTGAGAACTCATGAAGAAGAATGAAAGTGTCAGAGCTGTTGCTAGCTATCAAGACAGGAAAATATGCATTTCAGAATAGACTAGATGTATGCATCAAATATAAGGGGACACCCTAAGAACAAAAGAGGTGATAGATTATCTCTGGTTTTCAAATAATGGAATAATTATGATTAGGAGTTTGAAAAGCTACCTCAGTCTTCGGAAATAATTCTAAATCAAGATATAGAATTTCATGAATTGAACTAAAGAGATGTGCTTAAGTGCAAGAAAGTAACCTAAAACAAGAAAAATTATAGCTGCCTTAACAGGGAACATTGTTTATTAGTCAGAATGATGTGAAAAAATGAATATCCTTTTTTTCTTATTCTTTTTTTAGCTGCTCCTATGGTATATGGAAGTTCCTGGGCCAGGGGTTGAGTTGGATCTATAGCTGCTGGCCTGTGCCACAGCCACAGCAACACCAGATCCGAGCCACCTCTGCTACCTATGCTGCAGGTGCAGCAGCACTGGAGCCTTAACCCACTGAGGAAGGCCAGGGATCAAATCCGCATCCTCACGGACACTGGAGTGGGTTCTTAACCCACTGAGCCACAGTGGGAATGCCTAAAATGAATATTCTAAGAGCCAAAACTTTTCCTGTAAATATAATTGGGGAAATGGATGAAGGGGTTTGTGTGTGTACATGTGTGAGTATATTTTTTATGAGGTGAGGATGGAGATGTAAATTCTCAACTCTCATTCCAGGACATTAGATACTGGATAAAAACCTATAAGTCAGAAGTAGGAACAGAGTTAATATTTAGAATAGATCATGAATTTCAGAGGAAACTGCTAGAATGTTGACAGTGATAGCATTTGGCAATTGAAGTATGAAGAGAATAGTGTTGCAGATTGCACACACACAATGCACAAATACAGTGAAATGAATATAACTTTTCAATCCCTATATCACTTTGATATAAAATTAATTAGATTTCTGGTTTCCTCTCTCCAAAAACTTTAGCTTCTTGTGTTTATGTTCTATTTATATTGTGAAACATTTCATCATTTTTTTATTGTTTTTTCATGGATGCTAACATAGAGGTCTCTGTAGCTGTATCCTATGCCTAGTTTGTAGTAAACTTACAGGTATCTACATTATAGATAGATCAATTATCTCTGTATGTCTAGATGCATTTCTGCACAAACAATAGATGTTTATAATGATGTTAAGACACCTTCATAATGTCTCATGTAATCCTAAATTGAGATGCACATGTGATATGCCTTTTTTCTCTTTTCCCGTCAGTCTGACTTGTCTCTTATTAGATAAGATCCAGAAAGAGATGGACTGTGTGATTGGCAGGCACCAGAGCCCCCACATCCAGGACAGGAGCCACATCATGTGGATGCTATGGTGCACGAGATCCAGAGATATATGACCTGGCCCCCACCAACCTGCCCCATGCAGTGACTAGTGATGTTAAATTCAGAAGCTTACCTCATTCCCAAGGTAGGATTGATTTCCCTTATACTGACCTCAGTGGTCTTGAAGTTCCCCTTTAAACAGTATGGGTGTAATACACTGTGAACACAGTGTGAGAAAAACACAAAGATCATATGTATGGGGGTTGACAGACTGTGTTTCTTCTAGTATAGTCTATGGAGCTTTATAACAGATTTTGACAACTAGCAGTACAATATTTCCAAATGTGTTCTGGTTCTTTTATATTGTTTGGCTAATCTTAACAGTTTGCATCTCCAGATCAATCTATCAGTTTGTCAGTTTTCCAAAACTTGCTGAGATTTTTATCAGGGTGGCTTTAGATCAGTTTGAAAAGACGTTAACTTCATGACATGTTGAATCATTCAATTAATGAATATGATATATCCTCCCAATTTTGAAGGCCTTTCCTTAATTTTCTCAATAATGGGGTTTTTTTAAGGTGCATTGGCTTGCATATCTTTCACTTAGTTGTCCCTAGGTTTATTGTTGTCTCCATAGATTGTTTTTTGTCTTTTTGTCTTTTTTGGGCCGTACTCACGGCATGTGGAGGTTCCCAGGCTAGGGGTCTAATCACAGCTGTAGCCACCAGCCTACACCACAGTCACAGCAACACCAGATCCAAGTTGTGTCTGCAATCTACACCATAGCTCATGGCAATACTGGATCCTTAACCCACTGAGCAAGGCCAGGGATCAAACCTGCCACCTCATGGTTCCTAGTCGGATTCGTTTCTGCTGTGCCACAGTGAGAACTCCATGTCTTTATAGATTTTTTTAAAATGCCTGTTCCATTCTTTCATCTGGAATATGAAAGTATAATTTTTTTGGCTGTACCCACAGCAAGCAGAACTTCCTGGGCCAGGAACTGAGCCCATGCCACAGCAGCAGCCTGAGCCACAGCAGTGACCATGCTGGATCCTTAACCTGCTGAGTCACATGTGAACTTTTGAAAATAGAATTGGTTTTATCATTTTGGTGACTTTATATGTAGCAACCTTACTAAATTTAAGATTATTGCTAAAAGCTTATCTCTAGATTAATCGCAGTTTCTCTGTACTTTGTCTTCATGGCTACCTGGGTTAATATCTATGTTTTATCCTTGATTTGTTTCTGATCAGCAGGACAGTGGAAGTTAACATCTCATTATTGAGAATGATTTTTATATATAGTTTGTTAGATTTTAAAATTCAGATTAAGGAATCTTGCCCTCTCATTTTAATGATTGCTTTTATCATGAACATGTAAGTATCATTTGATAAATCCATCTACTGATATGATTATAGATATTTGCCTCACTTTCCCCACAAAGTATACATATAACAAATATACACACACATTGATTTGCTACATTTTTTGTTTGTTTTCTGTTTTTGTCTTTTTAAGGCCACACTTGTGGCATATGGAGGTTCCCAGGCTAGGAGTCTAATTGGAGCTATAGTCGCCACCCTAAGTCACAGCTGACAGCAATGCCAGATTTTTAACCCACTGAGTGAGGCCAGGGATCAAACCTGCATCCTCATGGATGCTAGTCAGATTCCTTTTCGCTGAACCACGATGGGAACTCCTGACTTGCTACATTTTGTTCAGGACTTCTCTGTTCCCAGTCATAAGAGATTTTTGGTCTATACTTGTTCTTCCTCAGAATTTTCTCAGCATCAAGGCAGTGCTGGCAACATAAAATGAGGTGAGAAATGGTCCCTAATGTGGGTGTATTTATATTGTCTTCTTCTACCTGTGACCCCTTGATTGTGTCATATCCAATTGAACAAACAACATTCGATGAAAATGTATTGATTTTTGTATCATTTTTGTATCTTAAAGGAAGGCTTTCATATCTTACTTGTATAAAAATATACAAGGGTTCAATTCTAAAAATAGAGTCATAGATCTTTTAAACGGTAAATTTCAGGGATGAAAGTTTTCACCAATTTTGCATTAAATATTTTAAGCCTAAAAACATGCTCATATATATATATATAAGATATGTATTTGTGTGTATGTATCTATTTTGCCATGTTGATGGAAATAATCAGTAAACAGTCTAAAATATGAATAGAGGGGTGTTTTATTTGAACCAAACTGAGGGCTGTGGCCCAGGGCACAGCCTCTCAGAAAACTCTGAGTAACTGGAAGAAGCTGGGTTTTCCATATGTTTTAAACCTTGTCAGAACAAAGACCATCAAGTCAGGGATACAATTCTTCAAGGTTTCAAAAAAAACAGATCAGCACGTACACAGCAAGTCAGTATGACTTTGGCACCTGGCATTAGCACCCCAGGAAGGGAGGCATTTGTTTACAATTAATCCTTCTTTTTAACATGGACATTCTTTATTTCTGGCCAGTGTACCTTTTTATTTAATGAATAAACCGATGTGCTGTGTATGTTTGATGGGCCACAAAGAAGCTGTTTTAGTTCATGTAAAATTCAGCTTAAATTGATACAGAAGCCAGAATGACTTCCCCATACCTCAGTATGTGAATATTTCTTTCATTAATATCCCATGATCAGTCTGTCCATCTAGTCATCAACACCTGCCCACTTCAGCATGGATATCTCAAAAACAATAATTTTGTATACAGAGCATAACAGCACCTATTCTCAGGAGTTATCATTGGTAGAATAGCATATCTAGTGTACAACCTATATGAAATTCCCCAATTTTCCCAGCATAACCTTCATAGCTTTTTTTGCTTTGCAAATCAAAATCCAACCTAGGATCAAGCCTATAACACGGTCACTTTTACCTTTAGTCTCCTGTTTTCAGGTCTCTCTGCTCTGTTTTCTTCAGTACATTTACCTTTGTGAAGAGTTCCGTTTAACACATAAAATATTTCTCAGGCTGGCTTTGTGCCATTGTTGGCACGGGAGAGATTCCAGATGATCTAGTGAGAGAACTAAATGAATGCTAGGTGTCCTAACGAGCTCCCAATAAATACCTTTTTATCTCAATCAGGTCTCCATTTTCTAAAATTTTGCTTAACACTGTGGGTACTGTGTTCCATGATTTCTGACAAAGACAGACTCCAAAAGGCAACAGAAGCAATTGTGTCTGTAGGCCAAATGGAGACTCGAGTCATAGCTTCTCAAGCCCTGCTCATTAAATTTTTGTGATTTCCTCTTCCCTCATATGTGAGCAAGTTTTTGCTCTTTGGTGATGGAGAAGTGAGAATCCCTATTTTTGATTTCTTCTCTTGAGAATCTTGACTTCTTTTTCCTTTAAGTCCAGGGATTTCTGTTTATTGGGAAGCCTGTTGTTTTGAGAACAGGCATTTGGGTTATACTCAGAGTAACGTTTTGGAGTGTTTGGTTTTGTTTTTCTAAAATTGTTTTTGAGGCAGTGTATATTTTGTGGTGTAAGAGAGTGTATCACAGTGGGCATCGGAAGATGTCCTTGTAAATCTGAGTTGTGGTGTTTACGAGCCGTGTGACACTGGTCAGCTCTCCTGTTCACCCAGCATCTCCCTTTCCTCATCTGTAAAACACAAAATCAAAATCTCTACCTTTCAATGTTTGTTTTGGTGGGGAGAGAGGAGCTTTCAAGGTAAATTCATGTCAGTTTATTTAGATAACGACTTTATATGTCTTTGATCACTCAAGATGTTTGAGTTGTGTTAGTCTTAACCACAAATTCCAAGAATGGAGAGCCGGTTGAACTCATCAGGTGTTTCTTTGAGGTTTTTTAGGACAGCATCCCAGGAGTATATATCCAAGAAGCACTTGTGTTCTTGTGGACTACAAAATGGGGGCCTTTGTACAGGCCAAAACTGCAAGGGTACATGAATTTTTGTCAGTAATTAGGATTGGAGATTTTCCTAATACCTAAATGGAAAGTAACCATTAAAAATTGTATGAAAGTTTTAAAAAGTTAAGGCTCTTAAGAATAGAAAACCACCCTGGGTTGTCTGGGAGGCCCATTGGAATCACAAGTGTCCTTGTATGAGAAAGTCAGTAGGATCAGAAAGATTGGAAGATGCTGTGCTGCTGTCCATGAAGGTGGAGGAAGTGGTCATGAACTAAGGAATTCAGGTGGCCTCTAGAAACTGGATAAGACAAGGAAAAGGATTATCCCCTAGAGCCCCCAGGAGAAACGCATTCCGGTTGACACCTTGCTTTAAAACTTCTGACCTCTAGTACTTCCCACTGTGGCAGAGTAGATCAAGGATCCAGTGTTGCCACAGCTGTGGCTTGGATTCGATGCCTGGCCCAGAAATGTCCATATGCCATAGGTGAGGGCAAGAAAGGGAAAGAAAAGACTCCTGACCTCCAGAATCGTAAGATCATAAGTTAGTGTTTTGTAAGCACTTCCCCCCACCCCCACAAGAATTAGTATTAGAGGTGGAAAGATGTAAATGTGCTTGTTAAGCAAGGATTGGTTGGGTTAGAAATGATTGTGTATTTGCAAAGGGGGCAGGGAACTTTGAAAATACAAGATTGCAACTAGAAGCTACTGGCATATATTGCTTTGAAAATGCCTGGTGGAATCTTTACGTTTGACACAGGTCAGAATTTAAGTTTCAGTGATGCAGGACATGTCCAAAGCCACATCCACAATGACCACCTGGCTTCACTTTGGATACCTGAACCATGATGCTTACTCCTTTTTGATTTGTAAAAGATCTTAAATATGATGTCATTAACTGTTTTATGTATAGGTGATGGTAATGTTAGCACAGTACATGAAAATAGTTTAAAATCTTTCATTTGCAAGAACAAAGTATCCTAGTGTTAGATATAGCATTACAAGAAAAACATGTTTAAAAATAAAAAAGGTATGGTGTACATTGGTTGTCCTCAATATGATGCATTCCCAACTGGTTGTTGATTTGAATCTATAGTTATGAGCCTTTTGTGGCATCAAATTATTCGTTTCCATGGTTCTCAATCCTGGCTGCACAGTGAAACCACTTTAAAAAATATGAATATTTGTATCCTGACTGTGATTAAACCAGAATCAACAGTGGCCACAGAGAAAACAAGGCTAAATGACAGGTTATTTTTTATCAGTAGACAGAGTGACCTCAGAACAGTGTGCAAAGTGGATGTAACTGATTGGTGTCTTTAATACTCGGAGAGGCGTGAGTTGAATTAACAGCAATTGGTATAAAAGCTTTAGATTTCAGGCTCACAGTGTCTAAGTAAGAAGAGAGGGCATCATGGATCTGGCTGTGGCCCTGGTGCTTGGTCTTTTCTGTCTGCTTCTTCTGCCACTCTGGAATCAGAGCTCTGGGAAAGGGAAGCTCCCACCTGGCCCCACCTCTCTCCCAATTCTTGGAAATATCCTACAGTTAGATGTTAAGGCCATCAGCAAATACATAAGCAATGTAAGCAGTTTTTAATGCTCCTTGAGCATCTTACAAAGGGTAAATAAATTAAGGCCAATTTTAAAAATAGTATATGTTTCCATTTACCTATATGTTAAAATAGGTCAAATTATCTCTGTAGATTTTGATATTTCTCTTGCTTTTTAGCTCTGTCATTGTCATAAATGGAGAAGCAAAATAGTTTGTTTTGTGAGTAGAGAGATGCTTAGGTCTGTATGGTAGAATCCAAATGATAAAGTTGGAAAAGGAGGGAGTATTGCTTCCCTTTGTTTCACAGCAGGTTGCTGTGATTTGGGGCTGGAGGTAAATGGTTGGTGATGTAGTTTGTGATACGACATTTACTTGTAGATGTTATGTACTCTGTAACTTACATATGCTGTGTGTTTTGTTCAGATGGCCATGAAAATAGAACTTTTCTGAAAAAGCAAAGCATGCCTGGTGTTAATTCATGATAACAGAATTCATTTGGATTCTGTAGGAGGCTGCCATCTGTAGCCCATGAAGGTTGCAGGATGGAAGATATTGTTCTTTCATGAGGGTGCTGCATGTCCAGGACCTGCCTATATGATGCTTGCTCTCTTTCTGTGTTAGTAATACCTTCAGATCTAAAACTAAGCTGGGCATTAGAATTGCCTGAATTTATTTTTTTTGAATAAAGAATTGTAATATAGTCAATATCTTAATTGTGGTAACCTGTAATAAAAAAGAATCTGAAAAAATTATATATAATTTGTTGTACACCTTAAACTAACACGATATTGTAAATCAACTGTACTTCAATAAAAAAATAATTGTGATATTCCTCATAGGAATTCTCCTGGAGAGTGCTCCATAGGTGACTCTGAGGTGGTCAGCCCAGTATTTCTTCAAAGACAGGCTTTAAGGATTGATATGTTGTTCAAAGATCAGAGGTTGAATAAGGGTTTGAGATTTGAATCCTCTATATAGTATCCATGGGATGTTGGATATTAGTTGAAATTCCTTGACCAAGGAATTGCCCCTAATTTATGTGGGGAAAAGGAACTTGCTGAAGGTGCTCATATGGGGATTAATTGCAGTTTGTACCAATTACCTGGACCATTGCCTGGCACATCACAGGGGAGATATCATCATCATCATCATATTTATGTATTAAATTCAGAAATAGTTCGGGCTATATGTGGCAGAATGAAGACACAATGGTAGGATGATAATACATTCTGCATCAGGCCCAATATATGATCAGATATTGACTTCTTTTGCTCTTACATGCATCGCCATTCCCAGCTCTCAAAAGTCTATGGCCCCGCATACACTCTGTATTTTGGCATGAAGCCTGTGGTGGTGTTCTGTGGATATGAAGCAGTGAAAGAAGCCCTGATTGCATCTTGGAGAGGAGTTTTCTGGATGAGCCAGTAACCCAGTGTGTGAAAAATCTAGGAAAGGCCTTGGTGAGTGTGCATGTGCACGTGTTTGGCATTGGTAATAAGATTGGAGTGGGTGATGAAGAGGTATGTGAAGAGGCTCCCAGCAGAGCTCAGTCCTTCTGCGAGGCTTCCAAGTGTCAGCTCACTCCTCATGGCCTAGGCCTTCCCTTGTTTGGTTCCCTTCCTGGTAGGAATCATGTTCAGCAATGGAAAGAGATGGAAGCAGATCTGGTGCTTCTCCCTCATGATGCTGTGGAACTTGGGGATGGGGAAGAGGAGCATTGAGGACGGAGTTCAAGAGGAAGCCCTCTGCCTTGTGGAGGAGTTGAGAAGAACCAATGGTGGGTGAGTCTGTGCTCTGTAACTGTGACCTTAACAGATGCTCGCTCTCTCCTGTGACATCCTTGGAAACATTTCAGGGGCAGCCACATCTTCCATATAGGCTGTGGTTGTCAGCCCTCGTGTGGAGGAGGGAGGGTGTGAAGCAGAGCCAAGGGGGCTTTTGAGTATCTATGCTTCTCGTGTGTGTCCACCCCTGATGGTGTGCACTGTGTGGGTACAAGGGTCACTTAATCATACTTTACCCTGACTTTTGTGTGTTTTCAATCCAGGATTCACAAATTATAGTTTGAGACATTTCCTGAAAGAGTTAGAGAACAATGTTTTTCCTATAATGTAAATGTGATGATCTATTCCAGAACATTTCCCCAGGGAATACTGGTTAAGCAGACAGGGTGGGAATGACCTCATCACATCCTTACAGAGCATGAAACAAGTGCTGTGTGTTTACTTAATTGGACTGTATTTACATGTTCGGCCTCACAGACATGTCAGAGAGTTACTTACATGAGGCTAGGCATACAGTTCTGGTCAAGAGTAACCCCATCTCTTTTTTGATCATTTAGGGATATCTTACTGAAATTCTCATAAATTATGATTTCTCTACAAAGGCAACACTATTTAAAAATATCAGCATTCGTTATTTCTTGTTAAGCACTACTCTCTATATTGACATATACTTTGAATAAATATTTGCTACATTATAACTCTGCAAAATACCAAGTTATAAAATGTTTTATTTCACTAGATTTCAGCATTATCAACACCTTGCTTCTCCTATTTTCTCTAAGTGGACTTTGACTCTCTTTACTATTTGCAAACTTTGCCCCATCGATTTTGGATGTTTGTAACACATGTAAGGTAATTATTTACCTTCCATTACCTGGTGTTGCAATGACTCTGATTTTCAGCTCTTATTACAAATTGTACTGGGTTAAAATTCTTTCTTCTACATTAAGTGAAGTGAAAGATGGAAAATCAGATTTTACCTGTGAATCACATAGAGACAAGAAAGGTGTCCAAGGCTTTCCAGATTACCCTCTACCCATCCATCTAAAATAAAAGTTGTTTGAAGACTTTGAGGGAGTTCCTATCATGGCTCGGCAGAAACGAATCGGACTAGCATCCACGAGGACACAGGCTTGATCCCTGGCCCAACTCAGTGGGTTAAGGATCCGGTGTTGCTGTGAGCTTTGTGTAGTTTGCAGACGTGGCTTGGATCCTGTGTTGCTGTGGCTGTGGTGTAGGCTAGAGGCTACAGCTCTGATTTGACCCCTAGCCTGGGAACCTCCATATTTGGCAGGTGCAGCCTTAAAAAGATTAAAAAATAAGTAAATAAAAATAAAATTAAAAAAAAGACTTTGAGCCCAGGAATGCTTAAAAGAGCATGGCATAAAAGCCACAAACTCTACATGTTTCTTTTATTGCTCTGACCTACCATGTGTTCCCAACACTTTCAGAAAATTTATAGTAAAAAACACATAACATGAGATCTGCCATCTAAACAAACTCTTAAGTGAACACTACTGTGTTGAGTATTAACTATAATCCCACTGTTGTATAACAGATCTCTAGAACTTTTCATCTTGCATGGTGCCCTCGTTACCCACTGAACTGTGACTCTGTTACCAAACCAGATGGAGTTCACTTTTTGGTGAGTTTTTAATCAGTGATGACACCAAGATTAATTGTTGCACAAGGTGAAGTTTTTATTTGCAGCAAGTAAGGAGACCACAGGGAGTCATTTCTCAACACTGTGGCAGCCTGAGCAAGGAAAGATTAGTTGTTTTATTAGGGCAGGGGATGGATCTTCCAGCAGGAAAGTGTTGTCATTATATGTAAAGAGGGGGAAAAAAATCTCACACAAGCACAGTTTGGGAACATGCTTCATCATATATTGCGTGTTATGTGAATGGGTCTTAAGTTCTGACTAGGGAGGGGATTTTATTTATTTTTTATTTTTTAATTAAAATGTTTTATTAATTAATATTCTTAATAGTTATTTCCACAATACAATTTGTTTCTACTCTACAGCATTGTGACCCTGTTACACATACATGTACACATTCTATTTTCACACATCATGCTCCATTATAAGTGACTAGACAGTGTTCCCAGTGCTACACAGCAGGATCTCATTGCTAATCCATTCCAAAGGCAATAGTTTGTGTCTGTTATCCCCAAGTTCCTCAACCACCCCACTCCCTCTCCCTCACCCTTCGCAACCGCAAGTCTATTCTGCAAGTCCATGATTTTCTTTTCTGTGGAAAGGTTCATTTGTGCCTTATGTTAGATTCCAGAAAAAAGTGATATCATATGGTATTTGTCTTTCTCTTTCTGACTGACTTCACTCAGGATGAGAGTCTCTAGTTCCATCCATGATGCTGCAGATGGCATTATTTCATTCTTTCTTATGGTTGAGTAGTATTCCATTGTGTATATGTACCACACCTTCCTAATCCAACCCTCTGTAGATGGACACTTGGGTTGTTTCCATGTCTTGGCTATTGTGAATAGAGCTGCAATGAACATGCGGGTGCGTGAGTCTTTTTCAAGGAAAGTTTTGTCTGGATATATGCCCCAAGAGTGGGATTACTGGGTCATATGGTATTTCTATGTATAGATTTCTAAAATACCTCCATACTGGTCTCTGTAGTGGTTATAACAGCTTACATTCCCATCACCAGTGCAGGAGGGTTCCCTTTTCTTACGGAGGGAATTTCGGCATGAAATGAAGCAAAGGTAACTTCTGGACAAGTTTTGGCTTGAGTGCTCAGGTTCCAGTCTTGTTGTTGAGCCCAACTTGTGTTGCTTCCTGTATCTTGACTATTGTAAATGATACTATGTAAAATGGGATGCATGTATCTCTTCAGATTAGTGTTTTCCTTTTCTTTAGGTATATACCCAGCAGTGGAACTGATGGATTACAGAACTGTTTTTCCTTTTTGGGGGAAACTCCATCCTGTTTTCCACAGTAGCTGTACCACTGTACATTTCCACCAACAGTGCATGAGGATTCTCTTTTCTTGACATCCTCTCCAAAATTTGTTATCTGAGGTCTTTTCATGACAACCATTTTGACAGGTGTGAGGTGATATCTCATTGTGGTTTGGATTTGCATTTCTCTGATGATTATCAATGTTGAGAATCTTTTCATGTGCCTAGTAGCATTTGCATGTCTTCTTTGGAAAAATGTCTATTCAGGACTTCTGCCTGTTTTTTAATTGAATTGGGTTTGTTTTTTGTTATTGAGTTATATAAGTTGTTTATATATTTTGGATATTATATGCCTATATAATAAATATATCTTTATAGGTAACATATTTTTGAAAGTAACCCTTTCTCGTCCACATTGTTTGCAAATATTTTCTCCTGTTCTGAAGGTTGTCTTTTCTTTTTGTCGATGACTTCCTTTGCTGTGCAAAGCTTTTAAAGTCCCATTTTACGTCCCATTTGTTTAATTTTGCCTTCGTTTCCTTTGCCTAGGAAACAGATCCCCCCAAATATGTCAATGTGATTTGTCAAACAGTATTATACTTACATTTTCTTCTAGGAGTTTCTTGGTTTGCAGCCTCATATTTAGGTCTTTAATTCATTTTGAGTTTGTTTGAATGCACTCTGAGGAAATGTTCCAATTTTATTGTTTTACATAGAGCTGTTTTGTTTTCCCAGCACCACTTATTGAAGAGACTGTTTTTTCAGTACTGTGTATTCTGGCTTCCTTTGTCATAGATTAATTGACTATAGGTGTGTGGATTTATTTCTGTGCTCTCCATTCTGTTCCATGGATCCATGTGTCTGTTTTTTGTGTCAGTTCCATACTGTTTTGACTGCTGTGGCTTTTTATTATATAGTGTGAAGTTAAGGAGCATGATACCTCCAGTTCTGTTCTTCTTTCTCAAGATTGTTTTGGCTTTCTGGTATCTTTTGTGTTACCACACGAATTGTTACAATTCTTAGTTCTCATTGTGTGAAAAATGCCATTGGTATTTCATAGGGATTACATTGAATTGGTAGGCTGCATTGGTTTTATGGTCATTTTAACAGTCCAAGAACACAGTATATCATTCCATCTGTTTGTGTCATCTTCAGTCTCTTTCATCAGTGTCTTATAGTTTTCCAAGTATATGTCTTTTTTGCTGTTGTTGTTGTTTCAGTTTGTTTCTTTAGGTCCACACCCACAGCATATGGAAGTTCCCATGCTCAGGGTTGAGTGGGAGCTGCAACTGCTGGCCTACACCACAGCCACAGCAACATAGGATCTGAGCCTCGTCTGCAACCTATACCACAGCTCATGGCAATGCCAGATCCTGAGCCTGCCAAGTGGGGCCAGGGATCGAACCTGCATCCTCATGGATACCAGTTGGCTTTGTTACCACTGAGCCACAACGGGAACTGTCCAATTACACATCTTTTACCTCCTTAGATAATTTTATTTCTAGATATTTTCTTCTTTTTGATGTGATTTGAAGTGGGATGATTATTTTTTTACTCTCTTTCTGATAGTTTGTTTTTAAAGAAGAGAAATGCAAGTGAAATATGTTTGTTAATTTTGTATCCTGCACCTTTACTGGACTCATTGATGATTTCTGATAGGTTTTGGTAGCATCTTTAGGCTTTTCTGGGTCTAGTGTCATGTGAATTTCAAACAGTTCAAAGTGTTTTACTTCTTCCTTTCAAATTTGGTTTCCCTTGGTTTTTTTCTTGTCTGATTTCTTTGGTCAGGACTGCCAATACTCTGTTGATAGAGTGGGCTTACTTGTTTTGTACCTGATCTTAGGGGAACCACTTTCAACTTTGCACCATTATTTTTTTTATGGCTGCACTCATGGCATATGGAAATGCCTGGGCCAGAGATTGAATGTGAGCTGCAGCTGTGACCTATGTCACAGCTGTGGCATGCTGGATCCTTTCACCCTCTGCACTGGGCTATAGATCTCACCCATTCCTCTGTAGCCACTCCTGCTGTTGAATTGGATTCTTAACCCACTGTGCCACAGCAGGAACTCCTCACCATTGACTATGATGTTAGCTCTGGACTTTATTGTGCTGAGTGATGTTCTCTCTGTACCCACTTTGTGGAGAGTTTTTATCAATGAATCTATGTTGAATTTTGTCAAAAGCTTTTTCTACATCTCTTGAGATAATCTTATGGTTTTAATTCTTCAGTGTGTTGATGTGGTATATCACATTGACTGATTTGCAGAATGGAACCTGTCCTGTGTCCCTGAGATAAACACCACTGGATTATACCATATGTTATCCTTTCACTGTATGGTTGGATTCAGTTTGCTAATATTTTGTGGAGGCTTTTTACATCTGTATTCATCAGTGACATTGGCCTGTATGTTTCCTTTTTTGTGCTATCTTTGTGTGATGTGGTATTAGTGTGATGTTTGCCTTAGAATGAGGAGAGGAGCATTTGTTCCTCTGCAGTTTCTGGAATAATTTGAGGACAGGTATTAACTCTTCTCTAGACGTTGGGTAGAATTCACCTATGAAGCTGTCTGATCATGGACTCTTATGGTTTTGGAAATTTCTCTTATTATTGATTCAAGGTCATCACTGGTAATTGATCTATTCCCAATTTGCAGTAGCTCTAATTCAAGCCTATGTATTCACACTACTAGTAAGCTTATATTTACACGATAATACATAATGACCCACCAAACACACGCATATCACATAGTAAACCCAAGCCCATATTTTCAGTTCCTTCCTGGTACAGTCTCGGGCATTGGTCAGTTTCTAAGGATTCACCCATTTCTTCTTTGTTGTCCTTTTTTCTTTTTGGCAATGTAATTATTCATAGTAACCTCTTACAATCCTTTGTATTTCTATGGTGTTGATTGTAATTTCTCCTTTTTATTTTTGATTTTACTGATTTGGGACATCTATCTTTTTTCTTTATAAATCTGGCTAAATATTTCCCTATTTTGTTTATCTTTGCAAAGAATTAGCTTGTAACTTCCTTGATTCTTCTACTATTTTTTAGTCTCTTTCTCTGTAATTCTTCTCTGATCTCTGACTTCTTTTCTTCTACTAATGTTGGGTTTTGTTTGCTCTACTTTTGTGAGTTCTTTAAGGGTAAGCTTAGGTTGTTTATGTGAGATTATTTTTGTTTCCTGAGATAAACATGTGTTCTATAAACTTGTCCCCTAGAACTGCTCTTTCTATATCCCATAGATTTTAGGTCATTGTCTTTTTTTTTTCCACATTTCTTCAAGTATTTTTCAATATCCTCTTTGATTTCCTCAGTGATCCATTTGTTGTTGAGTAGCATATTGTTTAGCACCCATGTATTCATGTGGGGTTTTTTGCAGTTTTTTCCTATAGTTGATCTACTCTCATAATGCTATGGTAGGAAAAGATGCTTGATATTATTTTGATTTTCTTAAATTTTGATACTTGTTTTGTGGCCTAACATGTGATCTATCCTGGAGAATGGTCTGGGTACACTTGAAAAGAACGTGTATTCTGCTCCTTTTGGATGGAATGTTCTATGTATATCTATTATACCCATATGGTATAATGCATCATTTAAAGCTAGTGTTTTCTTTTTCATATGCTGTCTGGATGATCCATCCATTGATGTAGAGGAGGTACTAAAGTCCTTTACTCTTAGTGTGTTATTGTCATTTTCCCCATTGATGTCTGTTCATGTTTTCCTTATGGATTTAGGCTATCCCATGTTGAGCACATATATGTTTACAGTTATCTGTTTTCTCCTTGAATTCATCCTTTGATGATTATGTAATGTCCTTTTTCTCCTATCACTTCTTTGTTGTAAAGACTAATTTTGTTTGATATTAGTATTGACACACCAGTTTTCTTTTGATTTCCCTTTCCATTGATGACCATGTTCCATCCTGTCATTCTCAGTTTGCGTGTGTGTCTCTGTAGGCTGCGGGGCTATGGTTGTCCTATGACTGGTGTCTGCTTATGGTGCATGAGGCTGGTCCCAAGCTAACACAGGCTCACTGTTTGGTGGGGCTGGGGCTCAGCTGGTCCCAGCACAGATGCCACATTTCTATTGTGCAAGCTGTGGGTCTGTCAAGGTCCTTGAGCTGGTGTCTACATGCTGGTGGGTAAGGTTGGTCCTGAGGCTTGAGAGACGAGAGCAGTCTTGCTGGTGGGCAGGGCCACAGTTTCTGAGACCACTGCCTAGCCACTGGGGTGCTGAGCTGTGTCCTGGGGTTCTGGCAACTGGGCCTTCAGGGTCCTATCCTAGTGCGTGTGCAAGTATGTGTGGGGCCGGGTTCTGGGCTGTCTAGATGGAGGACTGTGTCCATGGGTTGCTGTGGAGTTTAGAAAGGCTTCAGGCAGCCTCTATGCTGATGGGTGGGCCTGTGTCCTCACTCAGTGAATTGCTTGGCCTGAGGCATCCCAGTGCTGGTGCCTATGGGCTGTTGAGAAGGGCAGGGCTGGGCCCTGATCCTAATAAGCTAGAAGGAGGATTCCAACGTGGTACTTGACAGCACCAGTGTCTATGAGGAGAAGGAACTCTGAGCAATGGCTGTGGCTGGTGTCTTTGTTTCCAGGGTGATCTCCAAATACCTCCTGCCTTTTCAAGAGTCTCTCCAATATCAGTGAGTAGGTCTGACCCAGGCTCCTTTCAAATTGCTGTCTGTGCCCTGCATCCCAGAGAGCGTGTGATGATTTATGTGTGTCCTTCTAAGAGTGGAGTTTTTATTTCCTTCCACCCTCTGGGACTACTGAAAGTAAGCCTCTCTGGCCTTCAAATCCAAATATTCTAGGGGCTTGTATTCATGTCTCAGAGCCACTGGGCTGGCAAGCCTGATGTGGGGCTCGGATATGTCACTCCTTGGGGAGAAGTGCTGAAATTGTAATGATTCTGCTCTTTAAGGGTCATCCACATGTGTGGATGGAATTTCACTATACCAGGGTTGTAGTAAACAGTAAATGTGACCTGAAGGTTCTGCCTCATGGACCCATCTCTTTGTTGTTCCTTGGTTATATCTTTAGTTGTAGAATATGTTTTCTGGTAGGCTCTGGTCTTTTTCACAGATGGTTGTTCACTAATAATTGTAATTTTTGGTGTGTCCATTATCGCAGGTGAGCTTAGGCTCCTCTGCTCTACCCTGTTGGCCGATCTCTTCCACATTTTCCTTAATTATTAATCATCAATGGACATTTAGGTTGTTTCCATCTCTTGGCTGTTGTCAGCACAGGAGTGCAAATATCTCTTTGAGGTCCTCATTCAGCTCTTTGGGTAAAAACTCAGAAGTGTGGGAGTTCCTGTTGTGTTTCAGTGGGTTAAGAACCAGATGTGAGTTCCATCCCTGGCCTCACTCAGTGGGATGAGGATCTGGCATTGCCGCAAACTGTGGCATAGGTCACAGATGCAGCTTGATCCTGGAATTGCTATTGCTCCAATTCAGCCCCTAGCCTGGGAACTTCCATATGCCATGGATGTGGCCTTAAAAAGACATAAAAGAAAAAACAACAAAAATCACAAGAATCCCTCAGAAGTGTGATTTCTTGGCAATATGGTAATTTTCTTTTTTTTGAGGAACCACTGTATTGCTTTTCATAGTGAACCATTTGACATTCTACCAACTGTATGCAAAAGTTAAGTTTGTCCTCTCCCTCTCCAAAACTTGTTATTTTCTTCCTTGCTTTTGTTCTTTCTTCCTCCCTTCATCCTGTTCACTCTCACTTTCCTTCTCTCTTCTTGATAATGGCCATCCTAACACATGTGAAGTGATACCTAAGTAATTTTTTTTTGGCCATGCCTGTGGCATGCATATGTTCCTGGGCCAGGGATTGACCCTGAGGCACAGCAGTGACAATGCCAGAATCTTAACCACTAGGCCACCAGGGAACTCCAACTCTCATTGCTTTTGATCTGCATTTTCTTTCTTTCTTTTTTTTTTTTGAAGATCTTTTTTTCAAATTTTTTTATTTATCTCTTTTTGTCTTTTTTTTTTGCCATTTTCTTGGGCCACTCTCACGGCACATGGAGGTTCCCAGGCTAGGGATCTAATTGGAGCTGTAGCTGCCGGCCTACGCTAGAAGCACAGCAATGCAGCATCCGAGCCACATCTGCAACCTACACCACAGCTCACGGCAACACCGGATCCTTAGCCCACTGAGCAAGGCCAGGGATTGAACCTGCAACCTCATGGTTCCTAGTCAGATTCGTTAACCCCTGAGAACTCCTGATCTGCATTTTCTAATGTGAAGTGTAAACCCAGTCATATTCATTTTTCTTTTTTGTAATGCAAGTGCCTGATGTAATCTTTTATTGCCAAGGCAACAATTTCAAAGCAGCATCTCTTCCAAAAATGCCAATCTCAAACAAGCACATGGGAGCCACAGGACTAGATAAATAGCTCCCCCAGCTGAGGCTCCTTTGTCCTTGGTGATTTCAGTTACTGACGGTTTGCACTGGTTGGTTTTTTTTTTGTTTTTTGTTTTTCTCTCTTCTAGAGCTTTAATTTCCTGCTCATATGTTTTAAATTCACCAGCAATGGACCCTCAAAACCCTGGGCCTTGACACTTTACCCCATTGAGAGCAGAAACCCAGGCCCAATTGGGAGCCATTTCTCTCTGCTTAACAATCTTACAGAGTGTCCCCAGGCGTGTTGCCCATTTCCAGCTCTTATAGATAATAAACACCTATTTTTCAAAGTTTCCAGATGATTATTGCTGAAGGGCTTCTTGGAGTCATTTTAAGAATCACAAACGCTGGGGTCCAAGCAAAAAAATGCTTGTTGCTAGACTGAGGCCAGCACAAAATATGATTAGTGATGTTGAGCATCTTTTCATATACCTGTTGGCCATTTGGATTTCTTCTTCTACTTTATAAAAAATGAACAAAGCTAAAGATATTTTTTACTTCATTAATGAGGAAGTCATTTACAACTATTTGTAATAAGGTGTTACTATCAGTTCAAAGGAGAAGAAAGTTAAAAAGGTGTAAACTTATGTACAGGATGACTGACATGAGTGTTCAAACAAAGAAAAACTAGCTAGGACAGTCATATGAACATCTACTGGATAGAACAGAGACCTTGCCATCGACAGATGACTGCATTAAGAAGATGTGGTATCTATATACAATGGAATACCACTCAGCCATGAAAAAGAGAAAAATAATACCATTTGCATCAACATGGATAGAACTAGAGACTCTCATACTAAGTGAGGTATAAGTCAAAGGGAGAAAGACAAATTCCATATGGCGTCACTTCTATCTGGAATCTAGTATATGGCCCTTTCCTTTCCCCAGAAGGGAAACTCATGCACGTGGAGAATAGACTTGTGGTTAACAGGGGAGAGGGGAAGGGAGTGGGATGGACTGGGACTCTGGGGTTAACAGATGCAAAGTATTGCTTTGGAATAGACGGGCAATGAGATCCTGCTGTATAGCACTGGGAACTATTATCTAGTCACTCATGACGGAGCATGATGGAGGATAATGTGAGAAAAAGAATGTATATACATGTATACATGTGTGACTGGGTCCCTTTGCTGTACAGTAGAACATTAGCAGAACCAACTAGAATAGAAAAAATAAAAATCATTATAAAAAAGAATAGAGAGCTTCTACTCCCTGTTTATAGACAAGAATGATTTTGCATTGCTATCAGTTATTGATAATTGATATATTCTTTCATACAGCTCCAGTAAATGACAGACAGTCAGCTAAAGGACAAGGGTGAACTATAGATGCAGTTTTCGGCAGGATGCACCCATTTTCCCTACACTGTGGCTGGAATTATACCTGCATATCCAGGTTGAAATTAACCCATCACCTTTCTTGAAAGTAGGTAATCTACACTCAAGCATTTCCCCTCAGCTTTACTGAGCTATAATGGATATATAATTGTGTAGGTTTAAGATATAAAATATGTTGATTTGATACACTTAATATTGCAATATGATTACCACAATAGCATTGTCTAACACTCCCTTCAGGTCATATAATTAATATTTCTTTGGGGAACATTTAAAATTGATTCCCTTAGCACCTTTCAGGTATATGATTAACAGTAATGTTCACTTTAAAGAGAACTCTGTGCATTAGCCCCCTAGACCTTTATCACTCCTAACTGAAAGTTTGTGTTGTTTGACCAATATCTCTCCCTTTCCCATATTCCCTAGCCCCTGGTAACCACCCTTCTATTCTCCGTTTCTAGGAGTTTGGTGCTTTTTTTTTTTTTTTTTTGGTTTGCCTGCAGCATGTGGAAGTACCCAGGCCATGGAATCAAAGCCACACCACAGCAGCAACCCAAGCTGCAGCAGTGATAACACTGGATCCTTAACCCACTAAGCCACATGGGAACTCCAAGTTTGGCTTTTTTAGATTCCACATGTAAGTGAGATTACACACTGTTTGCCTTTTTCCCTTTGGCGTATTTCACTTAGCATAATATGCTCAAGATCCATCCATGTTGTTATAAATGTAAGGATTTCCTTCTTTGTCATAGCTGAAGAATATTCCATTGTGTGTAGTATATCTGTTTAACACTTGAGTAATGTGGGTTTGCACTGTGGGATCACTTAGATGCAATCGTGTATGACCTCTGGTTGATTGAAATTGTGGTTTTGGAGGACTGACTCTAAAGTTGTGCATGGAGTTTGACTGTGCAGGAAGTTGGTGCCCCTAGCCCCCATGTTTTCAAGGATCAGCTGTATGTAAAATGTCATATGTATCTGGAATCTATTCATGAATGGAGGTAATTAAAACTGGAATAGAAAACAGTCTTATTAGGGCCAAACTGAGGACTATTATCTGAGGCAGACAGATTTAAGAAGCATTTGAATTGTGTTCTGCCAGATTACAAGATAGGGAAGGGTTGTAAAATAAAACCCACAAAAACGTGTAAGTTGTTTGTCAAGAATTACAACTGAAGATGCATGAAGTAAGGATATTTGTTAAGGAAGGATTGGTTTTGAGTCTGAAATGATTGCATAGTTGTAAGGGGAGACCTTGAGCCCATAGTTGCAGGCAGTAGCTGCTAGCAGATATTGTGTCAAGAAGGCCCAGTGGTCTGAGAAACTTGAGACTGATAAACTTTAGAAAATGCAGGTTCTTAGTAATGCGGAAATGTGTCTAAAACCAGCTCCACAAGGGCCATCAGCCCCATTTAAAAATCATAAAACCCAATTACTCCATTTCAATTTTATTTTTAAAAAGCTTTTATTACATTTGATTGACAGGTTTCTTTCAATTCCTGCTATACAGCAAAGTGACCTGGTTATACATTTATATACATATATACATTCTTGTTTTCACATTGACCTCCATCATGTTCCATCACAAGTGCTTAGATAGAGTTCCCTGTGCTGTACAGCAGGACCTCGTTGCTTATTCATTCCGAATGCAATAGTTTGCACCTACTCACCCCAAACTCCCAGTCCCTCCCACTCATTTTAATTTTAAAATACATTCTCTTCCTTAGTGATTAAACAGGGGTACAATGCTTGTTTAAGGCCACAAAGCAGGCTGCTCTAGACAGGATAACACATCTTGACAAGATTATCCTTTTGCCAGTGAGTATTCTTGACTCCCTTCTCAAGTATTAGTTGATAGCTCATATGCGAGTTTATTTCTGGGCTCTCAATTCTGTGTCTTGGTCTCTATGTCTGCTTCTATGCCAATACACTGCTGTTTTGATTTTTTAGCTCTGGAATTTTATTTGAAACCAGAAAGTTTAATGCATTCAGCTTTTTTCTTCATGTTCAGGACTTCTTTGGGTATCTGGGGCCTTTTGTGGTTCCATAGGTATTTTAGGATTGTTTTTATATTTCTGTTTTTAAAAGCTATTAGGATTTTGAACGAAATGATATTGACTCTATAGATGGCTTTTAGTAATAAGGACCTATTAAGCGTACTAATCCTGGTCTGTGAGGACTGTATATCTTTCCATTTGTTTGTGTCTTCTTTATTTCATTAAGATTTTATGAGAGAGAAACGTTCAGAGCTTTTACATCCTTGGTTAAATTTATTCCTAAGTATTGTTTTTGTTGCTTTTTAAAATGGGATTTTTTTCATGGAGTTTCTTGGTAATATAGAAACACAGATGATTTTTGTATGTGTTTTTTTTTTTCTTTTTTCTTTTTAGAGTCATACCCATGGCATATGGATGTTCCCAGGCTAGGGGTCAAATTGGAGCTGCAGCTTCCAGCTTATGCTGTGGCCACAGCAATGCCAGATCTGAGCCTCACCTGTGACCTACACCACAGCTTGCAGCAATGCGTGATTCTTAACTCCCTGAGCAGGGGCAGCAACTGAACCCGTGTCCTTATGGATACTAGTCGGGTTGGTTCCCTCTGGGCCATAACGGGAACTCCTGTATGTTGATTTTATATCATGCAACTTTGTTGTTTTCACTGATTAGTTTTAAATTTGGGGGGCATCTTTAGGGGCTTTTATATAGAAGATCATTGCAACTGCAAACAGATTTTTTTTAAACATTTTCCTTTGGATACGTTTTATTTTCTTTGTGTGATCACTCAGGCTAGGACTTATAGTACTGTGTTGAATAGGAGTGGTAAGAATGGGCACTCTTCCAGCATTGAGGTTTTCCAGATTGAGGGAGGTGGTGATGCGTGTAAAGGGAAATTGCTGTTCTTATCAACTTTATCATTTTTTTTTCAGCTTTGAGCTTGCCTATATTACAATGACTTCTTAAAGGATTCTGGAAATCTCATAGAGAAATTTTAGTCCAAATATCATTGCTAAACTAGTGCTTCTATGGGAGAATGAGGGCTGGGACTGCCTATCCACCGTCTCTCTAAGGTGACGTTGCCACTGTGTGGTTGATTTAAGTAATCCTTAATTACGTCTATAGATGTGAATATTGGATCTCAATATAATAATTGGATCTCAATATAAGTTTCATTGATGATTTGATTGCAACAACTTTATTTCATAGACCCCCCTGCCAAAAAGGGACAAGTTTTCCTCTAATGTAATTTCTTTGCTGGAAATATGATAAACTTGATCTAAAGAATGCAAAAATTCAAATGTATTAAAACATAGTATGCTCTTGATGGTTATGCATAACAGTACCCAGAAGTTCACATAAGGCAGCTTTGCCCAATAAATCAAATAAATGTATTTCTGTGGTTATTGGAAATGATGGACATTTACTTCTTAAGAAAGGAAATATTTTTAAACATTTAAATGAAAACATAAAAGAGCCATGTTCATCACTTTACCTTTTTTGTTTCACTTACCTGGAGTTTACATTGGAAATAAAAATGTTACATTCTTTTGACTATAGACAAAAATCCAATTTATGGTAAGTGTTGTGTGTATTAGTCTTTCTTCTCAAACAACATGAATACTTCCCTTTATTCTTTCCAAATACATGAATTCATGTACCATCTCTCTCTCCTTCGTTTTTCCTCTGCTGGTTCAACACATGTCTTGATTTTTAGGTCTCTAACTATTCTCTTTATTTATGTATCACTGCTTAATTTTCTACAGCTTTGCAGACAGATGCTATTCAGCACTTAAAATTTTAGTTATTAAACGATATGAAAATGGCATTTGAAAATGTCTTCTTCTTTATATTTTCAAATTCACAGGTACCCGGTGTGAAAAGAGTACAAGTAGAGGCAGTGGTTGTGAACTGAATATTTTTCTAAAAAACATGGTATACCTAGTCAGGTTAAAAGGGTCTTTTCAGATGAAGATAAAAGCAATGTGTTGATTCAGGGCATGTGGAATATTTGTTTTCAAGGGAATTTGTAGGAAAGAGATTGAAATTTTTTCTAACATCATCACTACTTGCTATCTCAAAGACAGTGTGTTCCATGTGTATGTTTTAATGATGTGTTTAAATCGTTTCTGATTCTTCAGCTTCACCCTGTGATCCCACTTTTATCCTGAGCTGTGCTCCCTGCAATGTGATCAGTTCCATTATTTACCAGAACTGCTTTGATTATAAAGATCAGACTTTTCTAAACCTAATGGAAAAAGTGAAGGAAAACCTCAGGATTCTGAACTCTCCATGGAGGCAGGGGAGGCCAAGATCCTTGCTTCTCAAAGAGCCATTTATGCTCTTTTCTCCACGAAGTCCAAATCTCTCTATGCACCAAGCTGTGAAGTGAATGTGTGATCACCATCCTGCCCAGAGCTCAGCACCATGGAGAACACATTTGGCTGAGGCCTCTAATGATAGACAGGAAAATACATGCCCAGAGTACAGCACTGCATTTCTATCCTATTGTCCCTGGTCCAGTGGTTTTTCCACTAAATTCCAAAGCCCAGTTTCCATAAAGTACTCTGGCAACTTCCCCAAAACATGACCACAGCAATAGAAGGAATTCTTGGTCCTTCTGTAAAGGCTCCCATTACCCACACGTCTCGTCACCAATCACCATTTAATGCCTTCTTCAGCACATTCCTTGGTAGAAACATCTGCATTTCGGAAGGAAGAGACTGTCTCCTTCTAGAGGGAGAGTGCTGCCAGGGCGCCCTGACTAAATCAGGAGAGTTTGAGGCTTCGGTTGGCATCCTAACTGATGAGGTAATTGCGTTGAGGATGAGAGAATAAATTTTTTTTTGGGGGGGGTGGAGGAGCTATAAACAAACATCTCAACTGTACCCTGGACTAAGCTGTTTTGCACTCTGCCTAAAGGATGATGGTGTGATCTTAGAGATGTCACTTCATTGCTCTGGTGTATGGCTACTTAATACATGAAAATTTGAGTTGTGTTTCATGGTATCTTTTGGACCCCCTCAGTTGTAAAATACTGATTTTATGCTTGAAGGTACTAAACATCAGGGACCAGCTCTGTGCTCTGTATCAATTTGCCTAAACTCCTTTAAAGTCTACTGTCATCTACAAATGGGAATTATTGTATTTCATGCCATCCCATGTTTCATGACTGTAGGGAAAAATTGTTGTAAAAATAATGAAAAGATTCATATCTAAATGCTCTTATACTATAAACATTAAGTATGAGTATAGGAAATGATAATTATCTTTGATCCCTGGTCCTCATTTTCTCCCTTAAATACATCCGTCAGCATAGAAAATTGTGTATTGTGAAATAAATATTCCCCTCACTACAAAGACCATGTTATATTGATACTTTAACAGAGTTATTCACCAGGCTGAGCATATAGTGTTTAAGTCTTCCTGAAGTGTTCTTTATTTAATAGACTCTTGCTTTCTCTTGCAGGTCTGCAACATATTCCCTGTTCTCCTTGATTATTTCGCAGGAAGTTATAACACATTCCTTAAAACTTTTGCTCAAATGAGAAGTTACACTTTGGAGAAAACCAGAGAACACCAAGCATCAACAACCCTCGGGACTTTACTGATTTTTTCCTGATCAAGATGGAGCAGGTACCATGTTAATGACAGCTCAGTTATTTGATTGCTTGTGCATTTTATGGTTCATTGCATAGTTTTCTATTTATCAGGGATGTTTCACTGGGCTAGCTTTTGATGCTGATGAACCTTTTAAGTATGCATGAATGTGTACTGTTGTGTGCATGGATCTACAGGAAGCATTATGAAAGAGATAATATTTAATGATTAAATCAGTTGCAGATATTGATTCTACTCCTTAGACACTCATAATCTACCTAAGGAGAGACAGAATGACATGAAGAGAACTTAGGCAAATGCCAGGTAGTATGTAAACAATTAGAAACCAGTGAGAAAATGCAAAGTTATGCTGTAGTATGAAGATGGGTATGATCATTGCACACACTGTAAGAGACACAGAGGAGTTCTCCTGTGGCTCAGCAGGTTACAAGCCCAGCTAGAATCCATGAGGATACAGGTTCAACCCCTGGCCTTGCTCAGTGGGTGAAGGATCCAGTGTTGCCCTGAGCCATGGAGTAGGTTGCAGACGCTGTTTGGATCCGCTGTGGCTGTGGCTGTGGGGTAGGCTGGTAGCTTCAGCTCTGATTCGACCCTAGCCTGAGGACTTGCATATGCCACAGGTGTGTCCCTAAAAAGGAAAAAAAAAAGAAAAGAAAAAAAAAGAAAGGGTGAGGAAAGAGAGAAAATGCAAAGAATGACTTAATATAGCTAGGCTTCCTGCATGGCCAGTGGTTGGAAATAAATATTAATATATTTGCATTGAAAGACAAGGGAGGGCATTTCAGATGGGTGAAGGCTGTATGTATAATGCTGTATACATGGGCACCTGATGGAGAAGAGGAGGTGGATGGAAGAGAGGAGCCTTAATTGAGTGTAAAGTGAATTGGCATCGGTACGGAGTTGAAGATACATGTCTGAGAGCATGGATCCTGCACCATTTGCTGAAAAGACTGTTCTTCACACATGAGTTATCTTAGCACCCTTGTCAAAAATCAATAGGTTAAAACTTTGAGGTTTATTCGTGTAACCTGACACCTATTCCAGGAATCTAAATGTCAGTACTTATCCCAAGCATTCCTGAGGAACAAAAACCAAGCAGCAGCCCCCCCCCCCAGACCTCAGGCAATATTACAAAGCCACAATAATCAAGACAGTGTGGTCCTGGTACCAAAACAGACATACAGACCAGTGGAATAGAATGGAGAACTCAGAAATAAACCCAGACGCCTACAATCAATTGATCTTCGACAAAGGAGGCAAGAATATAAAATGGGAAGAAGACAGTCTCTTCAGCAAGTGGTGCTGGGAAAACTGGACAGCTGCATGTAAATCAGTGAAACTGGAACACACCCTCACACCATGCACAAAAATAAACTCAAAGTGGCTTAAAGACGTAAATGTAAGATAAGACACCATCAAACTCCTAGAAGAGAACTTAGGCAAAACATTCTCTGACCTCAACCGTACAAGTGTTTTCTTAGGTCAGACTCCCAAGGTTACAGAAAGAAGAGCAAAAATAAACTAATGGGGCCTAATCAAACTGACAAGCTTTTGCACAGCAAAGGAAACCATAAAAAAAAAAAAACCTATGGATTGGGAGAAAATAGTTTCAAATGATGCAACTGACAAGGGCTTAATCTCTAAAATATGTAAACAATTTATACAACTCAACAGCAAAAAAACCCAACAAGCCAATTGAAAAGTGGACAAAAGACCTGAAAAGACATTTCTCCAAGGAAGGTATACAGATGGACAACAGGCACATGAAAAAATACTAAACATCACTAATTATTAGAGAAATGCAAATCAAAACTGCTATGAGGTACCACCTCATACCAATCAGAATGTCCATCATGAATAAGTCCACAAATAACAAATGCTGGAGAGGGTGTGGAGATAAGGGAGCCCTCCAGCACTGTTGGTGGGAATGTGAATTGGTACAACCACTATGGAAAGCAGTATGGAGGTTCCTCAGAAAACAAAATATAGAACTAGCATATAATCTAGCAATCCCACTCTTGGGCATATATCCAGACAACACTTTGCTTGAAAAAGAACATGCACCCACATGTTCACTGCAGCCATATTCACAATAGCCAAGACATGGAAACAACTCAAATGTCCTTTGACAGATGATGGGATTAGGAAGATGTGGTATGTATACACAATGGAATACTGCTCAGCCAAAAAAAGAACAAAATGATGCCATTTGCAGCAACATGGATGGAACTAGAGAATCTCCTACTGAGTGAAGTAAGTCAGAAAGAGAAAGACAAATACCATATGACATCACTTATCTCTGGAATCTAATACAGGGCACAAATGAAACTTTCCACAGAAAAGAAACTCATGGACTTGGAGAATAGACTTGTGGTTGTCAAGGGGGAGGAGGAGGGAGTGAGATGGACTGGGAGTCTGGGGTTAATAGACACAAACTGTTGCATTTGGAATAAATTAGCAATGAGATCCTTCTGTATAGCATGAGGAACTATACCTTGTCACTTGTGATAGAACATGATGGAGGATCATGTGAGAAAAAGAATGTATATAATACATGTGATTAGGACATTCAGCTGTACAGTAGAAATTGACAGAATCTCACAAACCAACTATAATAGAAAAAATTAAAATCATTAAAGAATGTCGAAAGTTATACCAATAGCATATCTTGTAGTGTTAATTTGTAGCTTGGTAGTTTGTTTTTTTATTTTTTTTAATTTTTATTTATTTTCTTTAATTTCCCCAATACATTATTTTTTTTTTCTACTGTACAGCATGGTGACCCAGTTACACATACATGTATACATTCTTTTTTTCATGTTATCATGCTCCATCATAAGTGACTAGACCTAGTTCCCCATGCTACACAGCAGGATCTCATAGAGTTTATTTGGAAATTGAGAAGTGTGAGTCCTCTAATTTTGTTGTTATTTTTCCAGATTGTTTTGTCTAGTCTGAGTTCCTTGAACTTCCAGATGAATTTTAGGTAAACTTGTGAATTTATGCAAAGGAATCAGTAGTGACTTTGATAGAGATTGTGGAAATCTGAATCAATTTATGGAGTAATGGCATTTAAAAATTGAGGTGAAGGTGTTCCCTTTGTGGTTTTGTAGGTTAGGAGCCCAGTATAATGTCCATGAAGATGTGAGTTCAATCCCTGGCCTTGCTCAGGGGGGTAAGTATTTGGCATTACTGCAGGCTGTGGCATTGGTCATGGATGTAGCTCTGATCTGGTTTTCCCATGGCTGTGGTATAGGCCGCAGTTGCAGCTCCAATGTGACCCCTAAACCAGGAACTTACATATGCTGCAGGTGCAGCCACAAACAGAAAACAACAAAACAAAACTGAGTTGAAATTCACATACCCATATAGTTAACCATTTTAAAGTGTGTACTTGTAGTGGTATTTAGTGCATTCACAATGCTGTGTGACAACTAGTTCATTTATTTCAAAACTTTCCCATCACTTTGCAAAAACATACCATATGCATCAAATGATCACTCCTCTCACTCCACTCCATCATATGTTAACCTGTAACCTGCTTTATATCTCTATGGATTTCCTTGTTATGGCTATTATCATATAAAGGAACTCTAGCATTGCCCCTCTTGTTTCTGGGCTTCTCTCACCTAGTGTCATGTTTTGGAGGCTTATCTAAGTTGTAGTTGGTATCAGTACTCTGTTTTTCTCTTTTATGGCTGAATAGTGTTCAGTTTTAAGTTCATACCATAATTTAGTGTGCCTTCTCTGTATTGGTGTACATTTGTGGTGTTTTTTCCTTTGGGCCTTATGAATGATATTACTACCAACATCATTCCTTTGGGTCATATGAGAGATGTTGCTACAAACTTGCATGCAAGTTTCCTCATGGGTATGTTTTCCTTTATGTTGGGTATATTCCTGGGAGTGGAATTGGTGAGATTATGGTCATTTTATACCTAACGTTTTGAGAAACAGCCAGACTTTTCTACAGTGACTGCAGCATCTATAATCCCACCAGCCATCTAAAGCTTTCCTATTTTCCCACATAATTCCCCATAGTTACTTTCTAATTTCCTGTCATTATTAAAGCTTGCTTAGTTAAGATGAAGAGGTATGTCCTTGTAGCTTAATTTGCATTTCCTGTATGAACACTGATAGTGACCATATTTTCATGTGCTGTTACTCATTTTTATATCTTCTTTGGCGATTTCTCTTTGGCTCCTTTTATAAGACTTTTCTCATTCTGCACTTGTTCATACACTTTTCTGATACTCTTTAGTTCTTATCCATGGTTTTCTTCTGCTCCCCAAGCATATTTAAGACATGGATCTCCAAGTTTTTATCTAGTCATTCCAGTGTCTGGGCTTCCTCAGGGATGATTTGTGTCAGCTTATTTTTTAGCTATTCAGGGTCCCTGTTTACCTGCTTTTTTCTATGCTTTTTAATTTTTAAAAATTGAATCATTCCTATGAAAACCACAATCACCAATCAGCATATACACTGGAAAGCTTGACGGTCACTATTGCTGACTTGTTTGCAGCTGGGACAGAGACAGTGAGCACCACTCTGAGACATGGGCTCCTCCTGCTGCTCAAGCACCCAGATGTCACAGGTATGATGAGCACCATGGTGGGCAGGGTGACTTCAGAGGAGATGTTGGAAAGAGACTGTGAGTGTATTTGACCTTGTCTCTCATAGAGAACTCCTGAAATCTCTGTTGTATTTTTCTCAAATTTATGCAAGGACAATAATGGGACATCTTTACATGATGTGGAAGGAGGACTGGGAGGAGTGAAGACACTGTGGGCAGCAGCAGAATCAACAAAAGAGTATCAGGACTTCATGGGAGGTTATTTGTAGCAGGCACAGGGGCATGAACTGGCCTGAGACTGCATGTTGGTTTTATTATGGAAAGGCCATTTTGATGCCCCCATTCTGAAAACTCAGCGTTATAAAGCCATGGTAGGGAAAATGGAAACGCTCCTTATGGAAGCATTAGTGAAAATCCTGGAAATTTAGTGAGGCTGCCTGAGATAATTTTCACAGTATTGTAAGTGCTTTAAAAAGTTAGAATCACAAGGAATTGGCCTTGGATGTGTGTATCCAGGAATTTTATTCATTGAGAAGTTTGTTTCCAGAATCATGGTTATTGCCAGAACAAGAATTGGGGAATGTAGAGGTTCCGTAGTTTTAGTTTTACAAAGGGCTATTTGTTAGAAATTAACCTTTAAAGAGTTACAGTTATCATAGCACTTTAGAAATAGACATTATCTTGCTTTGTGTTAGGATCCCACTGGAATGACTATAGCCTCTTGAAACCAGAATTAGCCTTTTAAAGATGGAGAAGGAGAGTTCAGGAAGCAGCCAACTCCTCTTCAACAAATTTTTGAAATGACATTAGCAGAGAGGATGAAGTTATAGCCTAATTGTGAGAAGAGGAAGTTGTATAATGAAAATTCACTTGTGTCCTTACACTCCTACAAGATTCAGTATTTGGAAGTACCAGGTTTCAGTGAGGGGAGAGGAAGAAACAACAGGCTGACAAAAGTACCTCTCCCTGCCGTGTCCTTTTGACAACTCCTTCTATCAGGTAACTGTGTTTGCACAAGAGAATGAGAGGTGCTTACTCTCTAGAGAAATGAGAGGCCCATATGGGCAGAGATCAGGGGAAAAAGTGAGGTGTACAGCTGAGAGGAAAGGTTAGATAAGAATTCATTTTTTGAATTCAGAGACATTTAGCTCCTTTCTCCATCCTGCTTCCTGAAATTCAGTAGCCTCAGACAAACTCCAGAAAGTGAAAACTCTGGAGAATAGACCTCCAAAAGTTTCCATGTAGGTAGAAGACTCTCTCAACATGTCTTGCACAGCAAATCAAATAAAAACATCCACCCCAAGACACATATTCATAAATTTCAGAACACCAGAGAAAATCACAAAAAATTTTGGAGATATATATTGATCATGTATAAAGGATTATGTTTGAAAAACAGCACTGGGTATCTCAAGAAAAACTGTCAAATTCTATATTATTAAAAAGAGGGTATTTTCAGACCTGTATGTGTGGCAAAAATTTTCTCCCACTCATCCCTTTCTCAGCCATATGCCTGAAGTCATATCAGAGAAAGCCCTGGGCTCCAGGAATTTGGAAAAGTCATGAGGGATAGAGTAAGAGTCAGAACTGGGGAGTTCCCATCGTGTCTCAACAGAAACAAATCTGACTAGTATCCATGAGGATGCAGGTCAATCCCTGGCCTTGCTCAGTGGGTTAAAGATCTGGCATTGCTGTGAGCTGTGGTGCAGGTCGCAGACGGCAGCTCTGATCCAGCGTTGCTCTGTCTGGGGTGTAGGCCAGCGGCTACAGCTCTGATTCAGCCCTAGCCTGGGAACCTCCATATGCAACGGGTGCAGCCCTAAAAAGATTTTTAAAAAAGAAAAAAGTCAAACCTGTTGTTAGAAATTGGGCCTGGAAAATATCCATTTCAAAACGGTTAGGTGTATATGGAGTTCCCTGGTAGCCTAGTGGTTAAGGATCTGGTGTTGCCACTGCTGTTGTGCAGGTTCAGTCCCAGGAACTTCTGCATGCCATTGGCACAGCCAAAAATTCAAACAAGCCAGAAAAAAAAAATCAACCTTGAAATGGTTTTGTGGCTAAAGCAGGTGTGAAGGAATAGGCCAAGAACAAAAGGTAGGTGATCGATTATCTGCAGTTTCCTAATGGTAGGGAAATTATTATTAAGAGTTTGAAATGTCTATGTCAATATTTGGAAATAATTCTAAATGAAGATATAGGATTTTGTGAATTGAATTAAAGAGACATGTTTAAGTTCCAGAAAGTATCAAAAATGAAGCATAATCCTAGTTGTCTTATGGGGGAGCATTGTTTATATAGTCAAAATGATATTTAAATTAGTTTTTTTTTCTTTTTAGGACCTCACCTTTATCGTATGACAGTTCCCCTGTTAGGGGTCGAACCAGAGTTGCAGCTGTCAGCCTATGCCACAGCTGCAGCCATCACAGCAATGCTGGATCCAAGCTGCATCTGTGACCTATGCTGCAGCTTGCAATAACATGGGATCCTTAACCCACTGACTGAGTCCAGGCATCAAACCTGCATGCTCAGGGACACTATGTAGTTCTTAACCCACTGAGCTGCAACAGGAACTCCCTAAAATGAGTATTTTCATAGCCAGAAATTGTGATGTAAACTTTGTGAAAATAAACTAAGGGAATTTGTGTGTGTGTGTGTATCTGGGTATATTTTGTATGAGGTGGCGGTGGCCATGGGAAGTCTCAACTCTAATACTAGGACATCAAATATTGCTTAAAAATCCATAAGAAATAGAAACAGAGTCATTATTTCAAACTACAAAATGAATTTCAGAAGAAACTGCTAGAATGTTCAGAGTGATGGCATTTGGCAATTGGATGCCAAAGAGAGTAGTGCTGCAAATTGCACATGCACTACACAAATCCGGTGAAACCCGTATAGTACAACTTTTCAAAACGTGGTTTTTTTTTATTTGTTTATCTAGTTTATAGAGGTTTGGGGGGTTTGTTTTGTAAATATCACCACACATTTTTCTTGATTAAGCATATTGAGTAGCAATTACAAGATACTATCTTTTGAGACATTAAACGAGAAATGTGTATGGCATGGGTGATGTATTTAAGAAATAAATATTATTAGTAATTCTTACAAAAACAAAAAGTATTTCCCAAATAATCTAATAATTAATCTAGACTGAGTTTAGCTGTGTGGCTTTGCTTCAAGATATAGGTATGGTTGGGCTTGACTTCTTCTTTTTTTTTTATTTTCCCACTGTACAGCAAGGGGATCAAGTTATCCTTACATGTATACATTACAATTACATTTTTCCCCCACCCTTTGTTCATGGACTTGGAGAAAAGACTTGTTTTTTATTTTTATTACAGCATGTACTTTTATTTCAGTAGTACATTAGTTTCCTATCCAGAAAAGTATCTACATTCCTTTAGGCAAATAAATTTTTCATGTGTATATTACCCTTTTTTACTAACTGACAATTTTCCCAGCAAATGTCACAAAGAATTGTCAAACATATATTATACCATCATTATTAAAATGCCTAATGATCTTGCTTTAAAATATAATTCTAAAAAAGTACTATTACAGCAATTCTAATGAAATAATTTTGTTACTATTTCAGTCTCAATTATTCCTATCCTAAAATTACTCATATATTATTTTTAATATTGGGTTTCCCTTTTTTTCCTTTCTGCAGGGACTGTAGTTTTTGGCCATATGTTCTATTTATATTTTGAAACATTTCATCATTTCTGTTTGTGTTATCATGTTTGCTAATATAGGTGCCTCTTTAGCTGTTCTTAAGCCTCGCTTGTAGGAGACTGACGTATATATTATGGGCATTGCCTCTCTACGTCTAGCTGCATTTCTCGGTGTATAGCTGACGTTTATGATGATGTTGGTACACCTGCATCATGTCTCATGGATCCCTGAGTTGGTATGCAAATGTGGTATGCATTTTTCCCTCTCTCCATCAATTTTATTTGTCTCTTGCCAGCTAAGATCCAGGAAGAGATTGACTGTGTGATTGGCAGACACTGGAGCCCCTGCATGCAGGACAAGAGCCACATGCCCTACATGGATGCTGTGGTGCACGAGATCTAGAGATGCATTGACCTGGTCCCCATCAACCTGCCTCATACAGTGACTTGTGACATTAAATTCAGAAACTACCTCATCCCCAAGGTAGGATTGATTTCTCTTATATGAACCTCAGTGATCCAGAAGTTCCTCTTCCTGGAGTATGGATGTAATACCCTGTGAACACAAGGTGAGAGAAGTAAAAACCAATCAAAACCATGTGTTTGGTGGCTTTTTGGGTTATGTCTTGTTTCTAGGTACATCTATGAAGCTTTATAACAGATTTTTGACAGCTGTCAGTGTAAAGATTCCAAATTTATCCTGCTTCTTTCATCTCGTTTGGCCTAGCTGTTTACATTTCCAAATGAATGTTAGTATTGGTTTGTCAATTTACCAAACACTTTGCTGGGATTTTTACCAGGGTGACATTAAATCAGGCTAGGGGGCCAATGGCAACCATAGCTGTGGGCCTACACCACAGGCACAGCAACTCGGGATCTGAGCCACATCTGCCACCTATATACCACAGCTCATGGCAACATCAGGTCCTTAACACACTGAGTGAGGCCAGGGATGGAACCCTCATCCTCGTGGATACCAGTGGGTTTTTTTCTGCTGCACTACAACAGGAACTCATTTATTTGATTTTTCATTTTGATGACTTTACATGCAGCAAAGTTGCTAAATTTAAAATCGTTGTCAAAAGTCTGTCTCTAGGTTAATTGCAATTTCTGTATACATTGTGCTGTTAGGTGGATTAATACCTTTGTTTTGTCCTTGTTTCATTTCTCATCTGCAGGAGAGGGGAGATTAACATCTCACTATGGAGAATCATTTGTATATATATTTTTTTAGATTTTTAAAATCAAATTAGGGAAGCTTATCCTTTCATTTCTTTTTTTTTAATTTATTTTTTTCCCACTGTACAGCAAGGGGATCAAGTTATCCTTACATGTATACATTTTTCCCCTACCCTTTGTTCTGTTGTAATATGAGTATCTAAAACATAATTCTCAATGCTACTCAGTAGGATCTCCTTGTAAATCTATTCTAAGTTGTGTCTGATAACCCCAAGCTCCCGATCCCTCCCACTCAGTCCCTCTCCCATCCTGGCAGCCACAAGTCTATTTTCCAAGTCCATGATTTTCTTTTCTGTGGAGATGTTCATTTGTGCAGGATATTAGATTCCAGTTATAAGTGATATCATATGGTATTTATCTTTGTCTTTCTAGCTCATTTCACTCAGTATGAGATTCTCTAGCTCCATCCATGTTGCTGCAAATGGCATTATGTCATTCTTTTTTATGGCTTAGTAGTATTCCATTGTGTATATATACCACGTCTTCCGAATCCAATCATCTGTTGATGGACATTTGGGTTGTTTCTATGTCCTGGCTATTGTGAATAGAGCTGCAATGAACATGCTGGTGCATGTGTCTCTTTTAAGTAGAGTTTTGTCTGGATATATGCCCAAGAGTGGGATTATGGGGTCATATGGAAGTTCTATGCATAGATTTCTAAGGTATCTCCAAAGTATCCTTTCATTTTTAATGATATTTTTAATCACAAACAATTTTTATTAGATAACTCCATCTATTGATATGATTGTATTTATTGGCCTCACTTATCCCACTAAATATGCATATTATACAAGTATACACACAGTTGGACTTGATTTGCAACATTTGGTTCAGGACTTCTCTGTTTACAGTCATAAGAGGTTTTAATGATGTTTAGTTTTGAGATTTTTGATCTACAATTTTTCATCCTCAAAATGTTGTCATCCTATTGCCATTATCAAAGTAATGCTGGTATCATAAAATTAGGTGAAGATCATTCCCTAATGTGGGTATATTTGTATTGCCTTCCTCTCTTCTCCATGTGATCACTGAATTGTGTCTCTGAAATGCCTAATTAATTCTGGTCAAATGAAAAATGAAAAAATGAAAAAATGCCGCATTTCAAACGGTGTTTATCTTACTCCAGAAAGGGTTCATCCCTCTCCCACTAGGCAGACAGAGTGATGTAACATCCCATATTGAGTGTTTTGAGTAAAATTTGGGCATTGACAAAGACTAAAATTAATGTCGGGTGTCAGCTTGCCTCTCTGAAGCTCTCCCATCTAGAGAATATTGAGACAGATTTTGTCTTGGCATATTTCTGCTGCTTTCTACCACACAATTTCTGTGTATATATTCAGACTTTCTAGTTGGTGTGCTGCAACCTGCTCTCTTCCACTTGAAGCCAAAACATATCACTCTTAAAGTTAAAAAATAATATAACTAAAATGTGTATTTTGTTGGGGAAAGAAAGTAATGGGATTGATAAGGCTGCAAGTACCAAGGCCATTCTTTGGAGAAGAGAGGATTTTCTTAGGGATTATGGGACTTGTCTCAGTGATCAGTAATTTCACACAAAGGTTAGAACTTCAGGTCTTCTATTTTTTTCACCAAAGGACATGATGAGAAAAAGACTTTTAAAAATATTGAGGTGTAAGGTCATAGTTACTCCAACTCGTTTCGCCTCTCGTTTCTAAGTAAACAGGAAACTGCAATGGAACTCACAATGGGACTGTACACCTCTCACATCCACTGTATCAGGAAATGACCTTCATACTGTCATGTATATATTCCCAAGTATGTATCGGGAATGACTGTTCCCTTCTGCATGAGCATCCCAGTGAGAAACATGACTACTGGGAGGCCGAGTCCACCTTTTTACCTATCAGATAAATGATTTCTCTTATCTAAGGCTGGAGCCACTGAGATAGCTAGAAATAATGGTCTCAGACAGGAGTTGGTAACCTTTTTCTGTAATAGGCCAAAGTGTAAATATTTCAGAATTTGAAGCACTGGAGTGTCTGATGCTAGTATTCACTTCTGCTGTTGAAACATGGAAGTAGTCATCGGACATGTCTGATACAAATGTGAATGGCTGTATCCCAGTCTTTATGGAGGCTGAAGAGATTTCATGTAATGTCCATGCATCTCAAAATGTTCTTCTTCATTGCTTTTTTCCAATTTAAAATGCTTAGCTCATTCTTTGTACAAAGACAGGTGGTAGGCTGTACTTGCACATGGGTTATTTATCAATATCTAGGACCGTCTGCCTAATGGAACACTTTCCAATGCTGTGAGATTGATTTGTTGGATTTTTTTATCTAAAGACCCTTTTCCAGCGTAGGATTCCAAAGATTGCCCTTACTGATTTCTAAAACATTATGGTTTTAATTGTTACATTTAGATCATTGATCCACTCAGATAATTTTTACTTACAATGAGAAATAATAGTTATGTTTCCTTTTTACTTTATAAACCTCCAATTATTAGAGCAATATTTGTTGAAGGTATATTGAATTTTCTTTTCTGGTATCTTAAAGAAAGATTTTCACACACTACTTGCATAAAAATATACAAAGGAATAATTCAAACGTAGAGTTATATACCTTCTGAATGATACACTTAGAGGATGCAAGTTCTCCCCAAGCGTGCAATAAGTATTTTTAACCTAAAACCAACTGAAAACATATGCACACATAAGGAATATATGATTTTCTTTTTATATCTACATTTGCAATATCAGTGGAAATTTTCAATAATCTATAAAATAAGTAAAAAAGAGTTTTATGTGCCAAACTGAGAACTGTATCCCAGGACACAGCATTTCAGATAACTATGAGAAACTGCTCTGGGCAAGCATAATTTTTAGCACAGTTTCATGTCTTGTCAAAAAAAAAATCAAACAAAAATCGGGGATATATTCCTTCCAGAGTTCAGAAAATCAGATCAGCATTTACACAGTAAGTCAGTATGGCCTGGGTACCTGGAAGGGAGTACTATTCTTGAAGGAGATCCAGCACTGCCATCCCAGGAAAGGAAGCATATAATTCTTTTTTTTTTTTTTGTAAACATGTCAGAGTGCTTTATTTATTTATTTATTTATTTTTACGGGCACTTATTTTTTTTGCTTGTTATTTCCCTCATACACATATTTTTTCTACTTGGACTTCCCTGTGGCTCACATCATATACTCTTTATTAAAAAAAAAAGTGACTATATTACATTATATTACATTCTTTTTTAAAAAATATTTTTTGTCTTTCTAGAGCCGCACCCATGACATATGGAGGTTCCCAGGCTAGGGGTCAAAACAGAGCTGTAGCCACTGGCCTATGCCACAGCCACAGCAACACCACATCCGAGCCGCATCTGTGACCCACACCACAGATCAAGGCAACGCCAGATCCTTAATCCACTGAGTGAGGCCAGGGATCCAACCTGTGTCCTCATGGACACTAGTCAGATTTGTTTCCGCTGAGCCACGATGGGACACCCTTTATTTCTGGTCAGTGCACCTTTTTCATTAATGATTAAACAGGTGTGCAATGTATGTTTGAAAGGATACAAATAGGCTGTTTTAGTTATCATAATATTCAAATTACATCGTGTATAAGCCAGAATAACTTCCCCATACCTCAATATGTGAAAACTTTTTCATTATTGTCCATTTATCTATCTATCCATCTATCCATCAACCTCTTCCTACTTCACTTTTTGTACACAGAGCAATAATAGCATGTACACTCAGAAATTATTAATGTAATAATATTACCTAATGTACAGCCTATATTTAAGTTTTTCCTGATGTTCCTGGAATAACCTTTATAGCTTTTTGTTTTCCTTTGCAACTCAATATCCAGACAAGGAACAAGCATATGAGTTGGTTATCTTTTCTTCATAACCTCCTGTTATCAGTTCTCTTTGCCCTGTTTGTTTTCCTTCAGGACATTTACCTTTGTGAAATGTTCAGGTTAGTAGTCATGTAAAATATGCCCTGGGCTTGTTTTGAGCTTTGTTGCTTTCAAAAGATAGATTCCAGGTGATTTGGCAACAGAACCACATGACACCTCGTATGTCCCACTGAAATCCATTGGGAAGTAGGGCACATCATGTCACCTATCCCATAATTATTTATGCCAGATTTCTGCATGACAGAAGTCCTTTTTTGACATTTAATTCATAAAAATCTAGGTATTTCCATTGTTGTTCAACAGGTTAACTCGATGCAGTGTCTGTGAGGATGTGGAATTGATCCCTGGGCTCGCTCAGTGTGTTAAGGATCTGGTGTTGCTGCCAGCTGTGGTGTAGGCCACAGATGCAGCTCAGATCTGGTGTTGCTGTGACTGTGGCTTAGGTTGGCAGCTGCAGCTGTGATTTGAAGTCTGGAAATTTCCATATGCCTCCAGCGTGGCCCTAAGGAGAAAAAAAATTTTAAAATTAAAAAGAATCTGTTGGTGGCCCTTTAGGGCTTTGTGGATATGGTGCTTCTCAGTCATTTATCTAGGAGTTTTAGGATTGCTAGTAAAACTTGCTTAAATTAATGATACTAAACTGAGTTGTTATACAACAATTTTTCTAATCTTATCATGTTTTCTGTGTTTCAAATCTAGGATTATTATGTAAAGAAGTCTACCCTGTTGTTTAAAACTAAGACAAAAATATTCATGACAATGATAAATGCTAATATTTGTTACTGGCTCATTGTTCTTACCACAGAAAGTTTATTTTTAATTCAGTCAAATGTCTCTTTACAAAAGCACTATGAACAGATAACTCCAGATATTCAAATTCCAATAATGATTTCTGTTTTCTTTATTTCCATTTCTTAATTTTTTTGTCTTTTGTGTTTTTAGGGCCAGACCCATGGCATATGGAAGTTCCCCAGCTAGGAGTTGATTCGGAGCTCTAGCCACCAGCCTGCACCACAGCCACAGCAACATGTGATCTGAGTCACATCTGCAACCTACAACACAGCTCACAGCTACACTGGATCCTCAACCCACTAAGCGAGGCCAGGGATCAAACCTGCATCCTCAGGGATACTAGATGGGTTTGTTAACCACTGAGCCACAATGGGAACCCCGTAATGACTTCTGTTTTAAATCATAAACTATATATGCTTGAAAAATCACAGTGATAAAATAAAGCAGTTGGTGGGAACATACACCGGTATCCAAATGTGGTGATAAGCGGAATGGATTAATAAGATTTGGCACCCTAGGACCTCTGTATTCATTATTTCAAACACGAATGAAGTCCCCTTTAGCAGCATCACTTCCACCGGTCTTCCAACTTACCATTGGTTATTATTTGTTCTCTCTGAATCAAAGTGCTGCTGCCCTTATTTTGAGCTAAACTTATTCATCTCTAGGTCAAGATTTCTTCCAGCTCCATGTCTTCTTCAGCTTGAAATGAAAGCAGCAGCAACAGCACCATGGCACTATAAGGAAGAATTTTAAAACTCCTTTGTAAAGGTAAATAAACAGAAAAATAAGAATGGTATGTGATGGTGGTACAAAAATGACTTTTTTCTACTTTGAAAGTTAAACAACAACGTATTAAAATATGTGATAGAAGAGAGTATAGAAAAAGAATGTATGCATGTGTACGACTGGGACACGTTGTTGTGCAACAGAAATTGAAGACCATTATAAATCCACTCTAAAAAAAAATAAAAAATTTGTTAATGGACACACAGTATAAATATATGTAAATTGAGACAATGATAGCAAACTGGGGAGGGATTAATAGTTTAGAGGTTTGTATATGAGTGAAGTAAGTTGTTAGGAGCTTAAAATAGACTAAGATATTTTGCACAAGCTGTATAGTAAACACAAAGAAAACCTGTAAGTGTTCCACCAAAGACAATGAGAAAGTAAGTAGAGTTAGCAATACAGAAAAAGAATGAAATACAAAGAAAGACAATGGGATAGAAAACAGAAACAAAGAACTCCAATAAAAAGAAAACAACAATATGACAATAAGAAGTCATTCCCTGTCAATAATTCCTTTAATGTAAATGGATTAAGTGCTCCAATCAAATATAGAGTGGCTGGATAGATTAAAAAAATGAGAGCCATGGAGTTCCGGGCTCCTGTGGCACAGTGGAAACAAAAAGAATCCCACTAGGAACCATGAGGTTGCGGGTTCGATTCCCAGCCTCACTCAGTGGGTTAAGGATCTGGCATTGCCATGAGCTGTGGTGTAGGTCACAGATGTGGCTTGGATCCCGTGTTGCTGTGGATGTGGTATAGGCCGGCAGTTACAGCTCCAGTTTGACCCCTATCCTGGGAACCTCCATATGTCGTGGGTGTGGCCGTAAAAGGACAAAAGACAAAAAAAAAAAAAAAAAAAGCAAAGATCCAACTGTGTGCCGTCTACCAGAGGCTCACTTTATATTAAAAGTTATATGCAGGCTGAAAGTAAGTGGATGGAAAGAGATATTCCATGCAATGGTAGCCAAGAGACAGCAAGTATTCCTTTACTTAGACAAAAGATACTTTATGTCAAAAATTGTTAGTAGAGACAGGGAGGATATTTTATAGTCATAAAAGGTGCAATCCACCATGAATGTAGAGCAATTGTAAATATATTTGTACACGATACCAAAATACATAAACTCTGACAGAACTGAGTAGTACATGATCAGCACTCTTAAATGTACTAAGAAATTCTTAAAACTCTTAAAACTGAAAATATAACAAGCCAAATGTCCAGATCAACAGAGGATTGGATGAGGAAGATGTGGTATATATACACAATGTAATACTACTCAGCCATAAAAAAGAACAAAATAATGTCATTTGCTGCAACATGGATGGAACTAGAGCCTCTCATCCTGAGAGAAGTAAGTCAGAAAGAGAAAGACAAAAGCCATGTGATGTCACTTATATCTGGGATCTAACATACGGCACAAATGACCCTTTCGACAGAAAAGAAAATCATAGACTTGGAAAAGAGACTTGTGGTTGCCAAGGGAGAGGGGGAGGGAGTGGGATGGATTGGGAGCTTGGGGTTAAGAGATGCAGACTATTGCCTTTGGAATGGATTAGCAATGAGATCCTGCTGGGTAACACTGGGAACTATGTCTAGTCACTTATGACGGACCATGATAATGTGAGAAAAAAGAATCTATACATGTATGTGTAACTGGGACACGATGCTACACAATAGACAAAAAATGTATTGGGGAAATAAAAATTGATTACAATCAAAAAAATTATTTAAATGAAACAAAAAAGAAAATGTAATAACCTGACTTAGGGAGTTCCTGTTGTGGTGACAGCAGCAGTCACTAACCTGACGTGTATCCATGAAGATGCGGGTTCAATCCCTGGCCCTGCTCAGTGGGTTAAGGATCTGGCATTGCTTTGAGCTGCGGTGTATGTTGCAGACATGGCTCAGATCTCACGTTGTTGTGGCTGTGGCATAGGCCAGCAGCTGCAGCTCCTCTTCAACCTGTAGACTGGGAACTTCCATATGCCATGGGTCCACCCCTAAAAAGACCAACAACAACAAAAAAAAGGCACAAAAGTTTTGAGCAGGCACCACATCTGTCATATTAGATATACATCTGTCATATTATAATGCTCATCATCATATATCATTAGGTACTTGGAAACAAAAACAGCAATGAAATAACACTACACATGTAGCATGGTTAAAATCCAGTTCATTACTAAAATCAAATACTGGCAAGACATGGAAACAACAAGGAATAGTGGTTATTGCTGGTGGAAATGTGAAATGGTACAGCTCTTTGGAAGAGAGCTGGCAGTTTCTTATAAAACTAAAGTATGCCTATAATATGATCCAGCAATCACACTTGTTGGTATTTATCCAATGAGTTGAAAACTTATGGACTTCCTGTGGTGCCTCAGGGGAAATAAATCTGAGCAGCATGCCTGAGGACCCAGGTACAATCCCAGGTCCCACTCAGTGGATTAGGATCTGGCATTGCCACGAGCTGTGGTGTATGTCACACTTGTGGCTTGGATCCCATGTTGCTGTGGCTATGGTGTAGGTCAGCAGTTAGAGCTCCAGTTCGACCCCTAACCTGGGAACGTCCATAGACCTTGGGTGTGGCTCTTAAGGAACCAAACAAAAAAAGAAAAAAAGGAAAGAAAGAAAGAAAGAAAGAAAGAAAGAAAGAAAGAAAGAAAGAAAGAAAGAAAGAAAGAAAGAAAGAAAGAGAGAAAGAGAGAGAGAAAGAGAGAGAGAAAGAGAGAGAGAAAGAAAGAAAGAAAAGAAAGAAAAGAAAGAAAGAAAGAAGGAAAAGAAAATGTATGTCCCTATAAAAACTTTCACATGTGCTTAGAAACCTGGACAGTTACATGCAAAAGAATGAAATTAGACCATTTTCTAACACCATACACAAAAATAAACTTATTGACTAAAGATCTAAATGTAAGACCAGATGCTATAACTCTCCTAGAAGGAAACAGAGGCAGAACACTCTAACACAAACTGCAACAAAATCTTTTGGGATCCTTCCCTTAGAGGAATGGAAATAAAAACAAAAATAAGGAGTTTCCATTGTGGCTCAGTGGTAACACACCTGACTAGTATCCATGAGGATGAGGGTGTGCTCCCTGGCCTTGCTCAGTGGGTTAAGGATCCCACGATGCTGGGGCCAGGGTGTAGGCCGGCAGCTAGAGCTCTGATTCAAACCCTAGCCTGGGAACTTGCCTTTGCCACAGGTGCGGCCCTTAAAAAAAAAGACAAAGGAAAAAGAAAAAAGGTTAAATAAACTTAGAAGGTTTGCACAGCAAAGGAAGCCCTAAACGAAATGAAAAGCACCTGCAGAATGGGAGAAACTAGTTGCGAATGGTGTGACCCACAAGTGATTAATATACAAAATGTACAAACAGCTCCTGTAGCTTACCAGAAAAAAACAAACAAAACAAAACAAAACCCAAAAAACACAAAACCCGAAACACATTAAAAAATGAATGGAAGGTCTAAACAGACCTTTCTCCAAATATATGGATGTCCAGAAGGCACATGAAAAGATGCTCAATATTGCTAATTATTAGAGAAACGCACATCAGAACTGCAATGAGGTATCATCTCACACCAGTCAGCATGGCCATCATCGACAAGCCTACAAACCCTAAGGCTGGAGGGTGTGGAGAAAAAGGAACCCTAGTACACCGTTGGTGGGGATGTAAATTGGTACAGCCACCATGGAAGAGAGCATGGAGGGTCCTTAAAAAACCAAAAATAGGGCCACTGTATGATCCTTCACTTTCACTCCTGGACATATATCCGGAGAAAAACACATTTGGAAAGATAAATGCACCTCCCTGTTCACTGCAGCACTATTTACAATAGCCAGACATAGAAGCAAACTAAGCCTCTACAAACAGATGAATGGATAAAGAAGATTGTGTGTGTGTGTCTGTGTGTCTGTGTGTCTGTGTGTGTGTGTAGATACATATACAATGGAAAATTAGCAGGAAAAAAAGCATGAAATAATGCCATTTGTAGCAACACTGATGAACCTAGAGATTATCAAGCTAACTGAAGTAAGCCAGACAGAGAAATACAAATACCGTATGAGGTCACTTATATGTGGCATCTTAAAAAATAATACAAATGAACTTATATAAACAACAGAAACCTACTTACATGTATAGAAATTAAACTTGCGGTTGGTTACCAAAGGAGAAAGGAAAGGGAGAGAGAAATTGGGAGTTTGAGATTAACAGCCACGCACCACTAAATATAAAACAGTTAACCAACAAGGATGTACTGTATATCTCAGGGAAGTATACTCAGCATTTGGTAATGACCAAAAATGGAAAAAAAAAAAACTGGAATGGTTCTCTTAGAGTCATGTGAGTTAGGAAGCAAATTAGTGCTTCAGTTTGTCCACGTTAAAGTGTTCACAGAGACCCAGGTTCACTCAGCTCTAAAGTTTACAAAACTGAACTTGTCTAACCCTCATTTAAATAAACAAAACCGAACTTGTCTAACCCTCGTTTAAAGATACGGCTGCTGTAATTATTAACTACATTCGTATTTATTTTGAAATTCAGTGATGAGGGTCAATCATGAACGATTGAACAATGGCACATCCTCAGTAAACTGTCAGTGAACTCATTTGAACTGAATGTCTTGCTGGAAGGAAGAGTCCAAGTCCAGGCATAAGGGTTCCCACGTGAGCCCTAATTCCTGGAGTCTGTGTGTCCTTGCCTTTACTACTGACTCTCAGAGAGCCTGCTTCTTCCTCCCTCAAGTGGGAATAATGTACATGAGGCAGATTTAATGGAGAAAATCCAAAGGGAAATGGTGGCATGGAAATCATCTAAATTGTCCATCTCCCTAAACACATGAGGGATAAAATATTTTGTATAGCCTACAGTTAGGTGCTAATGACACCACTCAATCTTTAAGCAAGGTAAGTCTGCTCTGTGGCCCACTAGCATCCTGGAAAGGGGACATAAATTGATCTGGATGGAAAAGATAAAATACATTCTTGGAGGACCCAGGTTCAATCCCTGGCCTCGCTCAGTGGATTAAGGATCTGGCATTGCCATGAGGTGTGGTGTAGGTCACAGATGTAGCTTGGATCCCGTGTTGCTGTGGCTGTGGTGTAGGCTGGCAGTTACAGCTCCAGTTTGACCCCTAACCTGGGAACGTCCATAGGCCTTGGGTACAGCTCTTAAGGGACCAAACAAAAAAAGAAAAGGAAGAAAGGAAGGAAGTAAAGGTAACGTATGTCCCTATAAAAACTTGCACATGTTCTTAGAAACCTGGTTAACGAATCCGACTAGGAACCATGAGGTTGCAGGTTCGATCTCTGCCCTTGCTCAGTGCTTTAACGATCCGCAGTTGCTGTCAGCTGTGGTGTAGTCGCAGACATGGCTTGGATCCCGTGTTGCTGTGGCTCTGGCATAGGCTGGCAGCTACAGTTCTGATTAGACCCCCTAGCCTGGGAACCTCCATATGCCATGGGAGCGGCCCAAGAAATGGCAAAAAGACAAAAAAAAAAAAGAAAGAAAAAGAAAAAGAAAACATTTAGGTCTTTTTTTGGTAGAATTCAAATAATAAAGTGGCGGAAGTAGGTCGTTGCTTTTTTTCTTTGTTTCATAGCCATTTTCTCAATTTTTGGCTGAAGGGAAATGTTGAGGAAAATGGTTTGTATGCATATGGTATTTCATTCAAGAAGTCATGTGTTCCCATGTAGGCTCGGTGGGTAAAGAACCTGAATAGTAACCATAAGAATGCAGGTTCGATTCCCCGCCTGGCTCAGTGTGTCAATAATCCTGTGTTGCCCCAAGCTGTCGTGTAGTTTGCAGATGAGTCTTGGATCTGGCATCATTGTGGGTGTGGTATAGGGCAGCAGCTGCAGCTCCAATTCAGCCCCTAGCCTGGGAACTTCCAAATGATGTGGGTGCAGCCCTGGAAACAAACAAAGAAGTCATTTTGTTCAGATGGCCAATGAAAATTGAACTTCTCCACAGAAACAAGTTAGGCATGATGTCAACAAAGTAGCTCTTGTTTCAGGATGAGTATGAATGAATCAAAGAGAGAAGTAGTGTATCAGAGCCCCGATGGAAGAAATTATTCTTTCATCACATGCTGCATGTCCTGGCACTACCTCTGTGGTGCGCACACTCTTTCAGTGTCCATAAATGTAGTTAATCTCAGAATAGGTTGGGCATTAGAATCACTTGGGATCATTTTAAAGTGTATATATATATATATATATGTATATAAACTGTATATACATGATACATATATAATATTCATCACAGGATTACTGAATCGGAATCACCATGGGAACTCTATACAGGTGACCCTGAAGCAATTAGCTGTGTATTGGTCCAAAGGTAGTCCTGGGGACTGATAAACTTCTCAAGCATTTTTTTTTGTTTACTTAATGAATTTTATTACATTTAGAAGCATACAACAATCATCACAACCAAACCACACAGCATGTCCATCCCAAACCCTCAGGACATCCCCCCACCCCCCAAACTGTCTCCTCTGGAGACCATAAGTTTTTCAATGTCTGTGAGTCAGCATCTGTTCTGCAAAGAAGTTCCGTCTGTCCTTTTTTCAGATTCCACATGTCGGTAAAAGCATTTGGTGTTGGTGTCTCATTGTATGGCTGACTTCACTTAGCATGATAATTTCTAGGTCCATCCATCTTGGTAAAAATGCCGTTATTTCATTCTTTTGATGGCTGAGTAATATTCCACTGTGTATATGTACCACCTCTTCTGGATCCACGCCTCTGTCAATGCACATTTAGGCTGTGTCCATGTCTTGGCTATTGCAAATAGTGCTGCAATGAGCATTGGAGTACATGTATCTTTGGGAGTCATGGTTTTCTCTGGACAGATGCCCAGGAGTGGGATTGCTGGATCAAATGGTAGTTCTATTTTGAGTTTTCTGAGCAATCTCCACACTGTTTTCCATAGTGGTTGCACCAATTTACATTCCCACCAACAGTGTAATAGAGTTCCTTTTTCTCCACACCCTCTCCAGCACTTATTGTTTGTAGGCTTTTTGGGGATGGCAATTCTGGCTGGTGTAAGGTGGCACCTCATAGAGGTTTGATTTGCATTTCCCTAACAATGAGTGGTGTTGAACATCTTTTCATGTGTTTTTTGGCATTCCGTATGTCTTCCTTGGAGAATTGTCTGTTTATATCTTCTGCCCATTTATTGATGGGGTTGTTTGTGTTTCTGGTATTGAGAGGTAGGAGGTGTTTCTAAATTTTGGAGATGAATCCCTTGTCAGTTGCTTCATTTGCAAAGATTTTCTCCCATTTCGTAGGTTATCTTTTTGTTTTGTTTAGGCTTTCTGTGATGTCCATTTTTTCTTTTCCTTTTTCATTTCTGATTGTATTGGTTTGAGTCCTCTCTCTTTTTTGCTTGATAAGTCTGGCTAAGGGTTTATCAATTTTGTTGATCTTTTCAAAGAACCAGCTTTTCGTTTCATTGATCTTTTCTATGATTTTCTACATTTCTATTTCATTGATTTCTGCTCTGATCTTTATGATTTCTTTCCTTCTACTCACTTGAGGTCTTGTCTGTTCTTCTCTCTCTCTCAACTTTAGATGTCAAGTTAGCTTGTTTATTTGAGATTTTCTTGTTTCCTGAGGTGGGCTTGCCTTGCTATAAACTTTCCTCTTAGAATGGCTTTTGCTGCATCCCATAGGTTTTGGAGTATTGTATCTTTGTTGTCCTTGGCTTCTAGGTATTTTTTAATTTCCTCTTTGATTTCTTCAGTGATCCATTGGTTGTTTGGTAGCATGTTGTTTAGTCTCCATGCATTTGTGTTTTTTGCAGTTGTTTTCATGTCTTTGATTTCCAGCCATATAGCGTTGTGGTTGGAATAAATGCTTGATAGGATTTCAGTTTTCTTAAAGTTACTGAGGCTTGATTTGTAGCCCAGGATGTGATCCTTCTTAGAGAATGTTCAAGTGCACTTGAGAAGAATGTGTTGCTTTTAGATGGACTATCCTATAAACATCTATGAAGTCCATCTGGTTTAATGCATCATTCAGGGCCTGTGTTTCCTTATTGATTTTATGTCTGGACAATGTAAGTAGATTTTACAACCAAATGCAGATTTTTCTACGTGTAAATTTATCTCTGTTGTGAACAGGGAAATTCTTACCTCCTCCTTTTCAATAGTCTTGTCTCTTTTCTCTGTCTCTCTCCCTCTCTCTGACATATTTCACTTACTAAATCTGTTACCTAATGTTGAGTAGAAGTGATGAGAGCTTGCCTTGTTCCCCCTAGTGTGGGGCAATATTTCAATGTTTCACCAATGAAGATAGTGCTAGCTCTAGACTCGTCACAGATGCACTTTATCGATGGAGGAAATGTTCCCTCTATTCTAATTTTGCTGTGAGGTTTTTACATAATCAATGGGCAATGGTTTTCTTCCAGATTTCCCCAAATCTACTGAGATGACTTTGTCTTTTTTTTTTTTCTTAGTTAAAAACAGTGGACTTAAAATTTGTATTTTTAAAAGTTAAGTGGCATTCCTATTCATAAAGGCCCTTGGTCATGATATTACGCTTGGTGCTGGATCAATATATTTTAAGACAATGTGAGCATGATCATGACCATATTGTGGCATAATTCTGTTTCCGAGTGATATCTTTCCCATATTTGGTTTCAGGATAATAATTGGTGTCTGCAGGACATCAGGAAGGGTTCTTTCTTCCTCTAACTTTCTGAACAAGTTTGGTGTTGGTTCCTTCAATTTGAGAGAAGTTATGAGGAAAGCCATCTGAACTCAAAGTTGACTTTGTGTGGTTAATTCCGATTATCAAATCAATTTATTTGACCAACATGACTTCTCAGATTTTCTGTTTGATCCTCTGTCATCTGTGTGAAGTTTGATAGTTGGTGCATTTTGTGGCCTGTCCTCAGATGAAAAGCTGTTCTCTTAGCAACCTCCCCTTTCCAGGTGCTTTTTCTCAAGTAAGCTCTTCTAGCATCTATTGGATTTGGTTGGGGGGCTCGCCAATGTGTTCTGTGAATTGCTTTCTTATGAAAAATTTTCTCAGACTTGAGAGTTGTTCTCAGTGAGAAGGTGAGATGAGATTATCTAGTCCACCATTAGTAGAAGGTGCAACTCTCCCATCACATCACTGAACTGAAAGGAAAGGGGCCCTCCTGCTTCAGGATGAGTAAGGGGAACAGGTTTGGGCAATAGGTTTATCCTGATTTGAAGACACTACTCATATTGGAAGCTTCCCAGGATGACTGGTGGGACGTTCCTAATGGTGGATCCAGGTAGCAGTTGGGAACCTGAGACTTGGTGGTGGTCAGACCATGTGCAGTTTCTCTTGGCTGACACTAAGGATCTGTAACACAGCTCCCTTGATGACTCTGGAAGCTGCTTTGCCCTGAATGTTTGTGTTTCTGGATGGGACTCAGGATCAGCACAGTGTGGTCTATTGCTTGTAGGATGGAACTGGCCTGGGCCTCAGACTCAGGACACTTTGCCTAAATGCTTGCGACTGCAGTTGTGCTCTCTGCTCCCAAACCCTTCCACATGCCAGTCCTGGGGATATGCCTGACTCTGTGTCTGCCTTGCTACTGAGCAGAGCTGCCTCCAGTCCTTGTCCTCCAGTCCCAAGGCCCCATACCCAAGATCTTGGGGCAAGATACCACTGAGCACATGATCATATGAAGCCTAGAGACACCAGTTTGAAGAGGGGGTGATACTGGGATAGGTCCATCTTTCTGATAAAGGGTTGCAGGGTCCCAGTGGCCACCAGGTCTCCTGGTCAGTTAGGGCAGAGGCAAGAAGCAATAGCCTGAGGTTTCCTCCCTCTTCTTTGAGCATCGACACTTACACTGAGCATTACAATTACACTGAGCATCTGTAATTAGTAGAGCCCCTTCCAGAGCTCCACACAGCCAGAGGGCACTAGACACGGATGGGCCCAGTCTCACTCAACTCCCCTTTCATAGATGGCCCTCTCCACTCAATCATCACACATTAGCCATTAAAAAAAATTCAACTCTATGGGAGTTCCTGTCGTGGCGCAGTGGTTAACGAATCCGACTAGGAACCATGAGGTTGCGGGTTTGGTCCCTGCCCTCGCTCAGTGGGTTAATGATCTGGCATTGCCGTGAGCTGTGGTGTAGGTTGCAGACGCGGCTCGGATGCCGCGTTGCTGTGGCTCTGGCGTAGGCCAGTGGCTACAGCTCCGATTCAACCCCTAGCCTGGGAACCTCCATTTGCCGCGGGAGCGGCCCAAGAAATAGCAACAACAACAACAACAAAAAAAGACAAAAGACAAAAAAAATTCAACTCTAGGTGTTCCTTTAGGGTGCAGGGGGTTAAGGATCTGTCATTGCTACTGCAGTGGCTCAAGTCGCTGTTGTGGTGCCTGTTGGATCCCTGGCCCAGGACCTTCCACATGCTGCGAGTACAGCTGAAAAAACTCCCCCCAACAACAACAACAACAACAACAAAAAAAACCACTCATCTCTATTGAAGCCAACAGCAATTTTTTTAAATGAACACACTTAAAAAAATTCAACTCTAATTCATTGAGACCATGAGATAATTTCCAACTCTCATAACACTGTTGGATAAAACATTGACAGAGAAAAGTATTTTTTAACTTCAAGTATTTTGGTAGCTCACACTGCTCACAGTATTGTATTGTTTAAAGGAAAATGAAACGTCTCATCAAAGAAATAGCTACTGCTTCTAATCTCTAGACATAGAATGTAAGTGGAATGACTTAAATGGAATCAATTCTGAAATGTTAGTGTCACGATGAAAGAAAGTAAAACTCTTTGCCAAAAATGAGCTTTGCATTCTAAAAGAAATACACATATAATTCCACAGTATTTTGAGGAACCAAGAAACTCAGTGACAGAAAATATTCCCTGTGTATTAGGGATTTTACAGCTAGTATCACAAGTAACACACTTCAATTTTCAGAATGGAGGTGTCTAGGGAAAAAAGCCAGGCCATGATGGACAAAATGATGGACAAAACCCTTTGGTGGGATCTGATTCAGAGGGGTGTACTCAGGCTTCCAGGAGTTGTGGGGAATATCCTCCTGCCAGGAGCTGCACCCTTAGACTCCCAGGAACATGGGTAGGGGAATGGAGACACAGGGGGAGGTCCGTCTGGCACTCAAGGGTCTGAGGAGAGGGAAGCCCATGCACAGGGACTGGGGAGCAAATGGTCCCTGCCAAATGCTCCTTGGGGAGCATCAGATGTCTGAGGAGCCACTTCTAGAAGCTCAAGTTTAATCACAGGGTTTCTCTTTGTCTCAGATCCCCATCCTCTTCTCTGTAGAAGATGAACTTACATTCAGTCCCCTCCCAAACTCTCAGGAAATTTCCGTTCCACAGATATATATTCTGCCTCTGGGAAGAAGAAAGTTTTCTTGCCCACTTTTCTTGGAGATCTTTGAATTGTTTTCAATAGGTCCTGAGCTCATTTCTTTCATGGTTCATCAGGTCATATGCTTCAGAACTTCTCATCTCTTGCTGCCAAGTCATGATCCTCCATGACAGATAATTCTGAGACATTCTTGTTTCTGTTGCTAAAGCTCAACAACGCAGTCATTTCATTTCTTCCCATCTCAGGATGTCGATATGACCATTTGATTGAGGCTTCTTTGGTCTGGACATCTTCCTGATGACCTGTCTGGTGGGCTTTTTCATCTCTCCTTTAGCTGTGTTTGTGTAGGATGAATTGTTCTTGCTACTCTGAGTGTTTGAATGTGCATTTGACTTTGGAGCATCCATCTAGGTCCTCCTGGATCCTTCTGCTGGGTGGTCAACATTCTCTCCATCCTCCGATTCCAGGTTATCACCTGTGTCCACTTCCTCCAGCATCCTGCAGAGACATGACTAGACTCTACACTTGGGCCCTAGAGCTCACAGAGAATGCCCTACGCCTGTTTTCAATCACCCACAGTAGTTTTAACTGGGCTTTAGGTTCTTTCACATTTTCAATAGGATGGTTTCATCACCGAAAGGCTAGAATTTTTTTTTTTTTTTTTTTTAAGGAACAGAGATGAACTGCTCCTGGTCTGAATACTGAGGGGTTTCTTTCCCCCCGTGTTTTACCACGGTGCTTATGATGTTCCTTACCACATGGCTGATCATATCCAGGACACCTGGACCCTTCTGCGTTTGTATCTTCTTCCCTCACAGGACAAAACTGGACAAGAGGGCTACGTTTTGCTACAGCTCGTGTTAAACTGTTACTGGCAGAGTCCTTGTCTCCCTGTAGAGAAAGTCTCTCTTTGACTGCCTGAAAAATTCTGCCTAAAATTAAGTGAGCTGTGAACATCTGAACAATCACAACACACTCTACCAACTCCCATTAATATCTAGGGATAGCTAGACCAGATGTCTCACTGTCAGTGGATTCTGCCAGGAAAGTCTTCAGAACCTGGAGCAGTTGCTACAAGTATACCTCCTTGCCATGACATAGGTCCTCTATAGTGGCTTTTGATACAGAGGATGGACAGGGGCCTCTTGCCTTGACCAGCTGGACCACACCACACTGTGGGGAAATTGAGCTAGGTTCTGCCCAGCATCACTCCTGTGACAGATAACTGGGGCAGACCATGCATGCAGAGAGTTGAGTGAGCAACACCAAAGGGAGAAAAAACTCACACACCATGAGTTGGCATTTTCTTTCCTCTACTTCAACTCCTCTCTCTGTGGCCCCAGACAGCCCATCCAATCCTCTAGGCATTCTGTACTCTCAGCCTGGAAAGGTCTTCCCCCCAACTGCCCATGTGGGGTCATGCCCCTTCCTTTCACTACCATACTCACTTGCCCCTACATCAGTGCCCAGGGCAGGGCCCGACTGGGATCAGGGGCCTAGTGCTCCACGCATGTTTGTGAGGGGAATAAATGAATGAGAATTCAAATGAAGGAAGGAAGGAAGGAGAAAGTGAACATTTGCCATCCCTGGAGATTCACACCTCATGTTCTAACTCATCAAGCAGTTAAAACTCTGGCTGATATAATTCGAAATGTTGAACAAATATTATTAATAGATGACAATGTAGCATTAATTCACCATTTTGGACTATAAAAGATCCTTAACCTTTCAAAAAAACAAGTGTGGTCCTAAAGAAAAAAAGACAAAAAGACAAAAAAAAATTCCTCAACCTTCACAAAAATTAAATAGTGTAATGGAGATTATTTCCTGTTTCCCATTTCAGGATAATTAAAAACAGTGTGAAGTAAATAAAACAACTGCTTGGAAATTTCACAACTCTCAAAATAATCTTTTAGAATCTTTCAAACAAAGAATACTACAGAGTTCCCTCATGGCTTAGTAGGTTAAGGATCTGATATTGTCACTGCTGTGGCTCTGGTTACAGCTGTGGCTGGAGTTGGATCTCTGGCCTGGGAACTTCCACATGCCTCAGACGAGGCAAAAAAAATTGCACAAAACTTTTCAAATACTAAAAATGGATATTGCAAAATTACATAGAAGAGATGTATTATTGTTTGATGAAGAAAATTCACACCATTTAATACTTAAGAACACTGAGGAAAAGCATGTGAAAATGAATCAAACATTAATAATACACCTTAAAAAGTTACAATTGAGGAGTTCCCATCATGGCACAGCAGAAACAAATCCAACTAGGAACCGATCCCTGGCCTCACTCAAAAGGTCAAAGATACAGAGTGGACATGAGCTGTGGTGTAGGTCACAGAGGTGGCTCAGATCTGGCATTGCTGTGGCTGTGGTGGAGGCCGGTGGCTGTAGCTCTGATTAGACACCTAGCCTGGGAACCTCCATATGTCATGGGTGCGTCCCTAATAAGACAAAAAAAAGTTAAAATTGAAAAGGAAGTACAAATAAGGCTAAGCAATAAAAAATGAGAAGATTTAGCATAAAGTGTTTTAGAGTGCTAAAAATCAGAATGCTTGATATGAAAATATAAGAACTGCTTATAGAGTGGCTATTTTTCTTCTCCCTGAGGATGTCCAGTGGACGCTGAGGAAGCTTCCCTCAAGCACAGCTTAAAACCTTAGTCAATTGGAAAATGGGCAAAAGACTTGAACAGCCATTGCTCCAAAGAAGATATACGGATGACCAACAAGCCCAGGAAAAAATGCTCCACATCACTGATTATTAGAGAAATGCAAGTCAAAACTACCATGAGGTACCACCTCACACCAGTCAGATTGGCCAACATTAATAAGTCCACAAATACCAAATGCTAGGTGGGGTGTGGAGAAAAGGGAACCCTCCTGCACTCTTGGTGGGAATGCAAGCTTGTACAAACACTGTGGAAACCAGTATGGAGGTACCTTAGAAAACTATATGTAGATCTACCATACAACCCAGCAATCCCACACTTGGGCATATAATTCTGGACAAAACTTTCCTTGAAAAAGACACATGCACCGGCATATTCACTGCAGCTCTATTCACAATAGCCAAGACAAGGAATCAACCCAAATGTCCATTGACAGATGATTGGATTCGGAAGATGTGGTATATATACACAATGGAATCCTACTCTGCCATAAAATATAATAAAATAATGCCATTTGCAGCAACATGGATGGAACTGGAGATTCTCATAGTAAGTGAAGTAAGTCAGAAAGAGAAAGACAAATGCCATATGATATCACATATATCCGGAATCTAGTATATGGCACAAATGAACCTTTCCACGCAAAAGAAATTCATAGACTTGGAGAGTAGACTTGTGGTTGCCAAGGGGGAGGAGGTGGGATGGGTTGGGAACTTGGGGTTAATAGGTGCAGACTATTGCTTTTGGAATGGATAAGCAATGAGATCCTATTGTATAGCACTGGGAACTCTGTCTAGTCACTTATGATGGAGCATGTTAATGTGAGAAAAAAGGATCTATGCTTATGTGTAACTGGGTCACCATGGGATAGAGTAGAAAACAGAGAGAATAGTGTAACCTGGCTATAATTTTTAGAAAGTTATTATATAAAAACAAAACAAAACAAAACAAAAAAAACCTTCCTGGAAAAGCACATGCTCCTGTACTAGTTACCATAACAAAAGAGAAACAGACTCACAGTTATACAGAACAAACTAGTAGTAGGAGATTAGTAGTAGGAGATTAAGAGGTATAAACTATTATGTGGAGAATAAGCTACAAGGATATACTGTATAACATAGGCAATATAACCAATATTTTATAATAACTATAAATGGTCTATAACCTTTTAAAATTGTGAAGCACCATAATGTACATCTGTAACTTATATAACACTGTTCATCAACAGAAAAACCAAATATGATAATATCTTTACAGAAGATGTCTTTGTACAAGATTACTATTAGTGATCTAACAATGTATCAGTGACATTCCAATGACATTTAGATCCTCATGACACTAAATGTTGTTTCCTTTCTTTTTAATCATCATGCCCACAGCATGTGGAAGTTCTCGGCCCAGGGATCAAACCCGCACCACAGCAATGACCCACACGGGAGAAGTGACAATGCCAGATCCTCAACCCCTAGACCACCAGGGAACTCCTAAATGTTGTTTCCTGTTTAGGTTTCCAGGTTATGATGGTTCTAGTCTACGAGTCTGTTCAATGAAGTCCCTGCCTCCCATACTCCACTGAATCCACACTTGCTGTTCTGTCTGAAATCTCCCCTCTTCCTGGGCCTCCTTCATTTCATTATTTCTGATGATGACAGGTCAAAGAAAGCAACAGAAACAGCAGGATCTGGAAATAGCTGGGACCTGGGGGAAGTGATGGGTTCTCAAGCCCTTCCCCCTACATTCTCTGAGATGGGCTCTTCACATTGTTACCTGAGCAAGTTTCACCTCTTTTATGTCTTCTCTTGAAAATCCACCACTCTTTCAGCCTTGGAGTCAAGTAAGGAGCATCTATTTAGTGTGAACCTTGTTAGTCTGAGGACATTCAGCAGGGTGTGTATTCAGAGAAGCTAATATTTGGGGGAGGTGGTTCTGTTTTCCTAAAATTGATCTTGAGACAGTAGTGGTGCAAGCCATGGTAGACCACAATGGACCTTAGAAGATATTAGTTCAAATCCCTGTTTTGTCACTTCTGAGCTATATGACACTGGGTACATCTCCTGTTCTTTCTGAATTTCCCTATAGGAAAGGTAAAAATTAAACATTTCTTCCAGCTTTTGTCTTGAGGGGAGGAGGAGAGTTTAATGTTTAAAACCATGTATCAATTTAGTTCATTACTTGATACATGTTTGAACTTTCAAGATGTATGAATTATATTACCTAGTTTATGTTTAGGAAGCTATATGTTAGTATATTATGCTAAAATACTTTAAAAGGCTTTTATTTTCAAGGACAAAGTATATTAATGTTTGATAAAGCATTAAAGCTAAGCATTTTTTAATATAGAAGGATTGCCATCAAAGTCATAAATTCTCAACTGGTTGTTAATCCGAGAATCCAGAATGTTGAGCAATTTATTTCACTCATTTTCAATCACCCAGGGTGTTTACCTGGGCTCTACCCCAGACCTGTTAAAACAGAATGTTTCTGATAGGGCACTGGAACAAGGGCAAGAGCAAAGAACACCACAGTTTAATCTTCATCACAGGGCCAAGGTCCCTTCAAAAGAGATTAAAGTAGACCTAGCTAATTGTTCACTTTTTGAGTCAGAGAGTCACAAGTTATTAACAGGGACTGTTATAAAAAAGCTTTAGATTTCAGGCTCCCAGTTGTCTAAGTAAGAAGAGAGGGCATCATGGATGGGGCTGTGGTCCTGGCGCTCTGTCTCTCCTGTCTGCTTCTCCTCTCACTCTGGAAACAGAACTCTGGGAAGGGGAGGCTCCCACCTGGCCCAACTCCTCTCTCAATTCTTGGAAATATCCTACAGTTAGATGTTAAGAACTTCAGCAAATCCTTAAGCAACGTAAGTATGTTTTACATCCCTTTTGGATTGCAAAAGGTAAGTCGACAACTACTTTTAAATAAAATATATTTATTAAAATATATTAAAATAAGTTATGTTAAACTAAGTCTTTTTTGTTTGTTTTTGTATTTTTAGGGCTGCACCAGTGGCACATGGAGGTTCCCAGGCTAGGGGTCTAATCGGAGTTGTAGCCGCTGGCCTACACCACAGCCACAGCAACAACAGATCCGAGCTGCATCCATGACCTACAACACAGCTCATGGCAATGCCAGATCCTTAACACACTGAACAAGGCCAGGGATCGAACCCGAAACCCCATGGTTTGTAGTTGGATTTATTTCCACTGTGCCATGATGGGAACTCCTGAAATGTGTCATTTTAAAACAAAGCTCCCTGTGGCAGAACAAATTTTGGTCTGCTATTATCAAGAATAGTAGAATAACATGGGAGAATCAAAATAATAAGTAACATGAGAAAAGATGAATGTTTCTTCCCTCTTTTTTTTTTTTTTTTTTTTCATTTTGGGGCTGGACCTGTGGCATATGATATAGAAGCTCCCAGGCTAGAGGTCGAATAGGAACTGCAGCTGCTGGCCTACACCACAGCCACAGCAATGTGGGATCTGAGCCAGGTCTGCAAAATCCTCAGTAGCTCACAGAAACACCGGATCCTAAACCCACTGAGTGAGGCCAGGGATTGAACCAGCATTCTTATGGACACTAGTTGGCTTTGTAACCCGCTGAGCCACAATGGGAACTCCAGGTCTTTGTATGGTAGCATCAAAATTATAATGTGATAAAAGACAGGTGTTCCTTCCCTTCTTTCTTTCATCACCATTGGCTGAAGGTAAATGGCAAGGGAAGTGTTTTGTGATTAGAGATTTCATTCAAGAAGTCATCTACCCTATAAACTGTGTGTTTTGTTCCAAACAGACATGAAAATTGGACTTCTGTGAGGAGGCATTTTTTGCCTGATGTTAAGGAAAGATCATGGGATCAGGACAAGTATGAGCAAATGAAAGAAAAAAGTAATCAGTCAGGGCTAGCTGGATGGTAACAAAATCCTTTTGGATTCTGCACAAAGCTACTGTGTGTGGCCAAGAATGCAAGAAATTGTCCTTCCATGAGCTGCTGCGTGACCTGGCACTGCCTCTGTGATGCTTGCATTATGTTTTAGTAAGACCAGCGGATCTCAAACTGGGCAGGGCATGTGAATCAACTGGGGTGGTTTTTAAAAATATAGTTTTCTAGCTCTTATCATTACTGAGTCAGAATCCCTGTGGGATGAGCTTTCGAGTGGTCCTGAAAGAGTCAGTATCCAAGGTAGTCATGGGAACAGATAAATTGCTCAAGCATCAGAGGTCAAGGACACAGTGTTGAAACTTGGTTCTTCTATTTATTACCTGTGAGACACTGGAAATAAATAGGAAATTCTTTGAACCTCAATCTCTTTACCCATAAGCCAGAGTAAAGAAACTTAGCTCAAAGTAGTGATATGATGATTAGTAATAATCTGAGTACCAATTGCCCAGGCCATGGCCTGGGACCTCAGAGGTTATTACTAATCACCATCATATGTATCTTTTAAAAATCTTTTATTGAAGTATAGTTGATTTACAATATTGCCTTAATTTCAGGTGCACAGCATAGTGATTCAGTTATTTCCAGAGCAGATTATAGTCCATTATAGATTATTACAAGGTATTTTTAAATAAAACAGGGTGAAGGCTTATTATTTAAAGACAAATATCTGTATACACACACATACTCCTAAAGGCCTTCAGGGGGTTGAGAGAAAGGTTTAGAAGATATAGATATTTTTCTGAAATTCCACAGGTAGTTCTTAATACAAATTACAAGTTTTAAGAGAAATATGTTGAAGATACCAAAAAATTTAAAATAATGTCATGTGTGAAGGGCCATTGGCAGGAACAATATGGCTGTGTCTTTTGTATTTAGCTACTGGTACTTATTTACTAAGAAACAATATGTTCAGCACCTAATCTCAACATATACAGATTCAGGAGTTCCCATCATGGCTCAGTGGTAGTGAAACTGACTAGAATCCATGAGGATGAGGGTTTGATCTCTGACCTTGCTCACTGTGTTAAGGATCCAACATTGCCATGAGCTGCGGTGTAGGTTGTAGACATGGCTTGGATCTGGCATTGCTGTGGCTGTGGCATAGGCCAGTGGCTATGGCTCTGATTTGACCACTAGCTTGGGAACCTCCATACGCTACCAGTGCGGCCCTAAAAGACAAAAAGACAACAAAACAAAACACCCCAAAACATAAACAGATTCAGTCCGATATAATATGGTACTACTTTGAATCTGTTCGCAGTATCATCTTCATAGAATACATGCTTCCTGGAGTTCCTGCTGTGGCAGAGTGAGTTAAGAACCCAGCAGCAGGCACTCTGGTCACTGCAGAGGTTTGGGTTTGACCCCTGGCTTGGTGTGGGCGGTTAAGGATCCTCAGCTGAGGCATAGGTAGCAGCTGTGGCTTGGATTCATTCCCTGGCCTGGGAACTTCCATGTGCCCCAGATACAGCCATAAAGTTAACTAAACCAATGAAAGAATACGTGCTACCAAAATGTTTGTTAGCACACTTTAAAATCACTGTGCTGGAGTTCTCATCATCGCACAGCAGAAACAAATCTGACTAGGAACCATGAGGTTGCAGCTTCGATCTCTGACCTCGCTCAGTGGGTTAAGGATCCGGCATTGCCGTGAGCTGTGGTGTAGGTCACAGACTTGGCTCAGGGCTGGCATTATTGTGGCTGTGTCATAGGCCGGTGGCTACAGGTCTGATTACACCCCTGGCCTGGGAACCTCCCCATGCCTTGGGTTTGGCCCTAAAAAGACAAAAAGACAAAAAATAAAATAAAAAACAATCACTCTGCCATCATCAAATATCAGGTTTTTGAATTTACAGCCATCCATGACTTACTTATTTCAGATAGATCATATAACCGCTATTCTATTCCAGCTTTTTGAATTTGTAAGGGGAAAAGAGAAAACATATAATGAATGCACCTTTCTCCAGTGTATCAAACACATTTCAAACTGAAAATGTTACCTGATATGGCAATGCACTTGCTAGTACCACAAACCTTTGTGCCAAGAAAAACAGAGACAAGAGAGGTATGGAAAGACAAAACCTTTTGTTGGTCCTCAAACTGAGTGAAGCTCTGAAATGTAGAGATGATCTCTGACGTTATAATGGGCACCTGTATGTTCTTACTATGTAAATGAAGTTGCCGATATGAAGTGATATTACAGTGTGTCAGCAAATAAATTCTTCCTAACTTTACTCGCATATGGAAGTTTCCAGGGGTCGCATCAGAGGTGTAGCTGCCAGCCTACCCCACAGCACCACCAACACAAGAACCCAGCCCTATCTGTGACCTACACCACAGCTCAGGGCTAGAATCGGAATTTAAAGTCATGCTTTGCTGCCTGTCAGACTTTCTAGAACAGACCTCACTGTAAACCATTTTATGTGTGTGTTTGTGTTTCACATGATTCTCAGGGAAAAGACGGGTGTTATTATATCGATTTTTCAGATGTTGGAAACAGTTCTGGAGGAACAACTTGCCTAATGAATATAGAGCTTTATTTACTAAATCCTTTTTTTTTTTTCAAGGGCCTCACCCACAGTAGCGTGTGGAAGTTCTTAGGGTAGGGTTCAAACTGGAGCTACAGCTGTGGCCTACACCACAGCCACAACTCAGGATCTGAGGTGCATCTGCGACGTTCACCACAGCTCACAGAAATGCCAGATCACCCACCCACTGAGCAAGGCTGGGGATCAAACCCGCATCCTCATGGATCCTAGTGGGATTCGTTTCCAATGTGCCAAAATGAGAACTTCCAACTAAGTCTTGATTCTAAATCCTTTAAATTTGACCTGAAATTTTTTAGTCCTTTTATCTTTTGATACTCTCCTATGATTATCTTCTATTTTATCTCGTTGGTTCCTTAACTTTTCAGGTTATCTCAAGTTGCAATCTGCTTGGGGACATAATTTCACACAAAACTGAAAGCTCATAAATTTATAAAACACTGCTACATTTTTTACTATGAAAAAAACAGGGCTGTGAGTACTTTTAATTATTCAGAAACAAAGGCAAGGGACTGGAAAACTGAATTAGAAACTTTCTGAACTGTCAGGTCAACTTAGTCGTTTTTCTTCTTTTTTTGAAAAGAAACTATTTCTCCTGTAATTTCTAATGCCAACTATGGCTTCTTTTAACTTTTCTCCTTTTTAAAGGAGATCTGTATTACTTTCATAAACAAACAGCAAAAACCCAGTGAGATAAACAGCTGTTATAAGGGCACCCCAAATTTCATTTTCTAATCCTTTAAAAAAAATTTTATTAATTTTTTATTTTTATTTCCCCAAACACAATTTTTTTCCCACGGTACAGCATGGGGACCCAGTTACACATATATGAATACATAACTTTTCCTCCCATTGTCGTGCTCTGTAATAAGTATCTAGACAGTTCTCAGAGCTACAAAGCAGGATCTCATTGTAAATCCATTCCATGAGCAATAGTTTGCATCTGTTCACCCCAAGCTCCCAATCCTTTCTCCCTCTCCCCCCCCCACCAGCAACCACAAGTCTATTCTCCAAGTCCATGATTTTCTTTTCTGTGGAAAGGTCCATTTGTGCTGGATATTAGATACCAGATATGTGTGATATCATATGGTATTTGTCTTTCTCTTTCTGACTGAATTCACTCAGTGTGAGAGTCTCTAGTTCCATCTATGTTGATGCAAATGGCATCATGTCGTTCCTTTTTATGGCTGAGTAGTATTCCAACCATCTGTCAATGGACATTTGGGTTGTTACCAGCTCTTGGCTATTGTGAATAGAGCTGCAATGAACATGCGGGTGCATGTGTCTCTTTTAAGCAGAGTTTTGTCCAGATAGATGCCCAAGAGTGGGATTGCTGGGTCATATGGTAGTTCTATGTATAGATTTCTAACGTACCTCCATACTGGTCTCCATAGTGGCTGTACCAGCTTACATTCCCACCAACAGTGCAGGAGGGTTCCCTTTTCTCTACACCCCTTCCAGCACTCATTATTTGTGGACTTATGAATGATGGCCATTCTGACTGGTGTGAAGTGATATCTCATGGTAGTTTTGATTTGCATTCCTCTAACAATCAGGGATATGGAGCATTGTTTCTAGTGCTCGTTGGTCATCTGTATATCTTCCTTGGAGAAATGTCTCCAATATATCCAGTGAGATATACACCTGTTATAAAAGTACCCCCAATTTCTTAGACTACCTCTTTTTCATTGTTCCTCCTCATTTACTAAAGAGCAAGAAAGGCAGGATAGCAAAGACAACACTTAGTTTTTCATGAAGACTAATTATTGAAAGAGATTTACCCTGGAAATCATGCTTTCCTATGACAGTCCTTGTTGTTTAAGTATCAGGAAATAAAATATCCCGCTATTACACAAACATAAGCAGCCTATATAAATAATGAAATTACTCATGCTGTGAGGCCTAGAGTATATTCCATCCTCTGCTGTTTGATTTGCATAAGCAAATATATAATTTCATATGTCTTGAAAACAAATGATGTTAAGTCTGAGCCACCAGAAGGACTTTTCAACCAAGCTGAAGCCATTTTAGAAACTCCTTGTTCCTCTTTTAAGTCCATTCTTAAGAATATGTTGTCCAATAACTAAAACACTCTGAGGATTTGTTACTTGTCTCTGATTTATCCTGACTTTGCCTTCTGTCATCAATTGACACCCTGGGGAATGGCATTTGCTTTGCTGCATGCATCTAGGAAGCTTGTTCCAGGGTCAAGAGCTAATTCAGAAAATGAAGCTTATTTCAACAACTCTGTTAACTCTTGATCCGACATGAGCTCCAGGGCATCTGTGCTGCTATGATAAAGGGCTCATGTAGATGTTTTAGCTGAGTCCAGTCCTTCTTGTCCATGAACAAGCTTTGTTACTTCTGTAGCCAAGTCCTTTCTGAGGGCCCTGCTTTTCTGGCTCTTTGACATGCAACTGCATTACGGCCAACTTCTGGAAGTGGCAGAAAAGTGAAGAGCTTCAGGTACCTTTCTACCAAATTATCCTGCTGTCTCAAAACACGGATACAAGTCAAATGAGGATGTCTTATCTCTGTGTAGCCAAACAGTAGTAACAGCTGACGTTCCCAGTATTGCTTCAGTTGTATTCGTAATCAGAGGTAGAGAGAGAGTCTAAAACTGTCTTCTCCTGTCAACTTGTGGATGAACTCGGATCCAGACATGATATTACCCAGGTGATCAGATCCACCCAGTTGGGCCTGGCATCCATAACCCTGGAAAATGTAACAGACATCATAGGCTTGGAGCATATGATGGTATAAAAACTTGGCCAAACTCATTCCTCCTGGGTCTTAAGTTGAGTCGTCCCACTCTGCACCTCAGCAGTGAGCCCATGAGGAAGTGGCCGCCCACCACTGCTAGCAAGCCCCCCAGGTGCTGCTTCTGGTACTAGGCCAAAAGGTCCAGCACCTTGAAGCTACCCCAGGTACATCTGTTAAGTGAAGAGCTCCCAGCACCTACCCGCCAGGGTCTGGAGCCCTAGGCGCAGGCCTGTGCCTTGCTTTGCATGCCCTCTGCATGCAGAGCCCTCCCCCATGCATGCTGGGTGGTACTGATGCTCTCTTCCTCCAAAGGCACAGTGGCACCTCCCACTAGCATGATGACCTTGTGGTTTGCTCTTGGAAGGGAAACAGGGCCAAGGGCGCCAGCTGGTCGATTGTGTGAAGCGAGATGGTGTCAAAGCCTCTGGGGAATATAGCCCGCCACACCCTGGTCAGAGAGCCCTGGGTGCTCTGTCTTGGCACCCCTCTTGGGGGAAGAACTCCTTGAGCAGACCCCAAGTGGCCTGCACTGCCAGCAACCCCTGAACGGTGGAGCGGGGTAGAGTCTTGACCCGCGTGGGATAGCAAACCACCACACAGGGAAATGCACTCCAGTGTGGGTGCCAGCATCTCAGTGGAAGTCTGTTACAAGATAGTGAATATAAGTATCTGTGCTATGAAGTAAATCCTTGTTGCTTACCTTTTACATGTAGTGGTTTGCATCTGTTAACCCCATACCTCTAATTTGTCCCCCCTCCCCACTTTGGTAAGGATAAATTTTTTCTGAGTCTGTTTCTTTTTCTTTTCTTCTTCCTGTTTTTTGTTTGTTTGTTCGTTTGTCTGTTTGCTTTTGGCTCTGCACACTGCTTGGGGAAGTTTCCAGGCCAGGGATGGAACTGTACCTCAGCAGCGACTCAAGCTGCTGCAGTGACAACGCTGGATCCTTAACCCATTGTACCACAAGAGAACTCTTTTTAATTTAATTTTCATTTGTGTCATATTTTAGATTCCACTTATAAGTGATATTATACGTTATTTGTCTTTCTCTCTCTAATTTACTTGGTATGATAATCTCTAGGTCCATCCACGTTGCTGCAAAGGGCATTATTTCATTCTTTTTATTTCTGGTTAATATGCCATTGTACACATGTCCCACGTCTTCTTCATTCACTCATTTGTTGATGGACATTTGGGTTGTTTCCATGTCTTGTTTATTGTAAATAGCACTGCTGTAAACATAGAAATGCATGTATTTTTTTTTTAAAGCCCACACCTGTGGCATATGGAGGTTCCTGGATTAGGGGCTGAATTGGAGCTTCAGTTGCCAGCCTGTGCCACAGCCACAACAATGCCAAATCTGAGCTGCATCTGTCGCCTGTGCTGCAGTTTGTGGCAATGCCACATCCTTCACCCACTGAGTGAGGTATCAAATCCACATCCAAATGGATACTATATCAGGTTCTTAACCCGCTGAACCCCAACAGGAACTCCATATCTTTTCACCTGAGAGTTTTCTCCTGATATATGCCTAGGAATGGGTCTGCTGTATCATATCATATCATGGCACCTCTATTTTTATGTTTTTGAGGAATCTCCATACAGTTTTCTATAGCAGATGCACCAATTTACATTCCCTCCAACAGTGCAGAGGGTTCTCTTTTCCACACCCTCACTCCAGTGTTTGTTACTTGAAGGCTTTTTTATTTTTTTGGCTGTGCCACAGCATACATGAATTCCTGAGTCAGGGATTGAACCCGTGCTATAGAAGTGACCCAGGCCACAGCAGTGACAATGCCAGATCCTTAACTGCTAGACCACCAGGGAACTCCCTGTAGACTTTTTATTGATGACCATTCTGACCAGTGTGAGGTGGTACCTCACTGTAGTTTTGACTTGCTTTTCTATAATAATATGCCTAAGCCAGTTGTCTATTGATGGACACTTGGGTTGCTTCCATGTCTTGGCTATTGCACTGCTGCTACTAACGCTGGGGTGCAGGTATTTTTTTAATTACAGATTTTGTTTTTTTCTGGATATGTGCCCTGGAGTGGAATGGCCAGATCATATGGTAGTTCTATTTTTAGTTTTTAAAGGCATCGCTATGCAGTTTTGTATAGTGGCTGTAGAACTTCACATTCTCATCAACAGTGTAGGAGAGTCCCCATTCCTCCATACCCTCTCCAGCATTTATTGTTTGTAGCCTTTTTGTTGATAGCCATTCTGACTGCTGTTAGGGGGTACCTCATAGTGGCTTTGATTTGCATTACTCTAATAGCAATGTTGAGCATCTTTTCTTGTGCTTGTTGGCCATTTGTATGTCTTTTTTTAAAAAGAAATGTATATTTAGGTCTTCTGCTTTATTATGTTGAGGTATGTTCCCTCTCTAGCCACTTTGGTCAGAGTTTTTTTTTTATTTAATCATGAATGGGTGTTGATTATCACCATGTTTATTATAAAAGATCCAGAAGTGCTTGAAGTTATGTATGGCGGAATAAAAACATCAACAATACGATGCTGATAGCAATCTTAATGATGAGTAAAATAGATGAAATTGTGACTTCTTTTGCTAATATTTGCATTTTCTTTCCATTTCCCAGCTCTCAAAAGTCTATGGCCCTGTATTCACTGTGTATCTTGGCTTGAAGCCTGCTGTTGTGTTGCATGGCTATGAAGCAATGAAAGAAGCCCTAATTGATGGGGGAGAGGAATTTTCTGGAAGGGGCCATTTCCCAGTGGCTGAGAGAATTAATAAAGGGCATGGTAGGTGTTCATGTTCAGCATTAGTAATGGGGGTGGGGAGGTTGAAAAATTTTGAAGAGTCCCCCACAAGAGCTTGGTCCTTCTGTGAGGAGGCCAAGTGTCAGCTCAGTCCTCCCTGCCTGGGACCTCCCTCCTAGTTTCTGCTTCCCCTCCTGGTAGGAATCATCTTCAGCAATGGAAAGAGATGGAAGGAGACCCGGCGCTTCTCCCTCATGACCCTGCGGAATTTTGGGATGGGGAAGAGAAGCATTGAAGAACGCGTTCAAGAGGAAGCCCGCTGCCTTGTGGAGGAGTTGAGAAAAACCAATGGTGGGTGAGGCTGTGATCTGTAAGTCTGACCTTAACACACTGCTCTCTCCCTCCTGGGATGTCCTTGGAGACTTTTCAGGGCAGCCACATCTTCCTTACGGGCTGTGGTTTTTGGCCCTGGTGTGGAGGAGGGGGTGTGTGAAACAGAGCCAAGTGAGCTTTTGTGTATCTGTGCTTCTTGTGTTTGTATCCTTATGATGGTGCACACAGTGTGGATTAAAAGGTCATTTAATCCTATTCTGTTTTGAGCTCTTTGTTTTCAATCATTATATCATGAAGGAAGAAGGTTTTAAGTGGTTTTTTGTTGTTGTTGTTGTTGTTGTTTTTTAGTATTAGAGGACAGTGTTTTTCCCATAGTGTAAGTGTGGGTTATCTATTCCAGAACATTTCACCAGGGAATACTTGTCAAGTGGACAGGGTGGGAATGCTGTCATCATGACCTTATGGAGCGTGAAACAAATGACATGTGCTTTAACTTAATTGGCCTCTATTTGTTTGGTCAGCCTCACTTACGTGTCTGAGGCTTTCTTCTGAGACCCACTGCCTACTGTTCTGGCTCGTAATGATAGTTTTCTATGGTTTTACTTGCTTAGGTGTTGATTAGGGCAGATCTCATCAGTTGTGATTTCCATGTAAACAGCTATTTTAAAATTATCAGCTTGAGTTATTTAATGTTGCTCCCTATGTACAGCATTGTCTTATTTATTTTTAAGACATGGATGCAATAGCATAATCCTGAACATTACACAAATACCAGGTTATATAATAATTTAACTAGATTTCAACTAATATTGTAATTCATGACCCTGCCTTCCCTATTAGTTGTTTCTTTTTCCAGTGTTTGTGTATATGTGTGCGTGTGCATGTGAGTGTGCGTGTGTGTGTATGTGTGTGTGTTTGTTTGTTTAGGGCCACAGTGTAGCATCTGGAAATTCCCAGGCCAGGGGTCAAATTGGAGCTACAGCTGTGGGCCTTCACCACAGCCACAGCAATGCCAGATCTGAGCCATGTCTGCAAACTACACTGCAGCTCGTGGCAATGCTGGATCCTTAACCCAGTAAGTGGGCCAAGGATTGAACCCACATCCTCATCAATACTAGTTGGGTTCATTTTCTGCTGAACCACAATGGGAACTCACTGTTTTCAGCATTCTTCATCTACCCCTCTATTGGTATATTAATAACTTTTTTCTTTTTACTTTTTAGGCCACACATGCTGGCCAACCTAAACTTAGCCAGCCAACCTACTCTTCTTAGTTCATGTAGTCCATGAAAACCCCAGTAAGGGCTCTGGCCTGTGCTCTCTGCTTGTTTCTTCTGACCTCCTGGTCAACCTTGGTGCTTCCACCTGTGGCCCTGTGTGCTGTGCCCCCTCCTCTTGGGAAGTATGGGTAACAAACTGACTTTCCATTGGCAGTCATTTCCTGATGTTGGCTTCACATCTGAACAAAAATAACCCCCCAAGGACATTTTAACACAATTGGATTGGGGTTAGAATGTTCATGGCAATTTTTTCACCCCCTAGTGGCAGCTGTACTGACCTATGAAGTGCTTGTCATGATGAATCTGATTTTCAGTCTAGATTCTAAATTACCTGCTTCTTAATCCTCTCTCTCCAATGAAGTGAAAGGAAAGATAAACATCATATTTTAGCTGTCCTACATACTGAAAGAAATCTAACAGCCTTCTCAAATTATCCCCTACCTTCTAAAAGAAGTTCTTCTAGAAGCTTAGTGACTTGACATGTTTCAGCTGAAAAGGAGCTTGGCATGGACCAGTTAACTAAGTAGGATTCCTATTGTTAAAATCACTATCATTTCTTCTCAGCACTTTGATGCAGGTCATGCTTCATTGCATTATGATGTGATTTTTTGCATATAAAATTTATAAGGAGTTCCCGATCTGGTGGAGTGGATTAAAAATCCAACTTGAGTGGCTTGGGTTGCTGTGGAGGTGCAGGTTTGTTCCCAGCCCATGAACTTCCATATGCTGCCAGTGTGGCCATTAAAAGAGAATTGATCATTTATTTGACTATAGCAGTTTCATTTAAGTATTGGCCAATAAAAAAGAAAGCTACTTTTCCTCTGCTTTAATTTTTTTCTCTGTAAAGTGGTAGAATTGATCTATATTCAAAAGTTAAGGTGTTGTAAAACTGAGATTCTTAGTACTGTTTCGTTTATAGCAAATAAAAAAATGGTAATATCTGTAAGATATATTGGAATAAACCATAGGGAATCTGGGGGCAATGTTCTGTAGCTTGGTGTATATTATGTAATTATGATGTTACAAATAAAATGTATTAGGGAAGATAGTCAGAAAAAAAAAGACATATGTGCTATCATTTTCATTGATAATGAAAATTGATAATATCATTAACATTGATAATGGGTCTTCTTCTACTAGATCCACTCCTTATACCTTAAAAGTCTGTGAATTTGCTTATAGTCCACATATCATCAAATAAAATGCTTTTATCTCCCCCCCCCAAAAAAAAACAAAAAACAAAAACAAAAGTTAAGGTAAGGTATTCTGTTGGTGGCTATATCTAACAATATCCTAGAATTCCATCAGAGGGAAGAATCTGTCCAAATAAGTGAAATGTGAGGCCTGGTTGGTGGTGAGGATCCCTATTTCTTAAAGCAGGACATTGCTTTCCCACCCCACCCCACCCCATATTGCAGTAAAGAAACAAAAGGACTCCAGTTATCAATTTAACCTTCCTTGTTTGCCCTGTGACTTAAGTCTGAAGTGAAAACTTCTTATTTACTTTTGTTTTAGGCAAACAAATCTTTATAATCCATTTTTTTTTAGGGCCACACCTGTGGCATATGGAGGTTCCTAGCTGCTGGCCTCTACCACCGCCACAGCAACACCAGATCCGAGCCATGTCTGCGACCTACACCACAGCTCACGGCAACACCACAGCTCACAGGAATACTGCATCCTTAATCCACTGAGCAGGGCAGGGATCGAACCTACAACCTCATGGTTCCTAGTTGAATTCGTTTCTGCTGTGCCACGAGGGGAACTCCAGCAAACAAATCTTAAAATTTGTGTTTGAGTTAGTTTTTCTTCTCATAAAAACATAGGTGCCTTTTTCTTGTTTTCATTGTTCTTTCAGGTACTTGAAGCTTTCTCTCTTTAATCTTTTCTTTTCTTGACTCTATCAGATGTTCCTTCAACTATTCATTACATATAAAAGGTTTCCAGATCCTAATTATTTCTTCCTTCCTACATCAATGCTTAATTTTCTATGTGCTTACCAAACAGATATGATTCTCCACTGATAGATAACCTGAATTATTGTTTTAAAAACTGAATCTTACTTTTTTTTTCTCTTCAAAAGAGCCAGCTCCTTGGGTCAAGGCAGTGATGTACACAGAGTATTTGGAGAATAATTATTAAACAAACTAGGATGGGATGGTCAATTCATGTTTAAGGGAAAAGTGATGCATTGATTTTAAGGATGCTGAAATTTTTGCTGATGAGGGAATTTCTAGGTAGATATTACTTTAGAGATTACTTTAGAGATACCTATTATCCACAAAGAAGTTTATATATATAAATATATATATGTATTTTAATGGTGTTTAAAATCTTTTTAAATCTTTAGCTTCACCCTGTGATCCCACTTTCCTCCTGGGCTGTGCTCCCTGCAATGTGATCTGCTCCATCATTTTCCACAATCGTTTTGATTATACAGATCCAAATTTTCTTACCTTGTTGGAAAAATTAAATGAAAACTTCAGGATTCTGAGCTCCCCGTGGATGCAGGTGAAGTCAACATTCTCTTTTCCTGAATTGTTAGTGCTCTTCTCTTTGATGAGTACAAAATTCCATCTGGAGCATGCTTGGAAGTGAACATTTGGAAATGAGTTATTTTGTGTATTACGATGTGGTAACTCTGGGAATCAAATTCTCCCCTTTCTGTGTGTGTTTTAACTTGCTATAGGTTTTCCTTTTGCTTTTTGCTTTTTTTTTCATTTTTTTATTACTCAAATGAATTTATCACATCTGTACTTGTATAATGATCATAACAATCTGATTTCACAGGATTTCCATCCCACAGCCCAGGCACATCCCCCCACACCCCAAACTGTCTCCTCCAGAGACCATAAGCTTTTCAATGTCTGTGAGTCAGCATCTGTTCTGCAAAGAAGTTCCGTCTGTCCTTTTTTCAGATTCCACACGTCAGTGAAAGCATTTGATGTTGGTGTCTCATTGTATGGCTGACTTCACCTAGCATGATAGTTTCTAGGTCCATCCATGTTGCTGAAAATGCTGGTATTTCATTCTTTTGATGGCTGAGTAATATTCCACTGTGTATATGTACCACCTCTTCTGGATCCACTCCTCTGTCAGTGGACATTTAGGTTATTTCCATTTTTTTCGCTATTGTAAATAGTGCTACAATGAACATTGGAGTACATGAGTCTTTGTGAGTCGTGGTTTTCTCTGGGTAGATGCCCAGGAGTGGGATTCCTGGATCAAATGGTAGTTCTATTTTGAGTTTTCTGATGCATCTCCATACAGCTTTCCACAGTGGTTGCACCAATTTACAATTCCACCAACAGTGTAATAGAGTTCCTTTTTCTCCACACCCTCTCCAGCACTTAGGGTTTGTAGACTTTTGGATGATGGCCATTCTGGCTGGTGTAAGGTGGTACCTCATCGTGGTTTTGATTTGCATTTCTCTAATAATGAGTGACGCTTTTCATGTGTTTCTTGGCCATCTGTATGTCTTTTTTGGAGAACTGTCTGTTTAGATCTTCCTCCCATTTTTGGATGGGGTTGTTTGTTTTTTCGGTATGGAGCTGCAGAAGGTGTTTATAAATTTTGGAGATTAATCCCTTGTCAGTCGATTCACTTGCAAAGATTTTCTCCCATTCTGTGGGTTGTCTTTTTTGTGTTGTTTAGGGTTTCCTTTGCTGTGCAGAAACTTTGAAGTTTGATTAGGTCCCATTTGTTTATTTTTCTTTTTATTGTCAATACTCAAAGAGGTGGATCTGAGAAGATGTTGCTGTTGTTTATGTCAGAGAGTGTTTGGCCTGTGTTTTCCTTTAAGAGTTTTATAGTGTCTGGTCTTATATCTAGGTCTTTAATCCATTTGGAGTTTATTTTTGTGTATGGTGTTAGGGAGTGTTCTAATTTCATTCTTTTCCATGTGGCTGTCCAGTTTTCCCAGCACCACTTATTGAACAAGCTGTCCTTTCTCCATTGTATAGTCTTGCTTCCTTTGTCATAGATTAATTGGCCGTAAGTGCATGGGTTTAATTCTGGGCTTTCTATCCTGTTCCACTGATCTATATGTCTGTCTTTGTGCCACTACCATGCAGTTTTGATGACTGTTGCTTTGTAGTATAGTCTTATCCAGGAGCCTGATTCCTCCAGCTCCATTTTTCTTTTTCAGGATGTCTTTAGCTATTCTGGGTCCTTTGTACTTCCAAACAAACTTTAAAATATTTTGTTCAAGTTCTGTGAAAAATGTGCTTGGTAATTTGATAGGGATTGCATTGAATCTGTAGATTGCCTTGGGTAGTAGAGTCATTTTGATAATATTAACTCTTCCAATCCATGAGCATGGTATATATTTCCATCTGTTTGTGTCATCTTTGATTTCTTTCATCAGTGGCTTGTAGTTTTCAGAGTACAGGTCTTTTGTTTCTTTAGGTAGGTTTCCTCCTAGCTATTTTATTCTTTTGGATGTGATGGTAAACAGGATTTCTTCCCTAATTTCCTTTTCTGCTTTTTCATTGTCAGTATATAGATTCTTTTTGCTTTATGTAGGCTATAACTTCTATTTTTTTGGCTGTGTGTGCAGCATACAAAAGTTACAGGGCCAAGGATCAAACCACAGCCACAGCAGTAACAGCACCAAATCCTTAACTGCTGGACTGACTATTCTAAACTATTTTGGCAAAGTCTCTTTCTCTCTCTCTTTTTTTTTTTTTGTCATGTGTGGTCTCTGAAATCTCTGTTCCTTTAGTTTATGTCCAGCTAGCATCTGGATAGAGACATCATTAAATGTGAGGAGCAAAAAAAAAAAAAAAAAAAAAGGCAGATGGAGATGGAGAGAGTGGAGAGAGAGAGAGAAAGGAGGAAGGACAGAAGGAAAAATATAAAGGATGAGAGGAAGAAGGGAAGTTCTCTTTGTGGCTTAGTGATAAGGAAACCAATTGCTATCCATGAGGGATTAGATCCCTGGTCTCACTCAGTGAGTTAAGGTTCTGGTATTGCCTGGAGCTGTGCTGGAAGGTCTTACTTGCAGCTCAGATCTCGCCTGGCTATGGCCAGTGGCTGCAGCTCTGATTCTACCTTTGGCCACGGAGCTTCCATATGCCACAGGTGTGACCCTTAAAAACAAACAAACCCAAAAAAAAGCCAAACAAAAAAAGGAAAATGAAAGGAATAAAGGGAAGAAGGGAAAGCAAGGGAAAGGAAGGAAGGAAGAGACAGGAAAGAGGGAAGGAGGGAGGAAATAACTCTTCCAGATGAGCTCTGTGCTGGGGCACTCATTGTAGCCTCAGCCAGGCCATTTTGGACTCTGTCTTGGTCTTCCCCTAATGCTTGTACTGAGCCTAGAGATCAGGCAGAGGTGAAAGCATAGTGTCTTCTCAGGACTTTTCTTAGCCCATGTCTGGCCCTGGGCATGCGCATAGCTTTCTAAATTCCTCAGTTCACATGGGTGCTTTTGAATGTCCTAATTTCCCAAGGCCCTCCCTTTTCAGGGGCTGGGTTGGATGCTCTCTCCTATGCCTTAAGTGTAATTGTTTGCCCCCGGTGGTTGCAGGTTGTTATTCATTCATCTTGCTAGGTTTGCACAACATCCCTGCTGCATTTCCAACCATGAGTTTTAAGTTAGTGGAAACAAAAGCAAGGGGCTGTGTCAGCCTTGCAGGTGGCCTCAGAGAGGTCAGAACACAGACACACAATTCTTTGTGAGTGAGGACTGTTTTGGTTTCTCTGGAACCAGGAACCAAGCTCCCATCTTGCAAGCTGCCCTTGTTGGGACCACTGCCAAGCTGAGGAGGGAGGTGGGACAAGTGGCAGAAAAAAGCCACAAATCTTTCTTGCCATTTAAAGTTGCCTGTTTCTCGCTTCAGCATTCCTATGATAGCTGTAAACCTTTGTGTTTCTGACAAGTTCTGACAAGTTGATTGTGACAGTGTTTGCTTGATTTTCTGACATATTTTGTGGAGGGATTGACCTTTAGAGCTGTCTCCTACACCATTCTTGCTGATGTTATTCTATGCAGTGAATGTTTGAACATCACAGTCATGCCTTAGCCTCATTCATAGCATAGTGTCATGGGGTGCATATTTGAGAAAGATGACAGAGCCTTTGTTTTATAGACAAGAAAAGAAATGCCTGAATATAAAGCTGGAATTCAAGCCTATTCACTCTCTGGCTGTGGTTTTCCCACTACTCCTCCATGTCCAGTTTCCATAATCTACTTTGATGACAGCCCAAAAGCATGGCCATAGCCCTCAGTGGTCAGCCAGACCCTTCCTGAAAGGCTTCCATTGCCCACAGGGCTTGTCCTCCAATGACCCTCAGTGACTTCTTCATCATATTCCTTCGCATAAGTATTCTAATTTAGGAAGGAGAATCGGTCTTTCAAGGAAGAGACTGTTTGTGAACACAGATGCTACCAGGGAACACTGACTAGGTTCAGGGGTGCAGCTAGTTGGGAATGTGGCTGACAAGGTAATTGGGCTTGGGATGTCAGAACTGGTTTTAGGGTGTATGAGCCTTAACTAGACACCACAGATTTGCCCTGTGCTGAGCCAATGTACTCTACCGAAATAAAGTCACGTGATCTTGGAAAAGTCATTTACCTGCTCTGGTGCATAGGTCCTTTATTGATAAAATGCTGAGTTGGGTTTCATGTCATATTTGCATGCCCCTGAGTAATCAAAATGGTGGTTCTGTTTCTGAGGCTGCTTGATAATATAAAAATAGCAGGGAGTGGCTTTGTGTTCTATATCAGGTTACCCAACTTTCCTAACCTGTTTCCTTATGTGTAAAATGTGAATCATAGTCATTCATCTCATTCTGTATTTCAAGGTTGTAGGGAAGAGTTAATGTAAAAACTGAGAGAATTGACATGCAGATATTTTAATATCATATGTTTGATATATGAGTATAGGAAATGACTTAACTTTCATCATCTAGTCAGAGTGTCCCCCTGAAATATCTCTATCAGCATAGAGAATTACTTTAAAAAAATAGATTTTTAGGGCCACACCTGCAGCACATGGATGGTCGCGAGCTAGGTGTTGAATCAGATCTACAGCTGTTGGCCTATGCCACAGCCAGAGCAGCACTGGAACTGAGCCACCTCTACAACCTACACCAGAGCTTTGCGGCAAAGTGGGATCTTTAACTCACCGAGTGAGGCCAGGGATCAAGCCCCCACACTCATGGATACCAGTTTGTTCTTACCCTGCTGAGCCACAATGGGAACTCTCAATAATTGCTTTATGGGTACAATGTAAAAGCCTCCCCCTGAAGATAGAGAGCATTTTGTGTTCATCTCAGTTTTTAAACAGGCTTGGCCTATGGTATACATGTCTTCAAGATATATTTTTAGATTACTAAATGTATTTTTTAATCTTTAAGGTCTGCAATAATTTCCCTGCTCTGATTGACTATCTCCCAGGGAGTCATAACAAAGTGTTTAAAAATTCTGCTTATGTAAAAAGCTATATTTTGGAGAAAGTAAAAGAACATCAAGCATCCCTGGACGTTAACGACCCTCGGGACTTCATTGATTGTTTCCTGATCAAGATGGAACAGGTAAAATGTTAATGACAGTTTGATTATCTGCTTGGCTAAATTTTTTGGTACATGGACTAGTTCTGTATTTATTAGGAAAGTTTAAATGGTGAGGCAAGAAATTCTTGACTGGCACTTTATGGGGTTTTTTAAATTTATTTTTTTAATTAATGTATTGTTGAATTACACTATTGTGCCAATTTCTGCTGTACAGAAACACACACACATATACACATATGCATTCTTTTCCTTGTATTATCTTCCATCATTTGACCAGCACTTCAGATGCTTATGTGTACATGGATCTGAACTGAGCACCATGGTAGGCTTAAAATTGACTTGTTGGTGTTTCCTCTTGGTCTAGTGTGAAGGTCATGTTGTCACTGGGGTGACTCAGGTCGCTACTGTGGAATGGGTTCAGTCTCTGGCCTGGGAACTTCTGCATGCCATGGGCATGGCCAAATAAAAATTAAATAAAGTCGAATGTTTAAATAACTAGGATACCTGAACCCTATTTGTTAGATACTAATAGGCCATCTGAGGAGAAAGAGAATGTACATCTCAGGTGAGATGGAAATACAAACAAGTGAGAAATACAGAGGGTTGAGCCATAAAAGGAAGGTGGATGTGATCACTTCACACAGCATGTGGGAGAATGAGAAGGAAGAGTTAACCCTGGGTGGGCTTCCTGTCTGTCCTGAAGTTTGACGTAGAGCTTCAAATATTTGCAATAAGTCATAGGGGAGGGAATTTTGGATTGGTAGAATGGTGCAATGAGAGGTTCAGAGATGTGTTGTGGTAAGGAGAGTAGATGGGTGGGAGAGAAGCCTTATCTGGATGTAACCAGAAAGAAATTTGGACAGACACAGAGTTTGTTGGGAGAAGAGAATTGCAAACTCTTGAGTCGGGCTTGTAATATTTTTCAAGATATGGCTCTAGTTTGCTCATTTCTGTCAGTTAAGATTGTATTTGCCCACCAATAAGAAAAATGACAAAGTTTTAAGGAAATAGGGCTTTTTCTAATCTCACATACAGAGAGTCTCATGTTGGGCAGTCTAGAGCTAGCCCGGAAGTATCCTGGACCCAAGTGCTTTCCATTCATCTTTGGCATACTTAAGTATACAGGCTTCACCTTCATGCTCAGAGACTCGTGTTCCAAGATAGTGTCTATAACCACATGCACCTTCATGTCTGTGTTTTGAGTAAGAAGACAGAAGGGGAGAACCTGGCCTCAGTAGGCCTTTGGTAGGAAGTATGTTGCTTGTCCATTGTAGCTGCAAAAGAGGCTTGGAATGGTATTTCCAGGCAAGCAAGTTATAAGGAATAGGAAATGAATATTGCATCAGTCACTCCTCATGCTTTGTCCTACCATACAGTCATCTTGTTTTGGTTTTTATTTTATTGATTTTTATTTTTAAATTTTTTGGCCATGCAAACAGCCTGCAGAAGTTCCCAGGCCAGGGATCAAATCAGCAGCACAGCAGTGACCCGAGCCACAGCCATGAAAAGAGTGGACCCTTAACATGCTGATCCACTGGGAAACTCCCATAGTGGTTGTGTTAGTACTGTACTCTCCAGTGTCCAGGTTTACTTAACTTTATAACAATGCATTATTTTGGATTGGTTGCAAGTATACATGCTGGCAAAGTATCAGATAATCACATGAAATCATTCCTAGGAAAAACACAATCACCAGATGGCGTTTACTCTTGAAAACTTGATAGCCACTATATCTGACTTGTTTGGAGCTGGGACAGAGACAACGAGCACCTCTCTGAGATATGGGCTCCTCCTGCTGCTGAAGCACCCAGATGTCACAGGTATGACCAACAGGGTGGCAGGGTGATTTCAGAAGAGAGGTTGGGAAGACATGGAGAGAGGCCTCCATATTATTTCATTAGAGATGCTTTATTTTTGAAATTTCTGTGCCACCAACTACAAGTTGTCCAAACATTAAGAAAAGGATAAAAATAAGACAAGTTTGTGTAACAGGAAAGGACAACTGAAAACAGGGAATTCAGCATGAGCAATAGCAAAGGCACTAAAGGTATGGATTTCATAAATAAAAAATTCTGGATAAATGTCTGGACTTCATGAGAAGGGATTTGCAGCAGGCATGGCCAGCATAAATTGGCCTAGAATCGAATATTAGTTTTCTTAAGAAGAGTCCACTTTGTTTGTCCTTGCCTTTTTTTTTTTTTTTTTTTTTTTTGGTCTTCTTAGGACCACACCTGTGGCATATGGAGGCTCCCAGGCTAGGGGTCTAATCGGAGCTGTAGCTACTGGCCTACGCCAGAGCCACAGCAATGCAGGATCCGAGCTGTGTCTGTGACCTACACCACAGCTCACGGCAATGCCAGATCCTTAACTCACTGAGCAAGGCCAGGAATGGAACGTATAACCTCATGGATCCTAGTCAGATTCCTTAACCACTGAGCCACAACGGGAACTCCTAGAAATCTTTCCATATTCTGAATATGCAGCATTCTAATGCTAGGGTAGAAAACTATAGGGTAGAGAACTATATTTGTTGAAGTACAGCAAAAATTCAGGAAATTTGGTGAGAAAGCCTGAGAAAATTCCCCAAATCAGGGAGGTATTTTAAAAGATTAGACTTAGAAAAAAAATACATGCTGTTTCGACAGAAGATATGACTAAAGGAGTTTTATCCCATTTTAAACAACTTTATTTTTTTCCAGTTTTACTGAAATATAATTAACAAATACAAATTTATATATTTAAGGTGTACAAAGTGATGATTTCATATATGGACAAATTATGAAATGATTTCCACAATCAAGCTTATTGATGACTCTAAGCAAACTTCAAGGACGTAATAGAGTATTGTTAACTATAGTCAACATGTCATAATTACATCCCCAGAACTTGTTCTTATAACTGAAAGTTTGTACCCTTTGACTAACATTTTCTCATGTCCTCCACCCCCAGCCTCTGACAACCGCCCCCTTCCCTCTTTGTTTCTATGAGTTTGACTTTATTTTATTTTTGTCTTTTTAGGGCCACACCCATGGCATATGGAGGTTCCCAGGCTAGGGGTTGAATCGGAGCTGCAGCCGCCGGCCTACACCACAGCCACAGCAATGCCAGGTTTGAGCCATGTCTGCAACCAAACCACAGCTCACTACAACGCCGGATCCTTAACCTACTGAGCGAGGCCAAGGATTGAACCTGCATGCTCTTGTGTACTAGGCAGCTTCGTTTCTGCTGAGTCACAATGGGAACTCTGAGTTTGACTTATTTAGATTCCACATAAAAGTTAGATCATGCAGTTTTTGTCTGTTTGAGTCTGGCTTACTTTGCTTAGCATAATATCATCCAGGTTCATTCGTGTTGTTGCAAAAAGCAGAATTTTCATCTTTATTGGCTGCATACTATGCTCTATATACATTATCTTTTCCTTATCTCTTTATCCATTGACAGACACTTGGGTTGTTTCTGTATCTTGGTTGTTGTGAGTAATGTTGCAGTGAACATGGGAATGCAAATATCTATTTATATTTGAAGCGTTTTATTATTTCCATTTGTATTCATCTGTGTGCTGATATGTAGGTGTGTATAGATTGATCTCAAAGCCTGCCTTGTGTGAAAGTCACTTGTACCTATAATTAGACAACTCAGACTCTGTGTCTAGATGTACTTCTGAGCATGTGAGTAATGTGTATAATGATGTTGGGACACCTTGGTAGAGCTCCATGTATCCCTGAATTGGTATGCAAATATGATATAGCTCTTTTTCCATCAGTCTTACTTGTGTCTTATCAGCCAAAGTGCAGAAAGAGATTGACTCTGTGATTGAGAGACACCGAAGTCCTTGCATGCAGGACAGAAGCCGCATGCCCTACACAGATGCCGTGGTGCATGAGATCCAGAGATACATTGACCTGGTCCCCATCAGCCTGCCTCATGCAGTGACCAGGGACATTAAATTCAGAAACTACCTCATCCCCAAGGTAAGATTTGTTCCAGTGAGCTCAATGCTCTTAAAGTTCCCATGTTCACAGTATGGTTTCAACTCAATAGATGAGAAAATCGCAAAAGCCATACATGTGGTGGGTTGATGGGTTTTTTGGTATTTGTCATTTGTGGCTATGAGTTTTTATTTTTTATTCTTTTTAAAATTTTATTTTTTATTATTATAGTTGGTTTACAATGTTCTGTCAATTTCTGCTGTATAGCAAAGTGACCCAGCCATAGTATATATACACTCCCTTCTCATGTTATCCTCCATCATGTCCTATCAGAAGTGATTAGATATAGTTCCCTGTGCTGTACAGCAGGACCCCATGCTTATCCAATCTAGATATTGTACTTTGCACCTAATAATCCCAAACTCCAGGTCTGTCCTGCTCCTTCATCCTCCCCCTTGGCAGCCACAAGTATGCTTTCCATGTCCGTGAGTCTGTTTCTGTTTTGTAAATGGGTTCATTTGTGCCATTTTTTAAAGTGATATCATATGGTATTGTCTTTCTCCCTCTGACTTTCTTCACTTAGTAGGAGAGCCTCGAGTTGCATCCATGATGCTGCAAATGGCATTATTTTGTTTTTTTTTTTAATGGCTGAGTAGTATTCCATTGTGTATCTATACCATATCTTCTTGATCCCTTCATCTGTCAATGGACATTTGGGTTGTTTCCGTGTCTTGGCTATTGTGAATAGTACTGCAGTGAACATGTGGGTGCATGTGTCTTTTGCAAGGAAAGTTTTTGGGATACATTCCCAAGAGTGGGATTGCTGGATTATGTGGTAGTTCTATATTTTGTTTTCTGAGGAACCTCCATACTGTTTTCCATAGTGGTTGTACCAATTTACACTCCCACCAACCATGTAGGAGGGTTCCCTTTCCTTCACAGCCTCTTCAGCATTTATTTGTAGTCTTATTCATGATAGCCATTCTGAATAGTGTGATTGTAGTTTTGATTTGCATTTCGTTGATAATTAGTGATGTTGAGCATTTTTTCCTGTGCGTGTTGGGAAAATTGTCTGTTTAGGTCCTCTGCTCCTTTTTCAATTGGGTTTGGTTTTTTGCTGTTGATTGTGTGAGTTGTTTGTATGTTTTGGAGATTAAGCCTTTGTAGGTTACATCATTTGCAACTATTTTCTCCCATTCCTTAGGTTTTCTTTTGGGTTTTGTTTTTGTTTTTTTAATGGTTTACTTTGCTGTGCAAAAGCTTGCAAGTTTGATTAGGTCCTATTGGTTTATTTTGTTTTTATTTCCAATGCTTTGTTTGGGAGACAGACCTATGAAGACATTTGGACAGTTGATGTCAGAGAAAGTTTTCCCTATGTTATCTTCTAAGAGTTTTTGTTTGTACGTTTTGTTTTGTTTGCTTTTTAGGAGACATATGGAGATTCCCAGGATAGGGGTCGAGTTGGAGCTACTGTTGCTGGTCTACACCAGAGCCATAGCCATACCAGATCCGAGCCATGTTTGCGATGCACACCACAGCTCATGGCTCTTCTGGGAGTATTATGGTGTTGTATGGAATTTTATGGTGTTTTGTCTTATGTGTCTGTCTTTTTTGTTGTTGTTGTCTTTCTAGGGCCACTCCAGCAGCATATGGAAGTTCCCAGGCTACAGGTTAAATTGAAGCTGCAGCTGCCAGCCTACACCAGAGCCATAGCCATGCCATATCCAAGCCATGTTTGCAATGCACACCACAGCTCATGGCTCTTCTAGGAGTTTTATGGTGTTTTATGGAATTTTAGGGTCTTTTGTCTTATGTGCCCATCTATTTTGTTGTTGTTGTCTTTATAGGTCCACACCAGCAGTGTATGGAAGTTCCCAGGCTACAGGTTGAATTGGAGCTGCAGCTGCCAGCCTACACCACAGCCATAGCAAAGCCAGATCTGAGCCACATCTGCAACCAACATTGCAGCTCATGGCAACACCAAATCCTTAACCCACTGAGAGGAGCCAGGGATCAAACCCTCATAGATACTAGTCATGTTTGTTGCTTCTGAGCCACAATGATAACTCCATGTTTAAGTCTTTAAGCCATTTTGAGTTTGTTTCTGTGCATGGTGTGAGGGTGTGTTCTAGTTTCAATTGATTCACATGCAGCTGTCCAGTTTTTCCAGCACCACTGGCTGAAGAGACTGTTTTTTTCCTGTTTTATATTCTTGCCTCCTTTATCGAATATTCATTGACCCTAGGTGTCTAGGTTTATCTCTGGGTTCTCTCTTCTGTTCCATTGATCTGTATGCCTGTTTTGTACCAGTACCACGCAGTCTTGATTACCGTAGCTTTGTAATATTGTCTGAAGTCTGGGAGAGTCCTGCTTGGTTTCTTTTTTCCTCAGGATTGCTTTGGCAATTCTGGATCTTTTATGGTTCCATATACATTTTTGGAGTATTTGTTCTAGTTCTGTGAAAAAATTCATGGGTAATTTGATAGGGATTGCATTAAATCTGTAGATTTCTTTGGGTAGTATGACCATTTTAACAGTATTAGTTCTTCCAGTCCAGGACCATAGAATTCCATTTCCATGAATCCTCTTTAATTACAGTCTTTCACTTCCTTGGTCAGGTTTATTCCTAGGCATTTAATTGTTTGGGTGGCGATTTTTAAGAAGTATTGTATTTTTATATTCCTTTCCTAGTATTTATTTCACTGTTAGTATACAGAAATCCAACTGATTTTTGAATTTTAATATTATATCCTGCTACTTACTGAATTCCTTGATCTGTTCAAGTAGTTTATGTGTGGAGTCCTTTCAATGTATAGTATCATATCATCTGCATAGAGTGACAGTTTTACCTCTTCTCTTCCACTTTGGAAAGATTTTATTCATTTTGTTTGTCTGATTACTAGGGCTAGGACTTCCAATACCATGTGGAATAAAAGTGGTGAGAGTGGGCATCCTTGTCTTATTCCTACACTTGATCTTAGCCAAAAGGCCGAGAAGCGATCCTTGTCTTATTCCTGATTTTAGTGGGAAGGCTTTCAGCTTTTATCCATTGAGGGTTTTATTGGCTGTGTGTTTGTCACAAGCGGCTTTTATTATGTTAAGATATGTTCCCTCTATACCCATTTTGGTAAGAGTTTTTAATCATGAATGGATGTTGGATTTTGTCAAAAGCTATTTCTGCATCTATGAAGATGGTCATGCAGTTTTTGAGTTTTCTTACTGTGGTGTAGACATTGATTGTTTGTATATGTTGAAACATCCTTGTGGACTTGGGATGAATCCCACTTGGTCATGATGTGTGATCTTTCTTATGTATTTTTGGATTTGGTTAGTTAAAATTTTGTTGAGAATTTTTGCATTTATATTCATGAAATATATTAGCCTATAACTTTCTTTGTTTGGGAGTACCTTTGTCTAGTTTGGGTATTAGGGTGATGGTGGCTTCATAGAATATCTTTGGGAGTGTTCCATCTTCTTCAATCTTTTGGCAAAGTTTAAGAAGGATGGGTATAAGTTCTCCTTTGTACATTTGGTGTAATTTGCCTGTGAAGGTTTGAATCTGGCGTTGCTGTGGCTGTGGTGTAGGCTGGCAGCTGTAGCTCTGATTAGACCCCTAGCCTGGGAACCTCCATGTGACACGGGTATGGCCCTAGGAAAAACAAAATGACAAAAAAAAAAAAAGAATTTGCCTGTGAAGCCATCTGGACATTTGGACATTTGTTTGTAGGGAGTATGTTTATTACATATTCAGTTTAATTTCTAGTGATGATCTGATCAATTGATCTATTCTTCCTTGATTCAGTATTATCTCTGGAAAGTTGTCCATATCTTCTAGGTTGTCAAATTTGTGGGCATATCACTCCCCCCTTTTTTTTTTTTTTGTATTTCTGCTTATCTGTTGACATTTCTCCTTTTTAATTTCTCATGTTGTTTGTTTGAATTCTTTCTCTCCTCTTCTTGGTGAGTCTGTCCAGAGGTTTGTCAATTTTGCTTACCCTTTCAAAGAACCAGCTCTTGGTTTTTTATTGATTTTTTTTCTATTTTCTGAATCTCCCTTTCAATGACTTCCTCTTTGGTCTTTATGGTTTCTTTCTTCTGCTAACTTTAGGTATTTTGAGGAAGGCCTGTATCACTATGAACTTCCTTCTAAGAACTGCTTTTGAGGCATCCATAGTTTTTGTTTTTTTAATTACTCTGTGGATTGCATTACATTTATAGTTGTACAACAATCATCACAACCCAATTTTATAGCATTTCTATCCCAAACCCCCAGCCCATCCCCCCACCCCCAACCTGTCTCCTTTTGAAACCATAAGTGTTTCAAAGTCTGTGAGGCAGTATCTGTTCTGCAAAGAAGTTCATTGTGTCCTTTTTTAGATTCCACATGTAAGTGATAGCATATGATATTGGTGTCTTACTGACTAGCTTCACTCAGCATGATGATTTCCAGGTACATCCATGTTGCTACTAATGCCGTTATTCATTCCTTTTAATGCCCAATTAATATTCCATTGTGTATGTGTATCTCTTCTTAGCCACTCCTCTGTCAATGGACATTTAGGTTGTTCCCATGTCTTGGCTTGCAAATAGTGCTGCAATGAACATTGGAGTACATGTATCTTTTTGAGTCATGGTTTTCTCTGGATAGATAGCCAGGCGTGGGATCACTGTATCAAATGGTGATTCTATTTTTAGTTTTCTGAGGCATCTCCATACTGGTTTCCACAGTGATTACACTAATTTACATTCCCACCAACAATGTGATAGGGTTCCTTTTTCTCCACACCCTCTCCAGCACTTATTGTATGCAGACTTTTTGATGATGGCCATTCTGGCCCATGTAAGGTGGTACCTCATAGCAGTTATGATTTGCATTTCTCTAATAATGAGTGACACTGAACATATTTTCATGTGTCTTTTTGGCCATCCACGTGTCTTCTTTGGAGAATTGTCTGTGTAGATCTTCTGCTCATTTTTTGATGGCGTTGTTTGTTTCTTTGGTGTTGAGCTGCAAGAGGTGTTTCTAAATTTGGGAGATGGATCCCTTGGCAGTTGCTTCATTTGCAAAGATTTTCTCCCATTCTGTGGGTTGCCTTTTTGTTTCATTTAGGGTTTCCTTTGCTGTGCAGAAACTTTTAAGTTTAAGGAAGTCCCATGTGTTGATTTTTGTTTTTGTCGTCATTACCCTAGGAGGTGGATCTGAGATGATATTGCTGTGGTTTATGTCGGGGAGTGTTTGGTCTAGAGACATCCATAGATTTTTGAATGGTCATGTTTTCTTTGTCGTTTGTCTTGGGGCATTTTGAAATGATCCTTCTGATTTTCTCCGAGACCCATTGGTTTTTTAGAAGCCTGTTGTTTCATGTCCACGTAGTCAGTTTTTCTCACTTCTTTTCCTGATGGTTGACTTGTAGCTTCATGACATTGTGGTCAGAGAAGATAGTTGAAATAATTTCTACACTCTTAAATTTGTTGAGGTTAGTTTCATGCCCCAGCATGTAGTCTGTCCTTGAGAATATTCCATGTGCCCTTGAGAAGAATGTGTATTCTGAGTTTTTTGGATATCATGTCCCCAAAGTATCAATTAATTGTGTCATTTAGGATCTCTGTTGCCTTATTGATTTTCTGTCTGGAGCAGTTGCCCATTGATGTGAATGGAGGGTTAAAGTCTCCTAGTATTGTTATATTCCCATGGATTCTCCTTTTATGTCTGTTAGTATTTGTGATATGTATTTGGGTGCTCCTATGTCAGGGCCATATATATTGACAAGTGTAATAGCCTCTTCTTGATCCTTTTATCATTAAATACTGTCCTTCTTTGACTTTCTTTATGGCCTTTGTTTTTTTTTAATTTTTTAATTTTTTTTTTTCGGTCTCAAAAGAGCCACACCCAAGCAAATGGAGGTTCCCAGGCGAGGGGTCCAATTGGAGTGACAGCTGCCAGCCTATGGCACAGCCGCAGCAATGTCAGATCCAAGCCTCATCTGTGACCTACACCACTGCTCATGGCAACACCAGATCCTTAACCCACTGAATGAGGCCAGGGATCAAACCCTAACCTCGTGGTTCCACACCAGGAAGTCCTTGATTCTCTTTAAAATGTCTTTTACAGAGCAGAAAATTTTGATTTAATGAAAGCTAGTTTATCAATTCTTTCTTTCATAAATTGTGCCTCTGATGTCGCATCTGAAAAGTCACTGCCAAACCTGAGGTCACTGAGATTTTCTCATGTGTTTCTTCTGGGAGTTATATGATTTTGCATTTTATATGTAGATCTGTGATTCATTTTTAGTTAATTTTGTGAAGGGTATAATATCCTTTTTTTTTTTTTTTTGGCTTGTGGGCATCAAGATGTTCTAGCAACACTTTTGAAAAACTGTCTTACTACATTACATTGCCATCTGCTCCTTTGTGTCAGAGATCAGTCAGTTATATTTATGTTGGTGTGTTTCTGAACTCTATATCCTGTGCCATTGATCTTCTTGTTAATTCTTTTATCAATACTACACTTGTCTTGATTGGTGTAGCTTTAAATTAACTCTTGAATTTGGGTAGTGTAAGTCCTCTAACTTTGTTCTTTAATATTGAATTGGTTATTCTGAATATTTTGCCTCTCCATATAGACTTTAGGATCAGGTTGTCATTATCATCATAATAATTTTCTGAGATTTTGGCCAAGATTGCATTTAACTGAGAGAATAAGTTGAGAAAAGCTAACATTTTGTCTTTTTTTTTTTTTTCAAGGGCCGCACCCATGGCACATGGAGTTTCCCAGGCTAGGGGTCTAATCAGAGCTGCAGCTCCCAGTCTACACCACAGCCATAGCAATGTGGGATCCAGGCCATGTCTGCGACCTACACCACAGCTCTCAACAACACTGGATCCTTGACCCACTGAGCCAGGACAGGGATCGAACCCACAGCCTCATGGTTCCTAGTTGGATTTGATAACCACTGAGCCACAATGGGAACTCCCAGAATAAGTGGAGAAGAGCTAACATTTTGACATCCTGAAGTCTTTCTGTTCATGAGCATGGAAAGTTTCCATATATTCGATCCTTTTATTTTATTTGTCAGCATTTTGTGATCTTCCTCATATAGATCTTATACTTATTTTGTGAGATTTACAACTATTTTCATTTGTTCACTGCTGATGTAAGTGCCATTATGCTCTGAATTTTAATTCCCAGTTGTTCATTGATGGTATATATGAAAACAATTGATTTTCATGAATTAACTTTGTATTTTGCAATCATGGTATCCTCCCTTATCAGTTTCAGAAAAAGGTTTTCATTTCTTTTGGATTTTCTGCATAGATGATCATGCCACCTGCAAACTAAGACAGTTTCATTAATTTTTCCCCAGTCTCTATACCTTGTATTTCCTTTTATTGTCTTACTGCTTTAGCTAAGACTTCTAATATGACGTGGAAAAACACTGGTGAGATGAGACCTTCTTGTCTCATTCCTGTTCTTAGTGGGAAAGCTTTGGGTTTCTCACTAAATTGGATGTTAGCTCTAGGTGAGTTTTTTCTGGATATTCTTTATCAAGTTGTGGCAGTTGCCCTTTATTCCTAGTTCATTGAGAATTTTTATCATGAATGGGTGTTATATTTTGTTAAAGGCTTTTTTCTGCATCTGTTGATAATCAGCATGTGGGCTGATTTTTCATCTTTGATTTTTCTTCTTCTTCCTTCTTCTTTTCTGATTTTTCTTCTTTGTCTTGTTGATGTGATGAATTACATTAATTGCTTTTCAGGTGTACAACTAGCCTTGCATACATGGGATAAGTATCACTGGCTTGTGGTATATAGTTCTTTTTATACATTACTGGATTGGATTGGCTACTATTTGTTGAGGACTTTTACATGTATGTTCCTGAGAGCCATTGTCCTGGTACTTTCCTTCCTTTCAACATCTTTGTCTGGTTTTGGGATTAGGGTAATGATGGCCTTGTCGAATGAGTTAGGAACTACTCCTACTTCTCCCTTCTGACAGAGATTGTAGTGATTTGGTACTTTCCTAATTAAAAAAACTAAAACAAAATGTAGTTTTCTTGTTGTAAGAATACAGGTTTTATTATTTTAAATTACATGTAAAATTTCCTCAAATTTCCTAAAATCCTAGCAGATTTTAAATGTACAATATACTATTGTTAACTATAGGCACAACATTGTATAGCAGATCTCGAGAACTTACTCGTCTTGTATTACTAGGTGTTTATACCCACTGGTTAGCAACTCATCATTTCTCCCTCTCCCCTGATCTTGACAATCTATAATTTTTTCATAAATGTGTATCAATTTCATCAGATGGATTCTCTGCATCTCTTTATATGACATATATTTTGTCTTTGCTCTCTCTGTCTCTCTGTCTGTCTCTGTCACATACACCTAGCTGGATTTGGTTTGCTGCGTTTTATTGAGAACTTTTGTATTTATGTCAGAAGAGACGGATCTGAATTTTTTCTCAGACTTTTGCTATCAAGGTACTGTTGGCCTCAAAAATTAGGTGGGTAATTTTCCATATATATATATATATGTATAATTATATGTATATAATTACCCCCTTCTCCCTTTTTTTGTGTGTTCACTTAGCAATCTTTCCTATGCCTAATTAGTTTGCCTAAGCTCAGATATTACATAAGAAAAAAAATGCTTTCTCAGATGAAGTTTGTCTTCTTCCCAAAAGTGTTCTTCCTTCCTCCACTAGGCAGACAGAATTACATAATATCTCCTGTTTCTGAACTAGATATTAACACAGGCAAACGTTGATTATAGATGCTAGTTTACCTTTCCAGGTTTCTTCCAGGTCTGGAGTCTTGAGCCTAATTTTTGTCAGCAGCTTTCCTCTGCTTTCTAACACATGGTTTCTGTTTTCATTCAGCCTTTCTAGTTGGTATCCTACAAGCTACTCCCATTTGAAGCCTGCATATATTATCTTATTATGTATAAAAGTGAGATACCTAGACATTCTACTTTGAAGGGAAAGGGGTTGTGAGTTTATTAAGATTGAAACTACTACTGTTATCTTCTGGAAAGAGGGAATTCTGAGTATCTCTGTTGTCCCATGTCGTAGCCACGAACCACATTGCCTAGTGAGTTCTTAAAATGTGGTTAGTGCATTGAGGAACTGAATTTTAAATGCTATTTCCTTTTATGTAGCTGTAATTTATCTTTTTAAATGATTTTAATGTTTCCCATTGTAGTTGGTTTACAGTGTTCTGTCAATTAGCTACTGTACAGCAAGGTGAGCCAGTCATACAAACACAAACACACACATATACACATACATATATTCTTTTTCTTATCCTCCATCATGCTCCATCACACGTGACTAGATATAGTTCCCAGTGCTATACAGCAGGATATTTAGCTTTAATTTAAATATAAGTAGCCATGGATCACTCAAGGCTACTGTGTTAGAGCTGATCTAAGGGTTTTTTGGCTTTTACTTATTTCCCCTATAATATGAGTTTAGAAATCCCTCATCCTTAATTATGCAGCATGAAAAACTTGGAAAACTGCTGTTCCCATCTTGGCACAGTGGAAATGAATCCAATGAGGAACCATGAGGTTGCATGTTTGGTCCCTGGCTTTGCACATTGGGTTAAGGCTCTGATGTTGCCATGAACTGTGGTGTAGGTCGCAGACATGGCTCGGATCTGGCATTGCTGTGGCTGTGATGTAGGCTGGCCACCACAGCTCCTATTAGACCGCTAGCCTAGGATTCTCTATATGTCATGGGTGTGGCCCTAAAAGGACAAAAGACAAAAAATTTTTAAAAAAAATTTTTAATAAAAAAACTTGGAAAACTAAAAGCAATATAGGTTTGGTGCAGTTTCATTTGATGGTCAAAACCTCACCTGAACTATTTAAATTCCTTATTGATACTGCTTTGTGTAAATATTCATGTCCTGGTAAAGACATTTGTGAACATTTCTTAATGCTAACCTTATTTACTTAATAAAATATGGCAAGAGTTAAATCAGGTAACATAGCAAAATACAAGGCAAAAAGCATAAGACACTCTTTTCATCTATCAGAGAGATAAAGTCAGACTCTAAGAAAACATTGTATTGGTGAGGCTATATGTATGTGAGAACTTTCAAGTGCCACTGGCAGGATTATAAATAAGTACATCTTTTTTGGAGGATAATTCAGCCATATCTATTCAAAATAAGATATGGTATATTGTAATGCAATAATTAAAATTCTTAGTATCTACTGCAAATGCTAATGAAGGAATGTCCAAAAAAATCATCCTTGCATTATTACTTGTGATAAAAAAAAAATCTTGATGGAGATCCTGTTGTGGTGCAGCAGAAACGAATCCGACTAGGAACCATGAGGTTGTGGATTCGATCCCTGGCCTCGCCCGGTGGTTTGAGGATCTGGCGCTGTGGTGAGCTGTGCTGTAGGTGGCAGACATGGCTCAGATCTGGCATTGCTATGGCTGTGGCATAGGCCAGCATCTACAGCTCCGATTGGACCCCTAGCCTGGGAACCTCCATAATCTATGCATGTGGCCCTAAAAACACAACAGACCAAAAAAAAAAAATCTTGACTTATCTAAATGTTCATCAGTAGTGTAATGGTGCATTTACATTATGTCACTTGAAAAAGGCAGATGTATGTATATTGATATGGGACAATATCCAAATCATTTTATGGAAGAAAAAACTCATGATCCAGTAGATGCTTGTCATTGGGTTAAAAAAGAGAAGAAAGTGCTAAGTGGCATAAATGTATGTAGGATTATCTGCCTGATATGCTTAATATCTCTAGAAGGACATATAACTCGTTCGTGGAAATGGTTATGTTTGGAAAGTCTAAATGGGTTTGTATCGTTAGATTTGATTTCCTTTTCACCATATATACTTTTTGTGACTTAATATATTCCTCAGTTTTTTTTTACTTGAGATATAAGCTATGTCAAAGAAAATTCACCTTTTTAAGTGTAGAGTCTAAAGAGTTTTGAATAATATGTAAACTATCATCACAACTAAGATAAAACATTGTCCTCACCTCCAAAAGTTCTCTTATTCTTCTTTTGCAGCTGATGCATTTCCCCTAATTCTACCTGGTGGTAACCACTGATCTGTTTTTGGTCCTACAGTTTTGCCTGTTCACGAGTGCAATATAATAGAATGTGACACGAAGGACATAACCTGTCATTAACTCATGCCTTTATCTCTTTTTTATGTGGCAGACTATGTTTGAGATTTATCTTTGTTATTGCATGTGTCATTAGTTTATTCCTTTTTATTGATGGTCAATCCATCATATGGAGTAACACAAATTGTTTATTCATTTACTAATTGATTAATGTTTGGATTATTTCCAGTTTGGGGCTCTTTGAATAAAGATGCTGCAAATAATTGCATACAGGTTTTTGTGCTGACCTAAGCTTTAAAATCTTACAGTAACAGTTTCCTGTAATTACTATTATTCTTTTATTGTATTGTATTTCCTGTCTTTTTGAAAGGCTTACCCACATCATATGGAAGTTGCCAGGCTAGGGGTCGAATTAGACCTACAGCTGCTGAACTTTGCCAACAGCCACAGCAGTGCAGGACCTGAGCTGCATCTGTGACCTACACCACAGCTCATGGCAACACTGGATCCTTAACCCACTGAGCAAGGGCAGTGATCGAGCCCTCATCCTCATGGATGCTAGTCGGGTTCATTACCACCAAACCACGGTGGGAACTCCTATTTGTTTTATTTTTTTAATTTTTATTTTTAAATTTTTTTAGTCTTTTTAGGGCCACACCTGTGGCATATGGAAGTTCCCAGGCTAGGGGTCTAATTGGAGCTATAGCTGCTGGCCTATGCCACAGCCACAGCAACACCAGATCCAAGCCGTCTCTGCTACCTACACCACAGCTGACAACCTTAACCCCTGAGCAAGGCCGGTGATTGAACCTGCATCCTCATGGATACTGGTCGTGTTTGTTAACTGCTGAGCCACGAAGTCACTTCCTAATTTTTATTTGTATTTTTTTAATGGCTGCACCTGTGGCATATGGCATTTCCCAGCCAAAGGGCTGAATATAAGCCTCAGCTGAGACCTACACAGCAACTGCAACAATGCCAGATCCTTTCACCCCCTGTGCCAGGCCAGGGGTTGAACCTGCACCTCTGTGGTCACCTGAACTGCTGCAATTGAATTCTTAACCCACCATGCCCTGATGGAAACTCTCTGTATTATTTGTTTTAAAATATACAAGGCAATAATTTTAAAAATAAAATTATAGACCTTTAATATGATAAAGGGTGGAATTACCCCCCGTTTTGAATTTTAAATATTTTAAAATTTAAATAGTATTTAAATATAAAATGGATGTATATAAGTGAAATTTGTATGTGTACCTACACTTTAACTGCATATCCATGAGTCTTCTATTATACTTAACACCTAAGTACTTCAGTATGTATCTGAACAAGGACTTTATTTACATAGCAACAAAGCCTTCACATTAAAGGAATTATCATCTATACGATAACTTTATCTAATATATATGCTAAAATTAAATATTCTTAGTTATTCTAAAATATATTGTAAAGCTTTTTTGTTTGTTTTTTGTTTTTTTGGGTTTTTTTTGTTTTTTGTTTTTGCGGGGACATCTAGTATCCAATCAAGGCACAGGTATTTAATTTGATTGTCTGTGCCTTTTAGTCCCTTGTTGTCAAGAAGAGTTCCTTTTCCTTTATTTCATTTTAGTACATTGACTGCTTTGAAAAACTGGGACAATTATTATGTTTAATGTTCCTCAGTCTGGCCATGTGTGATTGTTTCCTTGAGATTAGATTCCAGTTCTGTGTATTGCACAAGAAAATTACATATGTGATTTTGGGTATGTCCTACTGCATCACAGTTTGGCTGAAGACATGTAATGTCAATTTATCCCGTTATTGGTGATGCTAAGGTAATCTGTTCTTAAGGATGTGTGTGCATATGGCTCCTTTGTTGAGGTTCTACTTCTCACAGGTAATTAGTAAACAAATATCTATGGCACAGTATTTTAAAGACCTTGTGAGTACACTGTTTCCTACATCATTCATCCAACAAGTGTAGCATTAATTGATGATCTTTACCTGAACTGTTGGAAATAGATAATTTGTCTAATTTGATCATCTCACATTTTTAAACCTAGAATTCATCCTTAATGGAGTGTTCCCCCACATTTTTAAATGGAGAGAAACAAATTTCCATCCCAAGATAAATACTCAGTAGTTGATAGTGTATTTATAATATTAATTACAAAGTTATTTTTCTACTTGGGCAAATTTTCTTTTTTATTTTGACAAAATACACATAACATGAAAATTTCCATTTTAGCTGTCTTAAAGTGGACAATTCACTGCAACATAGTGCCTTCACAATGTCATGTATCCATAGCTACTCTCTAATACCAGAGCATTTTCATCCATCCAAAAGGAAATGCCTCACACAGTAAGCACTCATTGCCCAGTCCTCTGTCCCTCCATCCCCTGACAACCTCTGATCTGTTTCTGTGTGTATGGATTTTTCCCTTTGTTATTTTTAATCAGATCAGACCTCTCCTTTCAAAAGCCCTATAAACAGTTTCCAAACACATCTGACTTTTCAAGAGCCAGCAGAGGCTTCCATTTTAAACCATAATCTGCACATGAGATGTGAGTAAAACTGAAGTACTGAAATAGAGCAAAGGGTGGGACAGAGAACGGTGTCCAAACATTGTGATAAATAAAAGGGGATTCGGATATCAGCACACAAGTGACTATGTACTCAGTCTTTCAAATGCTTTTGGAGGCCACTTGAGTAACCTCATTGCCACTGATGTTAAGCTCATCCCTCTTTTGCACTTGGCTTGTCTGCCTGGGATTGCCATTGCCCTTATGTAGACCTGGGACCCCTCAACTATAGATCAAAAGATTGGACTAAATGATTTGCAACATTTCTTCCAGCTCCATGACTTCTTTATAACAAAGTTTACCTTCATTTTCATTCCAGGGCACGACTGTATTAACATCACTGACTTCTGTGCTGCGTGATGACCAAGAATTCCCCAACCCAGAGGTGTTTGACCCTGGCCACTTCCTGGATGAAAGTGGCAACTTTAAGAAGAGTGACTGCTTCATGCCTTTCTCAGCAGGTAATGAACATTAATTTCCTTAGGTACTTTAGGGGACAAGATATCTTTCAGGGCATGGTTGGAACTCAATGGTGCTCACTCTGGAGCTGGTGGAGTTGCTTTTTGTCCATGATCCTGAGCACCAGTCCCAATGTCATGCACTTTCCACCCCATCATCATACATCCCCTGTATCAGAAGTCTGGGAAAGTGACCCAGTTCTGCCAAAATGAAAAGGCTAGAAAACAGATGGATTGAATCCTACCTCTTTGATAGATCCCTGAGCTTCCCAAGAGCTCCTCTTAGCAAGCAAAGCTCATTTAGGTTTTCCTTGCCTGACATAAGAAAGGCATAAAAGTCCACAACTCTTGAGTATTTGCTGTAATGCCTCTCAGTCTCCAGGCTGAGCTCTGGGGCTACAGCTCTTTATAAGCACTGAAGGGGCAACAAACCGGCTCACATCCTAGTTAGGGAAGCAGATTAGTAAACATATCACTGTAATGCAGGAAGAGTAGTGTGGTGGGAGAGAAAAGCACAGGCTGCTCATGAGACCAGAGGGGAAACTGCCCGCTTTCTGGTCACTGATACCATAGAGTGAGGCATAACATAGAATAAGTAACATTCTAATCACAGAAAGGGAATTTGAGCTGCCTCACAAGAGCAGAGTAAGAAAAGAGGATGGGGTGATTTTTATATCAACAGGACATTTCCTCTAGATTGAAAGGGTCAGAACTTGCGATACAACTGTAGTATCAGGATTCCTTGGAGTGTGGCCGGATGTTCTCCAGTGGTTCCAGAGCACCATGATCTTCCTCCACTCATGATTCTAGGCCTTCGAAACTGGTTCTCCATGGCTACAGTGTGTGCCTTGCCTCTGGCCATAGAGTAACCTTCATGCAATTGAAGCTTTCGATGCCTGCTTTGGGTCTTGCTCAGTTTGTACCAAGATGTCAAGGACTGGGCCTTCCCTTCAAAAGTGCACATTTTAGCAGAGCTGAAAAATAATTAAATGGAGAATTATGATTCAGGGTGATCCATGCTTCAGTTGAAGCATGAATATAATTCTGAGGAAACCCAGAGAGGGCAAGATTCTATTGCCTGTGAAGATCATAAAGAGGAAGTGACATGGGACATGGGTCCTGAAGGAAGTATAGGAGAAGAGCACCTTAACCAAATGGAAAAGCACGAGTCAAAGTTAGAAACCTCATGGTGCATTGGAGATTGATGAAAGGCGTATATGGCTAGGTGTGTGTACAGAGGAAGGACAATATGAGGGCATGGTGAGAAGAGAGTCATCTACCAGCTGAGGGTGAGGCCTTTGAAGAAATCATAACAGCCAACACCTTCATCGTGGATATCTATCCTCCAGAACTGTGAGAAAATGAACTTCTCTTAAAAGAAACCCAATATACCTCCTGAAACTAACACAACATGTGAGTCAATTATACTCCAGTGAAATTTTTTCAAAAAGGAGGCGGTGGGTTGGAGATGACCCTGAGCTGTGCCAGCATTTAGAGAATGATGGTTTTTACGAATATTCAGTGTGTACATACCAACGAATGCACATTATCTTTTTCCTGTGCACATGTTTTTGGGGTTAATCTCTGCTGACTTGATCTGTAAGTTCCTTGAATGCGTTAAAATTTCCAGAGTACATTTTGGCCATCTTGCTTTTCTCAGTAACGACAACAACAGCAGCCACTGCCCCCAGTATGGAGGTTCCTTAACAAACTGAAAACAGAGCTGCCATCTGATCTAGCAGTCCCACTCCTGGGCATGTATCTGGACAAAACTCTAATTCAAAAACATAAATGCACTCCAGTGTTCATAGCAGGACAATTTGCAGTAGCCAAGACATGGAAGGAATCTAAATGTCCATTAACAATGATTAAAGAAGGTGTGGCAGCATATATACCCAAAGGAATATTACCCGGCTATAAAAACAGAATGAAATCATGCCATTTGTAGCAACATGGATGGACCTAGAACTTATCATCCTAAGTGAGTAAGCCAGAAAGAGCAAGACAGATACCACGTAATAGCACTTAAATGTGTAGTCTATAATATGATACAAATAGCCTTATTTGTAAAACAGAAATAGACTCATAAACAGAGAATACAAACATATGGTCACCAAAGAGAAAAGGGGGTGAGGGAGGGATAAGTGAGAGGTTTGGCATTTGCAGATACAAATGACTCTGCAAAATAGATAAATAGTAAGGTCCTACTGTATAGCACAGGGAAGTATATTCGCTATCCTATAATAAACCATAATGGAAAGGACTGTGAAAAAGAATATGTATTTTATACATATTCAGTTTTATATCGATACGTATATATATCAGTATAAAACTGAATCGCTTTTCTGTATACCAGGAATTAACACCACATTGTAAATAAAATGTACCTTAATTTTTTAAATGCCTGGATATGGCTAGCCCTGGGAGTAGGTCGTACAGTAGCATAGCACTGAAGAGTGGAAGGAATGACATGGAACATTAGACTGGGAACAAAGTATGGAGGGCCAGTTCAACCCATCTGGACCTCATCTCATGAAACAGGTGGGAGAGAGACATTGACTATTTTCCAGTGGGAGTGTCACACATTTAGCCATGTGCTTTTGAAAGTATATCCAACCTCTGTCTCTCTAACCATCCTTCCAACCCTCCTCCTATTCAGTTATTTGTCAAATAGTTATTGCATATTTTCTGTGAGAGTTCTAAACAATATTCTGGGGTCAAATCCCCTATGTGTGTTATTTTTAGGAAAACGAATTTGTGTGGGAGAAGGCCTGGCCCGCATGGAGCTATTTTTATTCCTGACTAGCATTTTACAGAAATTTACCCTGGAACCTGTGGTTGACCTAAAGGACATCGACACCACCCCTGTTTTTAGTGGGTTCAGCCACGTGCCACGCTCATACCAGCTCCGCTTCATTCCTGTATAATGAAGAGCAGACCCTGTGGCTGCTGCCACACTGTTCTCTGTAACTCGTCCTCTTCTGGGCTTCGTTCACCCCTTTCTCATTACCAGGGGTGCTCTCTCTGACCTCCCATCACCTTATATCTCCACATTCCCTCAATATCCAGCAAATATCCAACCTCTATTAAAAGTTTCCCAAGTTTTACTGCACAAATGTATGTGCTATCTTTATACTCTAACACTCAAATTGGCTATCACATGTGTTCATTGCTACCTAATATTGAGTTAGTGCTGTGTTATCACTGTGAAATGGTAGAGAGATTAATGTAAGCCAGTATGTAGCTGTTTGTCCTCTGCATTTCTAAATAAAAAGCATCATACTTTGCTGAGCCATTCTCAGACTTTCCTTCTTTTGTGTGTAGTGCAGGTAAGAAATGATTAAAAAATAGAGTCCGAAGAGGCCTTTCTTGTCTTCATAGTGATAAGAACAGAGAAGGAGCAAGGGGAAGAGGGCAGAAAAACTCTTTTTGCTGAGTGTCATCTAGAGTTACTTGAGGTTTGGCTTGGAAAAATGAGAGAAATTGTGTCTAAGAATGGTCCTAACCTGTAGAGAAATAGAGGATCAGCATTAGGAAGGAATGAAGAGAAAGAATTAGAATTCATTCTTCTGGTTTCTGTCAACACTAAAGACATGAAATATTCTCATTACTTTCTATTTCAAGCTTACAGGCAAATCTTAATATGTACTTTCGTACTTACAATCATGTGTTCTAAGTGTCATTCTTTTCTCTCTAAACAAGAACAAAATCCTGGGAAGATGTTAGCAGATTCTATTTTTCTTTCTACATCCCATCACCTTGCTTTCTTCTTAACATCAGTGTGTTGGAAGTTATGATACTTTGGGATCCTGAAGGCTTTAGTCTCATGACATCTCTGAAGTGTAGAGAACTGAGAGATAAAGGGTATGTTTGGGACTTATCCCTGAAACACCAATAGAAATGAGAATTAGAAATTCCTATTGTGTGCGTGCTATTTTATTGATTTGGAAGGTTTTATTACAGTTATATAGGAGATGTGCCTTCTTTTAAGAAAACATCTACTAAAATAATTCAGATCTTTGGCCAGCAATTTACCTTCAAATGGTTCAGAGTAAAGTAATTCTTTCTACATACTACCAAGTTTTCTTTCTGACACATATTTGTTTAAAAACGGTGTGAAGCTAACTATTGGCTCATATCCAAAATAACTTAGTTGTTCCCATATGAAGACTCAATATTGCCAGTGGACATCTGAGGAGTGCTCAGCAACATTAAGGGTCATGGAAATGCAAGTTAAAATTTTAATGAGATACTCTTATGAGCCATCAGAATGGTTAAAATGAAAAAAAAAATTTATACAAAATGTAGGCAAGAAAGCAAAGCACCTGGCCTTTTGAGTAAAACTGTAAATGGGTTCAACCATTTGGACAATTCTTTGGCATTCTTTACTGGAGGTAAATGCATGTGTGTCCAGCAGTTCTACTTCTAAGTATGTACTTAACAGAAATGCAATACATTGGGATATGAAGAAAACATGTATCGGAAGGCATGTAACAGACCAATCAAATGATCACCACACAGGAAGAAAATGAAATGTCCACAACAGTACAAAGAAAAAAAAAATCATGGAATTCTTTTTCATGACCTGTATCTTGGTTATACAGATATATTCCCTTGGTGTTAGTGCGTTGACCTGCACATTTAGAACATGTGTATTGTTCTCTCTGTGTATAATGCTTCAATGGAAAAGATTATTTAAAGACAGAGAGATCTCCAGAAGAAATATTTGAGCAGTAATTTCAGAGAGTTTCCCACAATTAATGTCAGACACTATGCCACAGATTCAGGAAACTCAGAGAACATCAAGTAGGAAAAATATCCCAAAGTCTACACGGAGGCACATCATAGTCAAATGCAGAATATACCGACAAAGGAAATGAAAGCAGCCAGAGGAAGAGAACATCTTACCTAGAGGGGAACAGAATAAAAATTACATTGGAATTATCTCAAAATGCAAGCAGAAAGAGAGTGGAGTAAAATATTTGAAGTATCTAAAGGAAAAAGCTCCCATCCACTTTTATTTATGTATCCAGTGAAATTATCTGTAAAAATGAAGGAGAGGGAGTTCCCATCATGGCTTAGCAGTGATGGACCCAACTAGTATCCATGAGGATGTGGGTTCCATCCCAGGCCTCGCTCAGTGGGTTAAAGATGTGGCCTTGCTACAGCTGTGGTGTAGGTAGCAGATACAGCTTTGATCCCGAGTTGCTCTGGCTGTGATGTAGGCCAGCAGTTGCAGCTCCAATTTGACCCCTAGCCTGGGAATTTCTTTATGCCTGTGAGGCCCTAAAAAGCAAAAAAAAGAAAAAAGTGGAGGAGAGGAGTTCCCTGCTGACCTAGCAGTTAAAGACTCAGCCTTGTCACAGTTGTGGCTTGGGTTCGATCCCTGGCCTGGGAACTTCTGCAGGCCATGGGAGTGGCTACGAAAGTGAAGAGCAATAAGGACTCTTGGAGTTCCCATTGTGGCTCAGTGGAAATGAATCTGACTAGTATCCATGAGGACACAGGTTCAATCCCTGGTCGCACTCACTGGGTTCAATATCCAGCATTACCCTGAGCTGTGGTGTAGGTTGCAGACGAGGCTCAGATCTAGCATTGCTGTGGCTGTGGTGTAGGCTGGCTGCCGGGGTCCAGCCCCAGCAGCCAGAAGACGACGAACAGGAGGAGGGGCTACAAACAGGCGCGGAAAGAATTGGAGCCAACTCCCTCAGCTGCAGATGACCCGTTTATTGAAAGGAGAGCATCAGCTTTTATACATTTTACTTTTATGCATGATTATACAAACAACAATATATGTTAATTTATTATTCCAAACTATTCTTTTAGTTTTAGATTTTAAATGAAGATTACGTACAAACTGTACTTTTATTCTTAAAAAATAAGTAAATAGCAAGCAGAATAATAGGTATCTTATTTTTACTTTAATTTGGCATAAGGTGATAAATATTCTTGCCTAAGCTATCTATTGTGCTCCTCTAGCAGGCATGAATAGCCATTAACGGGGGGGTGGGGTATTCACACGTGGCTTGCTTTCGAGGTCAGGCTGACCTCAGACCATTAGCAGGTTGTGCCAACATAAACTGTCTTAAATAAACCTTATCTATTATAAAAAGCTTTATTAATTATAAAATTTATATACATCAAAAAATCTTGCCAATTATAATGATAATTTCCACCTGCTGGGTCCCAACAGGTAGCGTTTATTATAAAAAAAATATATGTCTTGTCTTATAATATCCACAATTGTTGGGCCATGGGCAACACCCAAACCACCCCCTAATCTGTCTCCATGGGGACGGACCAGAGTCCAACAAAGATCTCCAGGCCTACATGGCAGTTCTGCATAATATTTACTATTACTCCTCTGAAGGGAAACTTCCCATTCTTAGGAAAGTTCTTTATGTATAGTTCAATTGTTTTCACCTATTTGACAAGGGCTTAGGTTTATAAGTAGGTAATGGCCCATACTTGGGTGGAAGCTCAGGAATTTGAGAAAGTTCCCAATATTATGAGCCAAGAATGACTCATAACACACATAAGCGTCAGACAGAAAAGAAGCGCAAGAATAGAAGAGGAAATCATATTTCAGAAATTTTTACTAAGTAGGATCAGCTGGGGGATTCTTCGAAACTGCTTTGCAGTTTCAGTTTCTTCAGCCTCTGCTGTAGCTTTGCTTACAGTAAGGCTTCACACAGGATTATTCTTCTTAGCCATTTTGTGGCACCCAGCAGCTGGCAGCTACAGCTTGGATTCCACCCCTAGCCTGGCAACCTCCATATGCCGCAGGTGCGGCTCTAAAAATGACAGAAAGAAAAAAGACAAGAAAGAAGGACTCTCAGACAAACCAAATTGAAAGGATTTGTTTCCAATACTTGACTGGCAGAAATATCAAAATAAGTTTTCTTCAGAGAGAGGAAAAATAATACAAGTAAAGAACTCTAATTCATATAAACAAAGAAAGAGCATTACAGAGGAAATAATGGAAGATGGATTAAAATAATTTTTATTATTCTTAATTCATCTAACAGGATAGTTTATCTGTAACAATAGTACAAAAATGTGTCTTGTGATTATAGATTGTGGATAAATGAAAAAAGTGAGGGCAGAGATATTCATGCTGCTAGAGAATATATTCCAATAGTATGTTAAATAGAAGTAGAGATAGACGTGCTATTTTTTTTTTTTTTGCACTCACAGCATATGGAGGTTCCCAGGCTAGGGGTCCCATCAGAGCTATGCTGCTGAAATATACCACAGTTCACAGCATCACCAGATCCTTAACCCACTGAGTGAGGTGAGGGATCAAACCCACAACCTCATGGTTCCTAGTTGGAGTCGTTTCTGCTGCACCACAGCAGGTACTTCCCAAGATAGACATTCTTGTCCCATTCCTGATTTCAGCAGAAAATCTTTCAGCTTTTCACCATGGTATATGACATTAGCTATGGGTGGTCATATGTGTTGACATACATGTTTGTCTTTATTATGTTGAGATATATTCTCTCTGTCTCCTCTTTGATGAGACTTTTTAATCATGAATGGATATTGAAATTTATCAACTGTTTTTCTCACTTATTGAGATGATCATGTGATTTTTATTTTTCCCTTTTGTTAATGTGGTATATCATGATAATTGATTTCTAGACATTAAACCATCCTTACATCCCTGGAATAAATAGCCCTCCCTCACCCATCCTTCCTCCGAGCATGGTGTATGTTGCTTCCTGTGTAATGTAGAACTCAGTTTGCTAGTACCTTGTTGAGGATTTTTGCATCAATATTCATCAGAGATACCGGATTGTTAGTTTCTTTTTGGTAGTGTTTTTAACTCGTTTCAGTATCACCATAATGGTGGCATGTGGAATGAATTTTGGAGTGTTCCATCCTCTTCAACTTTTTGGAATAGTTTGGGAAGGATAGGTGTTGGGTCTTTATATGTTTGATAGAAATCCCCTGTATAGCTTATGTTTTCTGGGATTTTTTAAAAGTACAAATTGTGTTTCACTACTAGTGATCCATCCATTCATATTATCCATTTCTTCCTGATTCAGTCTCTGAATATTGTATGTTTCCAGAAATGGATCCATTTCTTTTTAGATTGTCCAGATGGTTGGCATTAACTGCTTGTAGTATTGTCTAAAAAATTAGCTGAAAAGTCTGCAAATATTTGAGACAAAACAACACACTTCTCAATCAACCTAGGTCAAAGGGGAATCTCAAGAGAGTTAAAAGATATTTTTGAACTAAATTAAATGAAAATCCACCTTATCAAAGTTTATGAGATAGGGTGCTTAGAGGGAAATGTAGAGATTGCATTCATACATTAGAAAAGAAAGAAGATGTAAGATCAATAATGTAAAACATCCACCTTAGGAAATTAGAGAAAGGGGAGGAAAATTATATACAGAGTCCACAGAAGAAAAAACCCAAAAATCAGCAGACACCAATGAAATTGAAAATAAGAAATCAATAGATCCTTGTGCTGTACAGTAGGACTTCTGCCAACCCCAAACTCCCTGTCCATCCCACTCGTTGCTCCGTTCCCCTTGGCAACCACAAGTTTGTTCCTTATGTCTGTGAGTCAGTTTCTGTTTTGTAGATGGGATCATTTATGTCATATTTTTGATTACACATATAAGTGGTATCGTGTGGTATTTGTCTTTCTGTTTCTGACTTACTTCACTTAGTATGAGAATCTCCAGTTGCATCCACATTGCATCCATGTGGCATTATATGCACACAGTACCACGGTGGGCTTCATGCCAAAATACAGAGTGTACATGGGGCCATAGACTTTTTTTCTTAATTTTTTTATTCTAGTTAATTTTCAGTGTTCTGTCAATTTCTGCTGTACAACAAAGTGACCCAGTTATACATATGTATACATTCTTTTTCTCACATTCTCCCGCAACATGTTCCATCATGAGTGATTAGATACAGTGCCCTGTGCTATACAGCAGGACCTCATTGCCTATCCATTCCAAATGCAAGAGTTTGGGTCTACCAATCCGAAACTCCCACTCCATCCCACTCCTTACCCCCTCCCCCTGACCACCACACATCTGTTCTCCGTGTCTGTAAGTTTCTTTTCTGTAGATAGGTTCATTTGTGCTGTATATTCAATTCCAGATATGTGATATCATATGGTATTTGTCTTTCTTTTCCTGACTGACTTCACTCAGCATGAGAGTCTCTAGTTCCATCCATGTTGCTGCAAATGGCATTATTTTGGGTTTTTTTATGGCTGAGTGGTATTCCATTGTGTATATGTACCACATTTCTTCATCCATTCATCTGTCAATGGACATTTAGGTTGTTTCCATGTCTTGGCTGTTGTGAATAGTGATGCAATGAATTTAGGGGTACATGTATCCCTTTTTTTAACTTTTCAGGGCATATGAAGTTCCCAGGCTGAGCACCACATGGGAACTACAGCTGCCAACCGACACCACAGCCACAGCAACATGGGATCTGAGCTGTGTCTGTGACCTACACCACAGCTCAGAGCAGCGCTGGATCCTTAAACCACTTAGTGAGGCCATGGATCGAACCCCCATCTTCATGGATCCTACTCAGGTTCATTAGCCACTGAGGCACAAAGGCAACTCCTGCAGGTATGTTTTTGAATGAAAGAATTGTCTGGATAAATACCCAGGAGTAGGATTTCTGGGTCATATGGTAGTTCTATATTTAGTTTTCTGAAGCATGTCCATACTGTTTTCCATAGTGGTTGTACCAACTTACATTCCTACCAACAGTATAGGAGGGTGCCCTTTTCTCCATACCCTCTCCACCCTTTGTTATTTGTATACCTGTTAATGATGGCCATTCTGATCAGTGTGAGGTGGTACCTTTTTGTAGTTTTGATGTGCATTTCTCTAATAATTAGTGATTTTGAGCATCTCTTCATGTACCTATTGGCCATCCATATGTCTTCTTTGGAGAAATGTCTAGGTCTTCTGCCCATTTTTTAAAGGAGTGGGGTTTTTTTGTGTGTGTTGAGTTGTATGAGTTGTTTGGAGATTAGGCCCTTGTTGGTTGCATCATTTCATAAAGCAGGTTTCATAAAATATGTTCATAAAGTAAAACACATTTATTGATACAATTAATGTTTATAGTTGCTGTATTCATAAATTTATGCCCGAACTTGGGAACAACCAAGATGTCCATCAATTGGCGAATGTATAAACAAACTGTGATACATCAATAGAATAGAATATTATTTCTTGTTAAAAAGGAGTGAGGAAGCAAGTCATGAAAACACACAATGGAATCTCAAACACATTACTGAGTGAAAGAAACCAATTTGAATGCTATGTATTGTCTAATTCTAGGTCTATAACATTCGGGAAAGGGCAAGATTATGGAGATAATGTAAGATCAGTGGTTCCCAGGGTCCTGGGAAGGAGTGATGGATCAATGGACCATGGAGCATTTTTAGGGCAGTGAAACTATCCTGTATGATACTTTAATGGTGGATACAGGTCATTCTACTTTCATCAAAATCCAAAGAATATACAGAATGAACACTAGTATAATCTTTGGCTTTGGTTTATGTCGTATGTTATGTCATATGTCATGTGTATACTACTTGTCAATGTTGTATCATTGATGATAAGAAATGTTCCACACTCGTGAGGGTTGCTGATTTTGGGATAGGCTGGGTGTGTGGGGAGGGAGTGTGTGAAATCTATGTACTTTATGCCTAGATATATTTTGATGCTAAAACTGCTCTAAAAAATACATTCTATTACTTAGAAAGAAAACCCCGAGTCTGCAATTCCAGCCAGCCTGAAGTTTGCATTACTCTGTGACAGTGGAGGGCTTAATATTTATGTCTCCTGTTCATTTAGACAGCATCAGAAATGCCATTTGTTATGAGACACCATTGAACTGGAAGTCGAAAAACTGGGATTCCACTAAAAGGCATTTTACTAAGGCAGCAAGGGCATTCTGTCTCCCTGTCACTAGTTGCTCATTAGAAAAAAGAAGGATTAGACTAAGTGATTTCAGAGATACCCTCGGTCGTTGTCTTTGACTCTTTCATTTTAGAAAGAGCGATGGCTTCAACAGATGGAATGTGGAGCAGAGAAGGGACATTCATTTCTGTAGGAATAAATGAAGAAAGTGACTGTGTTTATTTCATCTAAAATAAGCTAGTGCAGTTGTTTTAGAGTTTAGAGCTGTGTAAGTTAGGCAGCCAAGTACTGTTTCTCTTTGTTCTCATAAAGGTGGCACCAAATCTTGGACTCACTCAAGTTTAAAGGTTACAAAACTAAACTTTTCTGGCCCCCGTTTTAATCACATGGTGGAGTAATTATTAACTACATTGACATGTCTTGTAACATCATTGAATAGAGAGAATCATGAAATATTGCACACATTCTGTAAGTGGTGACCCTAGTAACCTGAATTTTGTGTGGAGGGAAGCTCGTGGGATTCATGAGATGGAAGATCCATTGTAAGGTGTACTACTTGAAGATACTGTGTCCCTCACCCACGTACTGACTCTCCAAGGCTCATTTCCTCATCCATAAAGTGGAAGTAATTTTACCTTAGGCAAATGTAATTGAGAGAATCAAAAGAGTTATTATGGTGTGAAAATTGTTTTCCATTAGGAATAAAGCATGAATCCTTGTAAACATCAGGATTAAACCTTTTGGGGACTAGGTCCTGACAAATCTATTTTTTCCTCACTAGAACACCTTGGAAATAACTGCTGTAATCAATTTAGAACAAATATGATGCCTTTTTAGCACACATGTTTGTAAAGTACTGTCAGTAATAGAGTAATGTTTTCTTTTTTTTTTTTTTTATTTTCCCACTGTACAGCAAGGGGGTCAGGTTATCCTTACATGTATACATTACAATTACATTTTTTCCCCCACCCTTTCTTCTGTTGCAACATGAGTATCTAGACAGAGTTCTCAATGCTATTCAGCAGGATCTCCTTGTAAATCTATTCTAAGTTGTGTCTGATAAGCCCAAGGTCCCGATCCCTCCCACTCCCTCCCCCTCCCCCTCCCATCAGGCAGCCACAAGTCTCTTCTCCAAGTCCATGATTTTCTTTTCTGAGGAGATGTTCATTTGGGCTGGATATTAGATTCCAGTTATAAGTGATATCATATGGTATTTGTCTTTGTCTTTCTGGCTCATTTCACTCAGGATGAGATTCTCTCGTTCCATCCATGTTGCTGCAAATGGCATTATGTCATTCTTTTTTATGGCTGAGTAGTATTCCATTGTGTATACATAGCACATCTTCCGAATCCAATCTTCTGTCGATGGACATTTGGGTTGTTTCCATGTCCTGGCTATCGTGAATAGTGCTGCAATGAACATGCGGGTGCATGTGTCTCTTTTAAGTAGAGTTTTGTCCAGATAGATGCCCAAGAGTGGGATTGTGGGGTCATACGGAAGTTCTATGTATAGATTTCTAAGCTATCTCCAAACTGTTCTCCATAGTGGCTGCACCAGTTTACATTCCCACCAACAGTGCAGGAGGGTTCCCTTTTCTCCACACCCCCTCCAGCACTTGTTATTTGTGGATTTATTAATGATGGCCATTCTGACTGATGTGAGGTGGTATCTCATGGTAGTTTTGATTTGCATTTCTCTTATAACCAGCGATTGTGAGCATTTTTTCATGTGTTTGTTGGCCATCTGTCTATTTTCTTTGGAGAAATGTCTATTCAGGTCTTTTGATTGATTGGCTTTTTTGCTTTTGGGTTGTATGAGTTGTTTATATATTCTGGAGATTAAGCCCTTGTCACTTGCAACATTTGAAACTATTTTCTCCCATTCTGAAAGTTGTCTTTTTGTTTTCTTTTGGGTTTCCTTTGCTGTGCAAAAGCTTTTCAGTTTGGTGAGGTCCCATGGGTTATTTTGCTCTAAAT